>NW_011888876.1:1844378-1851217 GCF_000151845.1 Pteropus vampyrus
CAGACTCTGAGTTAAATATTTAACAACTGAGCAGAGGTTAAAGGAGAGCAGGCCGGCGGGGGTGTGGGGGGAGCAGCGCTGGGAGGCTTCCAGCCCTTGGGGCTGGCTTTATCAGGTTTCTCTTATCACAGCTCACCTGCCCACCTCCCCTAACTGTTAGGGCCCCGTTTGCCTTGGCTCTGCCATGCTGGGACCCCTGGGGGTAGGGGGAAGAGTTCGAGGGTGCCCTTGACCTAAGAAGTCTGAGCCTACTGTGGGGAGAGGCTGTGTTTCACTCAATCATTTGGTCAAAAAGAAATCAGGACTCAGACTTACCTGGGCCGCAGAGCCCGTGAGCCCATTCACACAGGTGGGTAGAAACCTCTCCTGTTTACCCACCTCTTCTGTCCTCTGCTCAGAGCTGGCTGACTCGTTCCAGTATTTGGGGGATTCACAGGTGCCGGACACCACTCTAGGTGCCTCAGGGTTAATGCCCCTACAGTTCTTGCCCTCTGGGGGCTTTTATTCCACGTCAGGCACCATCCTCCACAGACTGGGATGAGACCCCTGTCACACCAGGGTTGGACAGACCCACATCTGCCACTAGTCCTGGCCTTCCCTCTGGGGTGTTCTTTGGGGAGGTGGGGTCGGGGAAGATCAGAGCTAGAAGCTCCAGGGTTTAGGGCCTACTTTAGTTTGTTTTAAAATATGATTTAATTGCACGAATAAAAATATTAAGAAATATTAGAAAACACAGAGAAGTATAAAGGACAGACCACTCCAAATAACCACGGGTTTTTCTTATAAAACAAGCTCAAGCAGTAGATATTTCCCACCTGTTGTCTTTGGAACGTCTTTTTGGGGCAGTACATACATTTCTACGACCTTTTTCATTGCCCAGCATCCTATCCTAGGGCCCTCCCCTATCTGCACTGCTCAGATCCCAACCAGCAGCGTGGGCATTGCCCGTCAGCTTGTTACAGGTGCCCCATCCAGACTGCGCCCTCTCTACTGAGTCATTCCATAAAGTCATGGCTCTCAAATCTTAAGACTATGCAAGACTAGCTTGAAACCGAATCCTTCTCCGTGGTAGATGCTATTTCTTGGCCTTGGTTCCCTTCCTCCCATTCTCAGTGGTTCTGCTGCTCCTGGCGGGGTTTCAACAGAAGAGCTCTACCCAGTGGCTCTTGCCAAGGTCACCACTAACCTCTACGTGGTTAAACCCATGGTCAGTCCTCACTCTATCTTTTGGACCCATCGGCAGAACTCGTGTAAGTGACCACTCCATCCTCCCCAAAACACTGTCCCTGAGCTTCTGGAACCCACTCTCCCTCTGGCCCCTTTGGAGTACCCCAGTGGGCCACATCTCCCTTCTCCCATCTTCCAGTGAGGGCTCAATGAGGTAATAGACTGTACAATCGCTAACAAGAAATTTCTGGAATTGCTGGTATTTTAATACCAACTTTTTATAGAAACTTTTTATCCTTCAGAGAAAAAAAACTCGTAACTTTGAACAATGGAACCAGCCGTGTGAGTTATCCCACATCAATCATGTCATTCAAAACCTATCGACTTGATCACCATAGGACACCTTGCTGTTTTTGGATTTCTTTGATTATTAGTTGTATTGAGTAGTTCATGACCACCTGGAACCTTGAAATGTGACCTTATTTGAAAAGATCTTTGTAGAGAGAATTGGTTAAGATAAAGTTATACTGGATCAAGGTGAATCCTAAATCTAATGACTGGTGTCTTCATAAGAGACAGAGGCACAGAGGGTCAGAACACCACGTGAAGACGGGGTGGAGTAATACGTCTACAAGCCAAGGACACAGGGACCGCAGGCAGCTGCTGGAAGCTACGAGAGGCATGCAGCAGATTCTCTCTGAGTGTCCAGGGCCAACTCTGCCCACACCTGGCTTTTGGGCTTCTAGCCCCCAGAACCAAGAGTTGTTAATTTAAGCCATCATGCTCGTGGTAATTTGTTACAGCAGCCCCGAGAAACTAATACTCTAAGAATTTTTTAATTTGCACTGGCATTTTGTAAAGCTGTGATCTGGGTCAACTCTCACAGGGATAGTTCTGGTCAAAGGTTGTGCCTACCTTCCACCGTTCCTGGAGCACTCCCAGCGGACTCCATCTGTGATGGAACGTAAAATTTACCTCAAATATGTCTGTCTCCAGCTTTACTCAGGACGTCCTACTCCTCCAAGGGTCCCAGCTCTGAGCCCTTAAGATCCAACCATACACTAACTTGTCCTCTTGCCCCCTCATCACTTTAATCCAAACTACTGCCACCTCCCCAAGCCCCTGACAACCTCCAACTCCTCGCTTGGCTCCAAGCCGCCCTCTACTCAGCAACCAGGACCTGCGTAAGCTACAGATCCGTTGTCATTCCATTGAGAGCCTTCCGCAGCCTCCCGTGCTCACGAGTCAAATTTGAACACGTCTGTCATCTACAGCAGACTGTCCCCACTTGGGTCACCACTGCAGACATGGAGAAAAGGGAACTGAGATCCTTTGATGTTTTCCCTCTTCCTCTGACACTGAGTGGAGAGGGGCAAGGGAACTTCATGGTGCCTGCCCTTGAAGGGGAGCGTGATGGCAAGTGTTCTGGTAGGTATCTGAGGAAAAAAAAGACAAAAGTCCTATACAGTTATGTCAGGGGACATAAACTGAGACAAAAAATTGAAGACTTGACAAATCAAAACAACTTCAACAGGAAGGCCCAACCTGTTGGCTGCAGGGTAAGAGCTGAGAATCTGAATACAGAATAGAGCACAAAGCCGTTTACTGAAAAAGAGTCAACTTTAATTGTTAACTGGCCAAACTGTGTCCAGAATGTCTCTCAACAACCGAATATCAGAAACACGATAAAATTCTCCTACTGAAGAAACCAAGTTATTGCCAGCCCCAGTGCTTCTGAGGGTCAGGCCAAGAGCAGCCCATTTCCAAGGCTGGTTGTCCCCCACGTGAGTTTCTCATCCCAAGAGGAAGGCTGGGGATGGACGAGGGACCTGTTCCCTCCTCCAGTCGTACTGGGAACTCTTAGAAAGTCAGTGGTGGGGTGCACCTCTCCTCCCACCTCATTCTTGTCCTAAGGTAAATGCAGACCCTCTGGGTATTATCCAGAAAACCAGGGAACCAGGTGAGGCAGCCCCAGTGCCCTCCTGGACTCTCAGCCAAAGCTTTATTCCAGTCCATCCAGCTGGTATTCCCAAGGCCCAGAGTGGGGATTAAATAAAATATGCACTAGAGAAAAAACTCAAATGCCCCTTCATCTCCACAATGTGAGTCCCATAGCAGAAGAGAAAAATAAAACAAGAGCCCTAAAGCAGAGTGACAGCAGCTGGCCCTCAGAAGACGCGCTCGAACTCCGTCTGGTTGGTAGTGGTGGGGTTTCGACTCTGGTTGGTGGACTGTTGGGTGATCTGGCTGCCCTTCCGGCGTGGCGGCGCCAGGTACTCGAACATGGATGTCAGGTGGGTGGACAGCATGCCCCTGAGGTCCGACGGCATGGGGTCAGACCAGAAGAAGTCGTGGTTGAGGGCGTCGTCGCTGTCGATGCGCTGTGCGGGGTCCAGTACCAGCAGCTTGTCGATGAGGTCCAGCGCGTATGGGTCCCGCACGTAGGCCTTCAGCCTGTCCTTCACCTTCCGCTTCTGGCCCTTGACCAGCTCCAGCTTCTCAAACAGCTCATACTTGTCCACATTTGGCCACACCTGCGGGTGGGGGCATGGAGAGAGGATAAGAGTTAGTTCGGGGGGCGTGTGGCTTATCCGTTGGTCAAGCACCTGAAGGGACTGAAACTTCTCCGTTCAAATGTTCCCAGACCAACCCTGGAGGACAAACTTGACCCCTCTGAGGTGAAGGCAGCAGTGACCATGCACTTGGCCCTTTCATGTAAACTGGCTGGAATACGTGCACCAAGGCTGACAGAGGCATAGCTGTTTCACAGAAGAGAAACTCAGCTCTGAGGTGCGAAGTCCAAATGCTCGGCCCAAGGCCACAGAACGGACTGGTGATGGAACCAACACAGCCTGTGTGCCCTAAAGAGCAAGCTCTGTCCCTCCAGCAGCCACCTCTCCAGAGAGAGCTTTCCTTCTGTTCCACTCCCCACTCCACCCCTGCCAGGGAGACTGGTGGGTCTCTGCATCCTGTAGGGACCAAGGGCCCAGGCAGCCTGGCCACGTACCTCAGGGGTGATGGAGCCACAGAGCTGGCTGATGAGGGCAAGCTGGTGCTGCTCCGTGTTGCCCTGCATGATAGGGCTGCGGGTCCACATCTCCGCCATGATGCACCCGGCACCCCACAGGTCAATGGGGGGGCCGTAGTCCCGCTCCCCTGGGAAGAAGAGCGCACCAGGAGGGCCCCTTGAGCCCGAGGGCCTCCTGAGACGCAATGCCCTGAGGCTGGCGGCTCAGGAAGCCCAGGCAGTGGGGGGCTGAGGCCCGGTTAAGCGCCCGGCCCCTGCCCCCTTCTGCCCACTCGGAAGTCCTCACCGAGCAAGAGCTCCGGGGGCCGGTACCAAAGCGTCACCACACGGTTGGTATAGCGGTTGGGCTGACTGTTCTTGGCCAGACTGAAGGCCCGGGCCAGCCCAAAGTCTGCCAGCTTCAGGACCCCATCTCGGGTGATGAGCACATTAGCTGCCTTCATGTCCCTGTGCAGGATCTGCAAGAAGGGCAAGAGTGAGGTCTCCTTTAGCCACACACACCCCTCCGGCAGTGGGAGTAGAGGCCAGACCAAGCCTTGGTCTCTCCTTCCCCACCTTGTTCCTGTGGATGTAGTAGAGACCATTGAGCAACATCTGCATGACCCTCTTGATCTCAGACAGTGTGAACTTGACTAAGACGTTGCTCAGCAGTCCAGCAAGGTCATGCTCGCAGAAGTCAAACACCAGGTATATACTGCCTTTGCAGCGGTTATAGGGGGAAGCTGAGGTGGGAAGAATGGGGAAAGGGGGGCAAAAAGAAGAAGTCAAAAATCCCATATGCAACTCATTTTCCCAAAAACAGCGCCTACGCCCAACTCATGGACACCCGGCATCCATCTGTGCGTTCCTTCGCTGGTAAAATATTTCCTGAGTGCCTCCTCTGAGCCGGGTGCCGTGGCAGGCCCTAGAAAAACACCAGCTACGATGAAAGGACCAGAGAAAGCAATCATAGCTGGTAAGCATGTCTGTGTTAAAAGGCAGTTTAAGTGTGTCTGGTTCCAACTTTGCAAACAAAGCCTCAAGTTATAAGCCTTATTTTCTCCATTGGAAAATGGGAACAAGATCCAAAACCTTACCTTTGGTTCGACAGATCTCAATCAAGTTGACCACATTCTCATGTTTTAGAAGCTGGAGGATCTTGATCTCCCGCAAGGCTGTAATAGGGAACTGCGTGAGAGAAAGACAGAGGGTGGGGTTGAAAGTAAGTACATTACAGATCAAGGAACTGGCTGGCCACGGGGTCTGTACTAAGCAGTATGGGTTAAGAGACAGTAAGATCACAGACTCTGAAATCAGCTATCTCAGATGCCTTATCTGTAAAATGGGTGTAAAGTACTATGTACCCCTCAAGGAGTTAGAGACGATAAATTGATGTAGCGATACTTAATCCCTTCACTATTGGTCACTAAATGCTCCAGAGCTTCTTCATCCTTTAAATTTTAGCTCCACGCCTGTGTTTAACCTGCTGGGTGCTAATAAAAACACATATAACTATTGAAAAATCTTGTGAAGAAGTAGGTCTCTGGAAGCTGGACTAAAGCAAAGATGAGGTGGGGGAGGGGACTGCTCCTTTTCAGTTGAGTACTAGTCACCCTTTTAAAGCCACTGCATGTATTTTTCTTTTACATCAAACAAAATTAAACGCTAAAGAAAAAGTGTTTAAAGTCTTCCTAATTTCACAAACAGAGGTGCACGCAATGCAAGCATGAGCTCCCCCTCCTGGCCCAACCGTATTTGCCTACGAATGAAATATCAAATGCTTTAAAACATTTCAACGAAAAGATTTCATTTGGAAGTCAGTTTCCCTGTCCTATGGAAATTCCCGACCTACGATACATAAATTGAATGTCAACGTGTGAGTCCTAGAAGCGCGGTAGAAACCCACGTGCAAAGAGGAGACGGCTGGCCTGCCCACCCCACCCGTACTCACCCCTTCCTTCTCGTTCTCCATCAGTACCTTCTTCAGAGCCACCTTTTGGCCGGTCAAGCGGTGCTTTGCCTTAAACACCTCCCTGTAGGCCAAGAGGGGAACGCAAAAGGGCTCGTCAGGCCGTTTTCATATGGCTCGCCCCTCCCCCACCAGAGGAAGACGCCAGCAAGGGGATTCTCGGGCGGGGCTGGGCCTGGTACCTAGGGCACTCGGCTACCCTACCATCCCCAGTCCCTCTGCAGTCCCTCTCCGAGCCTCTACTTCCTCCCTTCCGTCTCTTCTCCTCACCCAGGCATCTCTCTGAGAGATCCTGCTCCCCTCACAAGCTCCTCTCTGCAACCCCTCCCTGTCCCCCACCACGGGCCTCAGGCTCCTCCCAGCCAGTCAGCTCCGTCAGACCCGGACGCGCTGCGGCGCGGCCCATAGAGACCAGAGGACAAATCTAGGGCTGGGTGGTTCCCCGACCATCTCCGACCCGGCCCCGGGCGTCCCGACGTCGGCCCTGAGGGGTGCAGGCCCAGGGTACCGGGTCCCTCGGGGCCCAGCCTTACCCAAAGGTGCCTTGGCCGATCTTAGCAAGCTTCTCATATTTGGTCACCTCATCACAAAAAGGGCACTCCACTGAGTCGTACTGTTTTGCCATGGCCGCTTCCAGCGCGCCGCCGCCGCCCCCAGCCGCCGCCGCCGCTCCCGCTCCAGGTCCCGCTGCCCCCG
>NW_011888876.1:1853280-1855443 GCF_000151845.1 Pteropus vampyrus
GGGCGTGTTCTTCCTAGTGGGTGGGGCGGCGCCCAGCAGAGGGCGGAGGGGCGTGCCCTGGGCGTGGCTTACACATTAGGCTCCGCCCCTGGAGTCCTGCTTTGAGCTCCGCAGTTCTGTGGTCTGAGAAAAGCGGGAGCCGTTGGGTTGAGGAGGTCGCCAGGCTGCAGGCGGTGACCGCGGGGAACCATGACTGCAGTGGGTCGAAGGTGCCCAGCACTGACACCCAGAGGGTGAGTGACCGAGCTGGGCCCAGGGAGGACCTGCGGAGACCATACTGACCTGAGCGAGAAATCCATTCCCCTGAGGCAACTGACAAACTGGGGTCTGGTTTAGCATAAGGGTCTTTTAAGATTTCTTTTGGTGTAACTCTGTCCCGGTCTGTCCTGGCGCAGGTTTATTCCTCACAATAGGCCCAGAAGAGAGCCACTATTATCATTCCCACTTTATAGATGAGGAAAGAGATTTGCTTGCCTGATTTGACACAGTAGAAAAGATCAGAACCAGGGTTTAACTCTACCTTCCTGGCCCATGCCCTTAAAGGCTGGGCAACTCATTCCCCTCCAGCAGGGCCAGGGCCTCTGAAAAGGATGGTCTTGAGACGCTGCAAGAATGCCAAGTCTAGGACCTAGCCTTCCTCCCCCCTGGGCAAGGGCCCACGGTGGTCCTGGCAGTGCCTCTGGCATCAGATGTGGCCTAAAGCTGTTGGAGGAAATAGACTCTTCCCCTAACCCTCCGTTATCTGGAGTGTCCAGGGGTCCTGAGGCAGTAGGTTTGCCGGTCAGATTGAGGCCCCTCCTGGTGCCCTGGGACCCAGTGTCCCACCTGCCCTCCAGGCCAAGTAGAAGACCAGGAGTTGTTGAATACTTCCAGGAGCCCCTGAAGCCCAGCCTTGTGCCCCGGAGTCAGGAAATCTGCTTTGCCTGTGTGAGATCAGGCTTGTCCTGCCCGACTCTGGGCCTCAATCTCCCCAGCAGCCCAGATGGGTCTAGGATAATGTCTTAGGATCCACCCAGCTTAAGGAGGAGGGCATTTGAGAACTGCCACTGAGCCAGACTTGGTGCCTCATTCCCAAGGGGTTGCCAGGGGGTGGTTCCAGTGGCCGCTCAGGGAGCAGCCTAAGCTGATTGTCCCTCCACTGCTCCCTGGGAGGCAGGGTGCACCTGGAGCAGAAGGAAGGAAGGGGAAGAGGTGAGGCTGCAGGAGTTTCCTGGTGCCCCGTGGCCTGCTGAGATCATGGGGATGAGGAGGAAGGAGGGAGGAGGAGCCAACTGCACAGAGAATGAAAGGAGAGCACCAGCCTAGCCTGCCACTGCCCCCCAGCACCCTCAGCCTTCTGGAGGGACATAGCCGGTCCAGAGACCCCTGACACCCTTCCTTCCCAGTCCATGTCACAGAAAAGAAAACAGAGGCTCAGAGAGGGAAGGGAGGCTCCCAACCCCTCACGCGCCCCCCGACAGCCATACCCATACGGGAATTGTCAGGCCGTGGTCCTGCCAGAAGTGATCAAGATCTGCTCACAAGGAGCCAGCCCGTCTGGAGCTCCCAATGGGCACTGTCTACCACATGGGCCCTGTGAGGGGCAAGCCCCCATTTGCTCCAGTGAGAAGACTGAAGGTTCAGAGAGGGGAAGGGAATTTCCTGGGGTCACAGAGAGATGAAGTGTCAGAGCCTAGATTTAACCCCAGACCTGGCCAACTCCCAAGGACAAGCTCTTAACCATTTAGGCCGCATTTCACTTCTTGCAAGCAAAACACTCAAAGCCGTTTCTACCATTATTTCAAATGACTTCCCACGACACCCTGGAGAGGTATTAGGAGTCCAGTTTATAGATGAAGAGATTGAGGTTTCGTTATTTATTTATATATCCGTTTGTTGGTTTGTTTATTATTTATTTTTAGGCAAGGCAACCGTCGGTTGCCCTCATGGATTGCAAGGATTGTCAGCTTACAATCCTTTCTTTTTTATTTTTTTTATGCCTATAGCCCCTGGTCTTCCTAGGTAGTCTCCCATCTAAGTATTAACCAGGCCCGACCCAGCTTAGCTTCCGAGATCAGAGAGATTGAGGTTTTGTGAGGTTAATAACTTTCATGAGATCACACAGTCGAGCCGGAATTTTAGTAATTTTAATCTTGGCCGAGATGGAAACAGCAGTGAGCACAA
>NW_011888876.1:1855493-1863613 GCF_000151845.1 Pteropus vampyrus
CCGGCCGCCCTCGGCGCGTCACCGCCCGCGGCCCCTCCTCCGCCTTCGGAGGTGGGGCCCGGCACTCGACACCTGGCTTGGGGGCGCCTCGCCGCGTGCCTCAGTTTACCGCCACATGCCAGCTGCCGCGGAGAGCCCCTTCCTCCCTGGCTCGGAACGCCCACCCCACCCCCCGCAACTGGCCAAAGCGGGAGGCAGCGAGGGAGCGGCCTCCGGTCCTAGGAGGGGAGAGCGGCCCCCGCTGCCGCCTCCCCTGGCCCCCGCCACCCGCCGTTGATATGGCAACCGACGGCCGCCAGGGGGCGCGGCGACACTGGAGGCGGCGAAGGAGCAACGCCTGGACCTTCCAGTGCTGGACGCCCTGTTCTCTGGGAGGCAGAGGTGAAACCCACCGACCCCGGTCCCCGCCGAACTGCACCGAGCCTCGGGTTAGTAATCACAAAAACTGGCAGCATTTACTCAGCACCCCTGTGTGCTCAGGAAGTGCTAGGCGTTCCCGCTGACTCCTGAATCAACAGCCTCGGTCAGGATCACTAACCCATTTTACAGAAGAGGACATTGAGGCTCAGAGAGGTGAGGTCATTTGCTCAAGGTCTCTCGGTAACAAAGCTGGGACTCGAACCTGTCTGTCTGAAGAGGATTCTCCTAACTCAGGCTATTTACAGTCTCGCCAGGAGTATAGCAGTGGTGCTATTTGAGGCCTGCTGTCCTACCAGGCACCCAAGCCCCCCATCCAGCCCTATGCCGCCTTCCCTGCCCCAGCGTCTTTCTCATACCTTCCTGGCTCCAGGTGCCTCCCAGTTCTTCCTCCAGCTCCACTCAACGACCAGCCCACAGCAAAGCTGTCTTCTGCCTCCTTCGTACCCCTGCCGGCTGCCCCCCTTTTCCAGCCCTCTGCCCATCGATCACCTGAGCCCTGGCCTCCCAGCCTGGCCTCTTCATCTGTCCCTCTCACAGCACTCACCAGATCATTCTGAAGTAGAGTCCGCATGTATTTCCCTCCACTGTCTTCAGGAAAAAACAAATTGTGACGTTTGAGGGTCTTTCCAGCCCCCCTCCTAGGCTGTGGCCAGAAAAATCTCCTCAGTGTTTCCTACCTCCCCAGGTAGGAGAGGGTTCTGGGGTGCAATCAGTGAGCACAGTGCTGTGCCCATTGATTGCACCCCAGAACCCTCTCTACCTGCAGAAAACCGTTCGGCTCTTACCCCACATGCTTGGCCTTGAAGCCTCCTCATAGGAGGAGGAGGCAGGAATGAATGGGTCTAGTTATCCTGGTGTCCCAGGAGACCCTGCTCTGGGGGAGGGCCCTGCCAGGGAGTGCCTTGAGGGTCAGGTGAGGAGCGGGGGGGGGGGTCCTCTCCTGAGGGCAGTATGGAGCCAGCGAGGCTTTTAGGCAGTCAAGTGACATATCAGGGTGTGATCTGGGGTCAGCTTCATGGTACATTATTAGAAGCAGGGAGGCCATTGGCTAAATTGGGGGTAGTGAAGGCAAGGAGGGAGAAAATAATAATTGTAGTAATTACAATTTATTGAGGGAAAAATAAATGGTCCAAGCCATGTACTTAACACTTTATGGGAATTATCTCAATTTTTACTCAGCCAGATGAGGCGGGTACTATTACCACTTCCATTGTACACGTAAGGACACTGAAACTCAGAGGTGACATCACCTGGCCAGGATCAAACAGCTGGCCAGTGGCCACACGGGTATTTGAACCAGGTCAGTCTGGCACAAACCCCAAGCACTTACGCACATCAGGACCCCACCCATCTGGACTGGGGGCGGAGCTAGGGCACAGTCAGGGCACAGCACTGCTGGAGGAGTACCCTGGATACCAATGGGAGGAGTGAGAGGGGACAGTAGCATGGGGGTCTGCCATGGGTTTGGATGGCTTCCACACTCAGACTCTCAGGCCAGGGCCCTTGCCTGCTTCCCACGAACCCTCCTTAAGTCACGTCCTGTGGGCAGAAGCCTCAGCAGAAGTTCCGGTGCTGTCATCACCTCCACCCCATCGTCTCTGGTCTGAACCCCAATGTGGCCAGTCACTTCCCTTCTGGGCTTCGTGGCCCCAGCCCTCCCCGGGGAAGGAGGGCAGGCAGGAGCATTCAGAAGGCTGCCCAGGCCTGGGACTTCAGATCCCCCATGTGGAAATGAGAAGAGATGAGGATCTACCTGGAAATGATTCCTCACTGACTTGACTTCTGATTTGCTGGCTTGAGTTTGGTGCTTCCCGCTCCATAGATTTGCTAAGCTAACGAAGCTAGATACGTGGCCAGTACTCAATAAATGTTTGCTGACTGACTGACCAGGCTCTAAGCCCCTGGTCCTACTGCCATTTAACAATTAGGGAAACTGAGGCATAGAGTAGGAAAGGGAGCCACTGGCCAGCTGTTTGACCCTGGCCGGGACCCTTTGATTTCCTCCCCCAAGCAGGGGAAGGATGAGGGTGTGGAGGGAAGGAGAAGACAGGCTCATGGAGTGGGCTGCCCTTGGTTGCTGGTATGTCTGGGGACACAAGGGGTCCTTGGATAGAGTAGAGTGTACAGGATGGATAATGGCTACGTGATATGCGTAGCTCTAACACCATGGACATTCTGCTCCCACTAGCTGGGTACTGACCCTGTGCCTGGACCTGTGTTGATATGTAGTCCCCCTGGAACTTTACAGCACTCCTCTTAGAGATTGCTGTTATCGGGCCCAAGTTACAGAAGAGGAAACAGGCTCAGAGGGGTGACATGGCCTGCCCACGGCCACATAGCCAGGAAGTTATGGAGCTGAGATTCAAACCAGGTGAATTCAAAGGCTAGAGTCATTTACCATCATTTACCATCATCTTACATGGCCGCCAATACCAGACAGCCGGGAAAAGCTGGGGAAAGGCATCTGCTGAGACTTACGGTACGGCATCTGTGAGGTCAGTGTGGGTGCATAAGGCCAGTTCCTCTCAGGGAGCACAAACATGCAAATAAAGACACAAGTGAGTGTAATATGGGTGATACTCAGTGTAAATGTTTTATTTCATTGCCCCGGGATCATGTGCAGATGTTGTATTTGTCCCATTTTACCGATGGGAAAAATCAAGCTCAGAGAGGTGTTGTGACTTGCCCAAGGTCATGCAGGTGGCCTGAACTCAGGTTAGCCTGAGCCCAATGCCTTCAGCTATGCAGTTGAAGGCCTCCAGTCTCTAATAGTATCTGGCCAAACTGCAAGTAACTGAGTCATGGACTGGGGAAGAGGGCAGAGGGGGAGGGGACAGAAATCAGAGTAGGGTATCTGGGGGTGCTATGGCTCAGTCTAGACCTGAGGGGCTCAACAGAGGCAAAAGATGGAGCCAGTGGAAGGGAGAATGGCATTCCAGTTATGGGTCCAGCCCAAGCAAAGGCCTGATGGCAGGAAAGCACTTGTGTGTCCAGAGCTGCAGGGCAGAACATGGGCTGGGCGGCCTCCGGCACAGGCTGAGGACGGCCTGTGGGACAGCCACCCGCCAGCAGGTCCCCAGCCATACTTCCAACGGCCACTCGAGGCAGCACAAAGGGGGCTCTGAGCTCAGCGGGGCCGCCACACTGAGCCCCATTCATTCTCCCCGGGATCCGGCAACTGCCCTGGCGCCTGGGCCAACAGCAGGGCCCCCAGCGCTGACAAGGCACCTCCACCACACAATACAGCCTCGCTGTGTCCCGGACTCCCGGGTCGCACGCCGTGTGCCTGCCTCTGGGGTTTCCTGGCCTGAACCACCCCCATCCCTCACTGACAACTGCCAGGGTTTGCCGAGGCCACAGTGTACATTTGCTCTTTTCGTCCTCCCAACAGTCCCAGGAAGTGGGGGCTACTGTGACCCATTTCACGGATAAGGAAACTGAGACCCAGAGCAGTAAAGTCGCATGAAAGATCACACAGTAAGTTGGGAGTGGGCCTGGCCAGGAAGCCAGCACTGGCCGATGCCACAGCCTCAGCAGTTAGACCGTCACTGAGACTGCCTCCCGGGAGAGATGCCAGGGACTCATTAGGAAGACCCCCAGCTACATCAGGCCACAGGCCCCTCTCCCTCTTGTAACAGTACTCCTGAGATGGGCGGAGCACCAGCCTGGGGGCGAGGGGGCCCGGATAACTGTCTAGTCTCTGCTCCTCTTCAGCCTCAGTTTCCTCATCTGTGAAATGAGCCAGTACCAGCATTTGCCTCACAGGTCTATTAGAAGGATTCGATAGGCAATCTGTGGAGGCTTCCGGCTCTGTGCCTCATAGTGAATGCTCAGTAGAAAGAACTGGAATTGTACCCCCCTTATTTCTTCGAAGTCCATGGCCCAGAAACCCCCTCTTTTCATTTGAACTTTGAACACTGGTCCCGGTCTGTCTGTGAGCAGGACCCTAGTGCCTTGGTCTCATGGGCTGTGTCCCTTTCCCTGTCAAGACCTCAGGCTCCCCCTCATCCCATCGAGGAAGTTCAGCCAGAACCTTCTCCCACCCAGGACCATCATCCAGCTGCCAGGGGCATGGAAGTGAGGACCACAGCTGGATAAGCAGATTCCAACCCTAGGTAATTTGTCTTATTCACATATATAGAGTGGGGAAAAAAGTAACATTTACCTCTTAAGACAGAAGGACTAAGCCCTGTGGCTGGAACATACTAAATGATGAGAAGACATTAGTCATCATTTTTATGGAGTACGCAGGAAGGGCCCTATTTGACCTGGGACTCCCTGTCTCACAGCCCTAGTTGCCAGCCCCAGGGGCCAGGATAATGTCAAACCACGCTGGAGCCTCTGTGGGTTGACTGAGTACCAAGTACCACACTGTGCCCATTCCAGAGATTAGGTGACTGAGACTTCAGAGGCTCCAGTAACTCATCCGCAGCACACAGAGGTAGAATTTGAAGCCCCTGGTTTTATGACCCCTCCCAACCGCAGCAGCTGTTGACAGTCCTCACAGGTGTCTCGGACAACCTGTATAAAAGAGGTTTCATTTCCTCATCTCTGTCCTGCCCATGTGAGTGTATACACACACATGCATACATATATACACACACAGACTGGCAGGTAGGCTATGAGCTAAGGGACTTGGAAGGGCAAGTTATAACTCAGTCTGTGCCACCAACCTGCTGTATGACCTGGGACAATCCCTCTGCCTATATGTGCCTCAGGTTCCCCGTCTCTGTACAGTGGTAGATCAAATTATCGCCATGTCCCTGGTAGCTTGAAAAGGACTGACTGTGCCTTGGTGGATGCCAATTTTGTACCAGGCTTTGCACTAAGCACTGGACACTGTGAATTGGACATTGCAAACGTCCAATTCACAGAGAGGAAACGGGCTCAAGGAGGTGAGTGCCCTGGCCTAGGATCACATGGTAACAAAGTGGCCAGCCAGGACTTGAACTTGGGTCTGGGTGGTCCCAGAGGCCACAGGCCGAAGCACAGTACTCTTCCATTCACTGCTGCCAGTCCATCCCCAGGCAGGCTGAGAATAAACTGCCCTGTGCTCGGACCTGACTCCCCACACACTCCCAGCCCAATGGCCAGACCCCCTGACAGTGGTTGGCAGGTCCCCAGCAGCCCCTGACCCAGTGGGCTCCGTTCCCAGAGCCTGTGGTTTGTTCCCCAGACCTTCTAGGTCTCATGGGTTTGTGGTCTGCCCCCTGTCCCCCTCCCCATTGCTGCCAAGGCCAAGGAGGAGGCCCACGGAGGCCCCCACCCCAGCCCCGGAACTGGGGGAGGCCCCAGCCCCCGCCCCTGCAGAGAGGATGGGGAGGGTGGGGCTGTGGGAGTTTCACTGGTTTAAAAATACACAGAGGAAGCAAGTGAGAGGGTGCGAGAAAGGGGAAGGGGAGGTGAGAGAAGCACCTCAACATTCAAGTCCAGAGCCTTGAGACGCCACTTTCCTACAGGCCAAGGGCTTTGCACCACTTGCCAAGATGACGGAGGGGCCCAAGAAGGCCAGCAAAAAGTTCAGTGAGTGCATGGCCCTTCATCCCGCTGTCTGTGCATCTCAGGCTCTCTGCTTCTTCATAACTGTCTTGTTTCTGTTTCTCTTTCTGTCTATGTCTATCTCTCTCTGGAGATCTCTGCTTCTGGGTTTCCATGTCACCATCTCTCTGTCACTCTGGCCCCAGTATCTTTCTCTCTCCCTGGCTGGTTTGGCTCCCCCTCTCTGCGCTTCTGTTGTTTCTGTCTCGGTCCACCCTGACTCATTCTCTCCGTTGGTCTGCACATCCTGGTCCCTGGCTCTCTTTGACCTACCCCATGGCTGGGCTGGGAAAGACACCCCCCCTGACACCCTGTCCCCTGCCTCTGGGCCTGGTTCCATAGGGTCTCAGGTCAGGCAGCGTTGCTGGGGTGGGGTGGGGTGTGTGCGTGCCATGCGATGCTGTCTTACATCCTCAACAGCAGTGACACTGGGACCCAGAGCAACTTAATGAAGGGCCACACCCACCTATTGTTGTTTCCCCAGGTCAATCCCCTCCTGGTCCCAGAAATCTGCTCCCCCTGGTTCCTTCTATCTGTGTGTGTGTGTGTGTGTGTGTGTGTGTGTGTGTGTACAGTGTAAGGATTATGACTACATTCCACGGCTGAAAAGACTGAGGCCTAGAGAATTGCATGAGATCATAAGGGGCTCAATGTCATGTTCCTGACTTGGCCTCAGTTTCCCTCCCTGCCCCACTACTGTTTCCTCCAGACCCTCGGTGTCCGGGACGCGAAATAAGTCGTGCTGAGACAGGAGGCGGTTTGTGGTCCTCCCTCTGGCTGTTGGCACAATTTCTGCCCCATGGAATAGCTTTCTGAGAGCAGAGTGACAGACTTTTCTGACAATGTGAATCAAGAAGCAGAGGCTAAGACCAAGTGAGGGCTGGGCAGGGCTGGGAGGAAAGCCCCAGAGCACTGACCCAGCAGTCCACAGCCCTGGACCCTTATCCAGGCTCAGCCTTGCTGTGTGACCCTGGGCAGGTTCCTTCCCCTCTCTGGGCCTCAGTTTCCTCTCTTGTCAAATGGGGGCATCCTACCTATATTCTGGCATGTTTATGAGGAGGAAGCAGAGGATGCCAAGGAAGTTGAAAATGCCAGAGATTTTCCCTTTTTGTTCATCTGGAAGCATAGAGAAGTCCGATGGTGGTGGCTGTGAGGAGGGGCAATCCCACTGCTGGGGACAGGAAGGAGAGAATTCACATGCGCCCCTGCGGAAATGTGGAGATGGTATCACCCGAGCACTGTCGCCTGAGTTGGGACCGTGGGCTCAGCTGACAGGAAAGAAAGAACCGCAGGGAGTGGGACCCTCAGGCTCCTGACAACCCCCTTTTCATTTCGTCCTCTGCCCCAGGTGCTCAAATGCCCCTTCCTGCCCCCACATACACATACACACATGCACACGCATGCAGTTTTACCTGCTGGCTGTGTGACCTTAGTGGTTCATTTCACATTTCTGAACCTCAATTTCCTCATCTGGAGGATGGGGGATTAAACTTGCATCACTGAGTTGTGCTGAGAATTCAGCGAGATGATGCATGCAGCATGTTTAATAAATGCACGGGTGTGATTGTAATCGTCATCATCATCATCAGCTTCATTACTTCTTGAGAAAATCCTGTGTACTGGGCACCATGTTAAGAATATTATTTACATGCTTTTCTTCAATCCTCTCACTGCCCATAGGCGGTGGGTACTATAATCTATTTTAATGATGTGGCGAATGGGGCTCAGAGAGGTCGAGTGACTTGCCTAAGGTTGCACAGCTAGGATGTGGAAGAGCAGGGATTCAAGTCCAGGGCCACATGACTCCAAAGCTGCCAAGTTATACCATAGTAATTAGAGGGAGTGCCAGTGAGGCCGGACCCTCCACAAACCCTCGATGAGTCAAACAGCATGTGTTTTTTATTGTTACTGCTGCTGGCATTGGCATTAACTCTTTTCCCTCCTCCCCTGCCAGAGTTCTTCAAGTTCAAGGGCCTTGGGAGTCTCTCCAACCTCCATCGGTCCTTCACTCTGAGACGGTCCTCAGCCCCCGTCAGTATCCGTTCCTACCTAAAACCTGAAACGTTTGAGGCCACACAGGATGACATGGTGACAGTCCCCAAGAGCCCCCTGGCCTATGCTCGCTCCAGTGACATGTACAGTCACATGGGCACCATGCCTCG
>NW_011888876.1:1867423-1887449 GCF_000151845.1 Pteropus vampyrus
AACCCCTCTTGCTATCTGGGGGAGAGTGTACCAGGCCAAGGGAACAGCATGTACAAAGGTCCTGAGGTGGGAACGTCGGTGGTGTGTATGAGGAGTAGCAGAGACTTGAGTGGCTGGAGTAGAGCAAGATGGCGGTCTGGGGAGAGAGGAGTGGTGGGAGACAGGAAATGGGTTCGTATAATGCAAGGCCTGGAAGGCCCGGCAAGGACCTGGCTTTGACTCTGAGCAGCCATTACTGGCCCTGAGCAGAGGAGGGCCCCACTGTGACTTATGTTTTACAAGGACCTCTCCTTTGAGGAGGATTTGAACACAGTTCTTCTTTTAAAGTATGTCACCCAAGCATCCTTAGAGACCCACGCCCCTCCACTCCCACCCCTGGAGCTGTTCAAGAGGAAATTGAGACTTGGAGAAGGTGGTACTCCATTGGAGAGCCAGGGGCATCCTGGGTTGCCTGTGCCCCAGCCCTGGAGCCGGGCACTGAGAACAAGCCAAGACACCCCCCCCCCCCCTTTTCCTTCTGGAATGTTGATTCTGGTCCAAGAATTCCCAGCGCTCCCCAGAGTCCCACGACCCTCTCAGCCCTGCAGAGTGACGTCAGCTGCCGGGCATCTGGTAGTGATTACCTACCGGGGGAGGGGGCTGTGGTGGGCCCAGCCCGTCCAGCCTCCTCAGGCTCTGGGCGGCTGGTCCTTGTCTTCCGAAGGGGCCCAGCTGCTCCTGGCTCTCATTTCCTGTGGAGACTTTCTCACAGTCCTTGAGACCCCTGGACGCCTCAGGCTGTGGGAACTGTGCTGGCTTGGGAAAGATGGACTGCCCCTGCCTCCAACTGGAGCCACATCCCCCCAAACCCTCAGGGGACCCTATTTGCAGAATACCGGACCTATGTGGGGTGCAGGCTGGGAAGGACAGGAGTCAGATATATCAGCAGCTCATAGGCCCACTGATTGTACAACCTTGAACAACTCCCTTCCCCTCCTTGAGCCTCAGTGTCCCCATCTGGGAATTGGGGAGAATAACACTATCTGCTTCACAGGGTCATTGTGGATGGGATGCAGCATCCATTTTCCTGGGCTTGACTCCAGGAAGTACCAGTACACAGAAGCCGCTCGTGCTACCACCATACCCATGTTATAGAAGAGGAAGCTGAGGCCCAATGAGGGGGACTTGGCCAGGGTCACACAGCTTCCTCCCTCCCAGCTGTCTTCTCTCTGTCAATCCCCATTCCATTTCCTTTTCCTGACATCAGTTCTGGGCTCCTGCTCTGGTTGAAATGTTATTTTTCTTTGCCATCCCCTCCCCACCTTCTTCCCCTCTTCACCCCAAAGTGTCTCCGTTTTCCAGGGGAGATGGCTTCATGCAAGAAACAGAGCAGAGCCAACCCAGGTCTAGTCTACAGCCGTGTGTCCTGGGTCAAGTCACAAGCTTTGGTTTTCTCCTCTGTAACGTGGGGAGATCCCAGACTTTCAGTCAGCACTCAACATGCCTTCCGGTTTGCTCTCCTCCAGCAGGTTTTGAGTCTCAGGTAGCAGATCTTAGAACTCGGCATCCTCAGCTCTGCCCCAGGGAGAATGGCCTCGATCTACTCTCTCCTCACAGGGCTGGCACCCTTTCTGAGCTCCTGCTGGGGAGCTCACCCCTGTCAAGAAGACTGAGGGTACAGAATGGTGGAAAAGGAGCCACGATGTCTCCAGGACAGTGGCGGGCCACCTTAGAGGCGGTGGGCAGGGCCAGGCTAAAGCCAAGAGTCTTCCTGTCAGGAAATCCCAAAGGCCCATGGTGTCCCCAGAGAGATGGGACTTTCTGCCCCAGATCTCCCTCTGTCCAAGGCCCTTAAGGACTAAGGAGCACAGAGCAGTGTTGCTTCTGTGCTGGGGGTAAGTGCAGGTCAGATTAAAGGAAGGAAAGAATCTTCAGCCCTCTAGGAGGGCCAGGAAGGGAGCTCTCCGGGGTGGGGGTGGAGCAGAGAGAGGAGCCATGTGGGCAAGGGAACCTCCCACCCTTCCTTCTCATAGGATCTTCCTGGACCCTCTGGAAGAGTTATAATGTGCTCATTTCACAGATGAGGAAGTTGAACCCAAGAGAGGGGAAGGCGAGGGGAAAGTTGAGAAGCAGGAGTCAGAGGTTGGGCAAGTCTCCGCTCAAGGCTGTATGACTAGGTCCCAAGGCCAAAGGGAACAAACTGGGGGACAGATAAAGGGCAGTAGGCCAGGGTGGACAGAAGGGTGGCCTCTCTCCACCGCCTCTCTTCTAGGGTTCCCGAGAAGCCTCACCTTTTCTTCTGGGCTAGTACGGGGGCCCTGAAGGTGAAGCTCAGATTTAAACCTGCACCAGGGAAAGAAAAGATAATGGGCTCTAATTACTGCTCATTAATCTAATTAATTAAGCTAATATATGCAATGCGCGGTATCAGTTATCAGAACAAATTAGTTAACATGGGCAATTAAAGGGGTTGCTTATTGAAATAATGTGGTTGATTAATGGGACCGATTTAGCTCAATTGTCACTATTTTTTATTAATTGGTTTCACCACTAATATTAGAGAGGATATGCCTTTTAAGTCCATAAAATAAGAATAAATGAACTAAATGGAGCCGAGGTTTTGGAAATGATTCCTGGATCTGATCATTACAAAAGGAGGGAGAACGTTCTAGAAATCTCCAAGGCAAACTGAGATCTGAAGTCGAAGTTGGAATTACTCTGTGGCTCTAAGGGGAAGAGGAGGTTCCAGGCAGAGGGAACATCATGTGCAAAGGCCCCGAGGTTGGAGGGAGCTACACTCTTTGGAGGAAGTGCGGGGTGGCCGGAGGGCAGGAAAGAGTTAGGAGAGAGGAGGAATGGCGGGCAGAGGCCTGGCCACAGAAGGCTGAGCCACCATGAGGACTAGTCTTTATCCTCAGGGTTTGCAGGGGCTGGTGTGACATTCATTCATTCAAAAACATCTGCCTGGCACTGCTCTAGGCAGACCACAATCCCTGCCCTTGCGGAGCAGAGACAGTCAACGCTTGAGGTAGGATATGTGGTGAGTCAGAGACCTACAGAGACAAAGGGCAGGGAAGGGAGATGGAGCGCCTTGAGAAGGTCAGACTTTTAGGTGGGTGGCAGGGAAGTCCTCACTGAGAAGGGGACATTGTAGTAGAGACTTGAAAGGGGGAAGGGAGGAGGCTCGGTGGGTATTTGGAGGGAAGGTATTCCAGCAGAGGGAACAGAAAGTGCAAAGGCCCCAAGGTGGGGACAAAAGCCAGCAGGAAGCCCAGCTTGGCTGGAGCAGTGTGGTCAGACTTGAGGTGGGAGAGGTGGTGAGGCTGTGAAGGCTGTTATGAGAACTTTGACTTTTACTCTGAGTGAAACTAGGGCCACTTCAGTGGGTTAGAGCAGAGAGAAGCCATGATCTAACTTTCATTTTAACAGGACTGCTTGGGCTACTGAGGTAAGAACAGGCCAGTACAGTAACAAGGTGGTGGCCATAGTCCGGGCAAGAGATGGCAGTCAGTGTCAGCAGACATGGTCACCTTATGTCTTGGAGATCCTGCAGTATTGTAGGTTAGGGGCAGGCAATGGGGGCTGAGTGCTTCGCAGACCCTCGGCTTCCCCGGCCTCTGCCCCGAGCACCCACATTGGCCCTGGCCACCCCATCTCGCCTGATCCCTGGTGCCGCCATCCCCTCCCCAAGGCTCTGCTCCCACCCGGAGCCCTAGGGGAAGTGGACAGGAAGCAGGAGGAAATGCTGGGGCAAGTCCTGGCCAATCTGTTCCCAGCAGTGGAAGGATTTCCGGGCCTGAATGGCCGGAAATGCTGGGATGGGACACCTCACCCGGGAAGAATGGTGGGGGCGAGCAGGACAGGGGTCCGTACTCCACCTCGCTCCCACTGCTGGACACAGAGAGCCCGAGCTGCTTTGGAAGCCTGCTGTGGCCGAGCTGCAGCTTGAGGGTTTGTAGTTAGAAGTCAGGAAGGACCTTGAAGGAGGGAAGGTTAGCAACAGGGACTCCAGAATGTCACCACAGAGAGGGCCGTCAGACTGCTTCTCCACGAGGATCCCCTGGCCTCAGGAGCTGGGGAGACCCAGTACGAAATTCTGGCCTGGAAACACAGACCTTGATCACAATTCCTGTTGTCGTTACTGTTGTTTTTAGCTCAGCTTTTTTTTTTATTTGTCTGGTTTAAATTTATTTTATTAAATTTATTACATTTAAATTTAAATATTGCACTTCTGTATGTGAGGGAGCAGTTCCCCAATGTTCGACCTCCCTCCCTATTTTGCAGATGGGGATATTGAGTCTTGTCCCAGACAGAGAGTCAGGGCCCAGCCTGACAGAATTAATAATAATGAGAGGGATTAACATTGGTCAAGTGCTTACTATTCATGCACTCCTTTAAGCAATAAATATTTCTTGAGCTCCTACTGGGTGCCAGGCACCGTGCTGGATTAGATAAAGTCGGTGCCCTTGTGGAGGTGTCAGGCAATTATTTGTCATAGATACATGTCAAGTGATTATTTCGGGCAAGGATTGATGCATGTGAAGAAAATAAAGCAGGGCAGAAGGAATAGGAAGTACAAAGGACATGTGACAAGAATGAGCTTGGCATGAGGCCAGTGTGGCTGGGGCAGAACAAGGGTCAGAGTGAGTGAGGGAGGCATGGAGCAGTTGGCGAGGTGGGCAGTTGGGTACCACCAGGCCACACAGGGCCCTATAGACTGAGGAACATACAACCCGGTTTACGCCAATTTTTCTGGCGTAATAATGGCACCCTCTTTACTCTCACAAGGGAAGAAGCATTCTGGTTGGGTGATGTGACATGGCCAGCCATCTGCAGGCCATGGAGAGGGGTTTTGATCTTGTTCTCCGGGAGATGGGAGGGCGGGGGTGGGGGGTGTGCGCCCGGTCTGCTTAGGTTTTCACCTTAGTGCCCTTTGCTGGTGCAGTGGGAGTTGACCAGGGTGTGAGAGCAAGCCACTGAGAAGGCTGCCGTGTGCTCCGCGGAGACACAGACGGGGGCCCATGCGGGGCAGAGTTGACACGTGGAGAGAAGTGGTCAGAATCTGTTTCGAAAGTAGAGCCGCAGGATTTCCTGAGGGATTGGGTGTGGAGCGTGAGAGAGAGAGGAGGCACAGATGATCGCAGGTTCTTGGCCAAACGAAGCAACGAGAAGGATGAAACTGACATTAACTGAGATGGGAAGTGGGTGTCTGGAGCAGGGCCATGGTGGGGGAGGACCCAGCAGTCCTGCTTTGAATATGACAAGTTCAAGATGACTTCAGACACCCAGGAGGAGATGACAAGGACGCAGTTGGGTTTATGAGACTGGTGTTGAAGGGGCAGGTCCAGGCTACATCAGAGGAGGGATGGCTTTAAACACCTAGGACTGGGAGAAGTGACTCATGGTGGCCCGCGTGAGGAAGGGTGATATTTATTTGGCACCTAGGAAAAACAGCCACCCTGGCCCCTGGCCTCTGGCCTCTTCAGGCCACATGCCAGCCACCCTGAAGGAGGGGGGTGGATAAATTCTACAGCCAACTGTCACCAGCAGTGGCACCACGGTGTGCCAGGCGGCCGCTGAGTGGGTGACTCTGTACTAGAGAATGAGTGTAGGGCGGGAGGAGAAGAGGCTGAGCCCTGGCCTGGGGCCTCCAACTACTCAAGTCAGAGAGAGGTGGGGAGAGCACCAGGAGGGCGCAGTGCCCTGCAGCCGGGTGGAGACAGTGATTCAGGAAGCAGGCCCGTGTTAACATGCAGCATTCATCAGCTTCTTGAGTCTTCACAACAACCTCAGGAGGCAGAGGCTGTCATTGTCCCCGATAAAAAAACCCAGGCTCAGGGAGGTAAAGGGACTTGCCCAGGGTCTCGCAGCTGGAGAGTGTAGAAGCAGCGCAGCCCTCAGATTCCCGCAAGCTCTCTCAGCTGCAGTGCCCCCTCTCGCTTTCAGGATGAGCCCTCTGGGGCCCAGAGGGCCAGGTGCTGGCACCAGGCAGGTGGGTAGAGGCTGGTAGCTGGGGCGCCAGACAGAACTGGGGATACTTACCTCTCTTCTCTCTTTCCAGGGCTGCTGGAGAGCTGGAGGCTGGTGGGGACTATGTGAAGGTAAGGGACTGGGCAGGGAGACACGGGGGCAGGGTGCTCAGTGTTTGTTTCACGAAGGGCAGAATCCTCTTCTGAACCTAGTTAGGAGCCAGATCTCACTATCTGCCCCCAGGAGGAGAGGGTTTGGGGTGAGGACAGCGCTTGGGGTCTGCTTTCACTCCCAGCATCTTCTTCCCGTGCCTTCCACCATTCTCTCCTGGCCCTACACTCCGGACGTCCCGAGGCTTGTTACCAGCAGATCCTACCCCCGTGCCAGCTGGACAGGGCCCAAGGGTGTCTCTATGCAAGGACCACGGCGCTCTGATTGCACCCAGCCTCTGCGCATGGGCTGGTGCTAGGAGGCGGGGGCAAAAAAGAATGACTCAGTTCATCACAGATAATGGGCGCAGCTCACATGTATCACAAGTTTAATTTGTTCTGGGTGCAGGGAATGTCGAAAATGCAGTTTTGAAATTACGATGATAATAATAATAATACGACGTAACACTTTGAGTTCCTATGGTGCGTGAAGCCCTGCGCTAGGACTGGAAGGGAGACAGTTTTGAGCTCTTTACGTGAATGAGGTCTTCGACTTCTTCCCTCATCACGGGGCAGCAAAGGCCTTCTTATGCCCACTTACAGATGGGAAACTTGAGGCTCAGAGAAGTGCAGTGACTTGCTCATAGCCACGCGGCTACTACAGGGGGAACTGTGATTGCAGTCCAAGTTTCCTTGATGCCAAGACCATGGACACAGCCCTTGGCCTTTTACCTCCAAGAGCACGCACCCTGAGCCAGGCCCCCTGCTGAATACGGAACATACAGCAGAGGGTGAGGAGCAGCAGGCCCTGTGTTCAAGGGCTCCTGGTCCAAGTAGGGGCCAGGGCAGAATCGCCAGTGGTCTAGCTTCGTGTTTCGTAATCTAGCAGGTTCTAATTTTAGCCCCAGATCTGCCACTATTTGCCACATGACTTGGGGGGGGGGTATGTGTGTCATCTCTCTGAGCCTCAGTGTTCACCTATGTGAAATGGGGTAGCAGCAGCACTTCCAACCCAGGGTTGCTATGTGCTCAATGAACTCATGCTCAATGAATCCAGGGAGAGCTGGGTCTGGAACAGAGCAGGACGGCCTGGCTCCAGACCCCAAAGACATTCGAACACCTGAGATGCTGCGTGTAAAGTTCTGTGTAAGTGACTAATAATGAGGCAGTATGAGAAGTGCTCAGATTGCTGTCCCCCATCACCAGAAGGCTCATGTAAAAAGCCATTGGAGCTTTCGAAGTAGAGGATGACTTTCAGCTCAGGAGCTGGGGAGGGGAAGATCAAGGAAGGCTTTCTGGAGGAGGAGGCACTGAATCCAAGCCATTGCAGTTGCCCAGGAGCATTCCCTCCCCCAACAAAAAGCTGGAAAGGAGACAAAGATAAAGCAGAGATGGGCAGTAAAGTGGTCCAGGCAGGGGCGAGAGTGTGAGCGAGGTCAGAAAGCAAGCTGGGTGAGCCCAGGAAGTGCAGTCCAGGGCTGCGGTGAGCTGAGCAGGAGCTCCTCCTGGAACCTGGGCCCTGGCTTCTCATCCAGAGCTTCATACCACAGGAGGAAAGAGGCTTCGGGGAGAACCAACGCCAAAGCCAATGGGGAGAACACACGGGGGGGGGCATATTTCAGCACCCCACTCATCCCAGCTGTCTGGCAAGGCATTGAGATCCCCATCACTGATGATGTGAGATCCCCGTGAGGATTATTAGCTTTGTATTTTTCCTTTAGTTTATGGGGCTAAAAATGTAATTAAAAATATTATAAAAGAAATAATACCCGCTCACTGGAACCGATTGAGAAATCACCTAAAGGATGAAGTCAAAGGAATGTTAGTTTTCGCTTCAAGCCTCAGATGAGGGTGGAATCAATAGTCAACTTTCTAAAAGTTCATTCCTGCCCTCAGGTACTCAGCTTCCAGAATTCCAGGATTCTGAGACCATGATATGAATACTTTCATTCTAAGGCAAGAATTCTAAAGTTCCAAGGCCATAAATTCCGAGCTCCATGCTCAGAGCTTCAGAAGTATTTACAGAAAACAACCAAACATACAGCTAGGATCCAGAGAGGTGGACTCACCTGCTTTACGTCACACAGTCTGTCAAAAGGATTTGAACCCCAGGCCTGACTGATGCAGAGTCAGCACTGACTCCGTTTGCATTGGAAAGCCTATGATTCGAGCACAAAAAGTCCAGATTCTAAGACACTAAGCTTGACGATCATAACACGCATTTCTTGGACGCTTACTTTATGCCTGGCAACGTATATGCATCAGCTCAGCCAATGCTCACAAGACTTCCGCGAGGTCAGCACAGGTATGTTTTCTAGATGACACCTGGGCTCCCACAGAAGGGGCTGGTGGGGTGGAGGTGGAGACACCGCTATCAAACCCATGCTGGTGCCCTAACCACTAGCTCACTGGCACTCCGCACCCCAGAGGTGCTCAGTCGAATAGTCCGCGATTCTCCGCAGAGTCCCTGATTCCAATTCAGAGATGAGAAATCCTGGGCTCTGGGAGATTTCCTGAGGCCACAAAGGATTTCGGCAAACGCATACAGGGATTTTTCCAGCTTTAGATAGGATTTAATTCAAAGTCTCTGCCCGCTCCGGGTCAGTGAGGGGTGCGGCGAGTGGGAAAGGCAGGACTCCCCTCGCCGGCTCAGGGGTCCCCACCTCACCCCGCTGCCCGCTTTGGCAGTTCTTCTGCTCCGCATCTCCCTACTCCAAGGAGCCGGGGCGCGTGGGGCTGGAGCGCAGGGGGGCGGAGGCTGAGGGGAGGGCGGAGGGAGGAACAATGGCCCCCTCCTCTCCCCTGGCCGGCTGGAGGGTGGGGTCTCCCCGCCCCGCCTCCCCGCTCCTCCCCCGACAAGGCGATGAGGTAATCGCGCCGCCGAGAGGCACGCGCAGCCGGTGCCCAGCCCGGTCGGTCCCCGTGCCCCTGCCCCGCCGGTCGCCGCCCCCCGCACTGTCCTGGCCCCTGCCGCCCGGCCCCACCATGACCGAGCGCTGCAGCCTGTGGAGCGCCCTGTCAGCAGCCGCCTGCTGCTTCTACCGTGGCTCCTTCGTGCAGGTGCAGGTGAGGGGGTGGCACGGCCCCCGCCAGGCGCTCGGGGCTGGGACCCCCGGCCGCTCTGCCACGGGCCCAGGAGCTGGGAGCCGCAGCCCCGTGAGGCCGCGCAGGGTCTAGATGGGCAGGGGCTGCGGGCTGCGGGCTGCGGGAGGGGGCGGGGTCGCCCCAGCCTCACCTCTGGGCACCGGACGCTCTTCAGGGTGAGGGTCCGGCTGCCACTCCCGGGACTCGGGACTCGGGGCTGCGGGGGATGCCGTTCTGGTCCTGCCTTCTCCGCAGGAGGGAGCTGAGCTGGGGCTTTAGGTATCGGGAGATGGGGGTCCCCGGCGTCCTGCCGGACCTCAAGCGAGCTCTCCGGCTCCTGCGGCTGACCCGGGCAGCTTGGCTTCCCATTGTACCGGGAGCGCTGGGCTGGGGTCGAAGTCTGAGCGAGGGGTGGGAGGCAGAAATGCTGCTGCGGGTCCCGGGGGCTGGGGTCAGAGCGTCTGCTGCCCTCCTGTGCTCTAGGCTGACTGGGGCATGCTCTGGGCGCTGGTCTCTCAGCCCAGCTGGCGGGGCAGTGCCGGACGACGTGGTGCGGTGAAAGGGTTAAACGGAAGGAGGTGGAGGGGAGGACCCGGACCCCGCCTCTCTGCGGAGCATCATCTGGGGATGGCTTTGCTTGAGATTGCCAGACTAGAAAAACTAGCGAGGGCTTGCTGGGCTCGGGCTGGTGGGAAGGGGTTAAGATCCTGACCGGGGGTCTCCGTGCTTTTGCCTCCTGAGTCCCTGGGGGACGCCGGGCGCGTCACCTCTGCGCTCCCCTAAGCTCACACACACGCTCGGAGCCCGCCTGAATGACGGCCGCGCCGGCGGCGGAGCGCAGCATCCCCGCACCGGCCAATCAGGTGAACGCAGGCTGGGAGGCGGTGAGATCATCTCTGACCAATAGCAGTGCGCCGAGCGCAGGGATGCTGCAACGCTCCAGCCCTACCCCTTCTCCCGCCCTCCCCGCCCCCCGTGAGAGTGAGGAAGGCACAGGGACCCTAGGGTTCCTCACCCTCGGATGTGTGAGAAGACCAAGTTGTCCCCTGCCCCAGATTCTCCCAGCCCATTGATTATGACTGGAAAAGTGAAGCCCCCTGTCCCACCCCCATTTACAGGTGAGGATACCCAGGTTCAGAGAGGGAAAGTGACTGACTCAAGGTCACACAGTGGCAGGCAGAGTCTTGAGACCAGATTCTTTACCACACAGCCCCCTCTCTTTCTTTGTCCCATATTCCTCCTGCTCTGGCTAGGGTCTCGGGGCAAGTTCTCAACTGCACGCTCCTTGTCAAGGAGAAGGACCCCAGAAAGCCGGTGTCTTCTTTGGTCCTCGGGGCGTGGTGTCATATAAGAGGAGGCCGGGGGTCCCGAAGAATATGCAACCCTGTGGAGAACTGCAGGTTTCTGTGCAGCCCTGGGCCTCCCCGCCTCTTCCCCCACACCCAGTCAATGGCTCCCTAAATGCCCTTCCCCCAGCCCTTATCCCTGTGTCCTACCCTGCCCTGCCAGTGCCTGGAAAACACTAGATCACTCTCTACACAGCAGGTTGAACCTGCCTCCAACACTAAAAAAAAAAACCTTCTGTGGCTCTGCTGTGGCCTCTGGGTAAACCCTAGCTCCCTAAGGCAGCATCACAACCTTGCCATCTGCCCCTGCCACCCCTGGCTTCTTTGAAGCTTCTCACCTCCCCCCACCCCACCCCCGGGGCTTTGGCTCTGCTGATAGGGCCCTGACTTTGCCACTCTCTTCCCAGAAGCTCTTCCCTGCCCATCTGCCTGCCTGTCTGTCCCCCATCCAATGCTTTTGCTTGGCTCATCCAGTCCCTCTTCGGGCTTCAGTGGAAACATCACCTCTTCAGGGACTCTACTCCCTGACTCGATGAGGAGGGACATTCTCAACTGCTCTCTGTGCATCTCGAACATCCGGAAACCCTAGAATTACCTGTCAGGGTCTGCGTGGCTCTCCCAGGGCAGAGGCCACCTGTCCTGATGACCTTGAGGCCTCAGCCCCTGGCACAAGACTTGTCGCAGAGTTGGGGCTTAATTGATGTTGAAATAATGGAGTCAAAGATTCTAGACATCTCTGAAGCCGAGAATCAGAGTGTCTTGGGAGAAGTATAGATTAAAGCACACCGAGGGGTGGAAAATGGAGGTGCAGAGTTAGGCTCTGAGATCTGTGGAGGGTCTGAGGAGGCAGGCAATGGACAGGGAGACCCTCAAACCCTTGTGAGTAGGGGGTCCTAAGGAAGAGACAGTCACCTGGACTGAAGCCAGGTCTTTTAGTGCCCCCCTTCATCTGTCCTGCCATCTGACCAGTTTGGGGGCAGATCTAGCTATCCTGGAGAAGCCATCTTTGGGGCTTAGAGTTGAGGGAAGGATGAAGAAGCAATGTCACATGCCCTCGCAGTGACAAGGACATCTGGAGTATTATCTCCTTTCATCCTTGCAACTTGGTGAGGCAGGTTTTATCATTGTACCCATTTTACAGAGGAAAAAAAAAACAAGGCTCAGAGAACTCACACGACACAGCCAGGATGGGGCTGGGCTCTGTGACGGGGGCATACCTGGCAGTTGGGACTCCCCTCCGATTGCCCTTAGACCTCCAACCCCAGGCCACAAAACAAGAAAACCAGGAATGTTCCCCTTGGGCAGGTGGACACGGGGGGTCCTGGCCACTATCTCCGCTGAGTGAGTTCGGGCTTCCCCGTTGGGCTGTGGTATCCCAATCCGGCAAGGATTGCTTGAGATGGCAAGGAGGAAAGGGCCTCGGGAATTGTAAAGGACAATACAGATGCTTGTTTGGAGGCCTCTATTTCCCTGTTGATAACTTTCTCTCTTACCCTTCCACTGTATAATTCACCATCCCAAAATATATCCTTGCCATCCAGCTCTATGTTTTTGTCCATGCCTTTGCCAGGGTACCTGCTGCCTTACCTCCCAGATCCACCCATTGAACTTCTCCCTTCACTCATTTGAACATCGGTTTGGTGTCTTCGGTGCCATAACGAGTGTTTTCTTATTGCCGTCTCATCCAGGAAGCATCATTCCTGGACCACTTGACCTCACCTAGCTTCATCCCCTTCCTTCTAAAAGCCACTGTGCTCTTTGCCGCTGTCCAATACTGTGGTGCTGACCACAGTCTGTTCAAGTGCTCATGTGGCTTTTCCTCCCCTCTTAGATCAGAGGCTTGCTTGAAGAAAGGGCCTGGTTTATTTAATTGCCTCGCTTACCCGTGGCACATAGTACAGTGCCTAGAACACAGTAGGCACTGTTTGTTGGAACTGAGATTTCTTTACTCTTGCCAGGATGGGGACTTCCTGGCAAGAGTAAAAGAAATGGGTAAGGACCATTCTGGCCCCTGTGCTAAGTGTTGCCAGGGTCCTGGGATGGAAGGAGTTCACGTGGGGTAGGGGGAGGTTAGGAGGGAAGGAGGAAGGGGGCTTCGGATGGGATGTCAATTTTTGCTGTCTCCTGCCCAGTTCTCCAAGGAGAAGTACATCCTGGACTCATCGCCTGAGAAACTGCACAAGGAGTTGGAAGAAGAACTCAAGCTCAGCAGCACAGATCTCCGTAGCCATGCCTGGTACCATGGCCGCATCCCCCGTGAGGTGAGTGGGCCCTGAGCTGGGACCTCAGCCCTAGACCCTTTCACCCGCCACTCGGCCAGCCTCAGCCCAGAAAGGCTCTGATCTATTGCGTGGTGGCTTCCATCAGAGTGGACTACCAGGATGAGGTGTAGTTCTGCCATTTACTGACTGTATGACCTTGGACAAGTCACTTCACCTCTCTGAGCCTCAGTTTCCTCCTCTGTACAATGGAGGATAATAATAGTACCTAACTCGAAGGGCTATTGTGAGGATTAAATGAAATAATAGAACATACTTAACATGATGTCTGATGTGCAGTGAATTCAAGGAACATTGTCCTTTGTTGTTGTTATTACTTTTTTGTTTTTTTTTACTGTTTTGTTATGGGCCTATACATCAGCCTCCTGTGTGTTTGGTTAGTGAGTATCAGTCCTTAGGCTGCTCAGTTTGGGCAAAGTAGCGTTTCGGGCTGAGGCTCAAACTCGGGCCGATAGTCACCTGTTTCCTCTTTCATTCATGCTATAAATCTTTGTCAGCTCCACCAGGCCCTGTGCTAGGCACCAAGGATGCAAAGAGAAAACAGGTGGTGGCTTCCCTTGAGGGCTGGTGGTCCACGGTGGGAGCTGACAGGCGGGCGGACAGTCAGAGCCCAGTGGGAGAAGTGTGAGAGTGGGGTGCCAGCAGGGAGTGTGGGCTAGCCCCGGGCAGGGGGTGTTGAGGAGAGGGGTTATCGTGAGATGGAAAGGAGTTCATCAGGTGATCGGGGGCGGGGCGGGGCAGGATATTCCAGGCAGAGGAAGAGGCTCGAGGGCACCCAGAGACAGGCATGAGCACTGGGTGTGTGGAAGACCCGGGATCATCCCTCTGCCCAATGTGAGGGAGGGAAGAGGTAGGTCTGAAACTGAGCTGCAGATCATGGTGACCCCAGTTCCCCAGACCCTGTGTCCCTGTGACCTCCATTCCAGGGTGATGAGACCTGCCGTTCCTGAGCCTCTTTGTGTGCCCTCAGACCCAGAGCCTCTGGTTGAGTTGCCCCCTCTGCATCTGGGTCATTGCATCCCCCCACCTCAAGCCTCAGATGTCTCTGTTTACCGTGTCCTCAAGATCCTGGGTGTGGCCCTCTCCTGACCCTGCCCTACCACGCCTGAGCCCGCCTTGCCTCCTGCAGGTCTCGGAGACCCTGGTGCAGCGCAATGGCGACTTCCTCATCCGGGACTCGCTCACCAGCCTGGGTGACTATGTGCTCACGTGCCGGTGGCACAACCAGGCCTTGCACTTCAAGATCAACAAGGTGGTGGTGAAGGCGGGCGAGAGCTACACGCACATCCAGTACCTGTTCGAGCAGGAGAGCTTTGACCACGTGCCCGCCCTCGTGCGGTACCACGTGGGCAGCCGGAAGGCTGTGTCGGAGCAGAGCGGCGCCATCATCTACTGCCCTGTCAACCGCACCTTCCCCCTGCGCTACCTGGAGGCCTGCTATGGCCTGGGCCAGGGCAGCGGCAAGGCCGCCAGCCCCGCCAGCCCCTCGGGCCCCAAGGGCAGCCATATGAAGCGGCGCAGTGTCACCATGACCGATGGACTCACTGCCGACAAAGTCACCCGCAGCGATGGCTGCCCTGCCAGGTGAGCAAGGACACCACGCTCGGCCTCAGTCTCCCCATTTGTCAAGTGGGGGTTCAGTAATGAGAGTACTGCTGAGAGAGGGGAGGCCCCGTCACACTGAACTGGGGTCCCAGGGTGCAGGGAACAGGAGGAAGGTCGGGCCGTACTGACGAGGCCACACAGGGCTCGCCAGCAGTCAGACCCAGGGCGCAGTCCCCGCTCTGCCCCCACCAGCTGTGTGCCCTCGGCCTTTTAACTCCTCTCACCTCTGTGCTCCTGCCTGTAAAGGGCCCGCGCTAGGATAGTCCCCTCTGGCCCAAGGGGGACCCTGGGTACTGCCCTATCCCAGGCAGAGGGCCTGGTGCCTTTCACCGGCGAACCCCCTCCCCTCCCCACCTAGCTAGGCCAAGGTGAGCGTCAGACGGAGGGCTTTGCTGGTGGACCAAACCACCACACAGAGAATGGAATGTTCTTAGGAACACTTTGATGACACGCAAAGTTGCCTCTGGGGCTGGGTGAGACGAGGCCCTGATCCCAGGAAAGGCCACAGCAGCAAATCATTCCTGAGGCCAACTGTGCACCTAGCCCTGTGCCGAGTGCTCTCTGTGCTCAGTCTCATCAAGTCCCAAGCCCGGCTGGGCAGTGGCTCCTGTTCAAATCCCCATTTTATAGATGAGGAAATAGGCCTAGAGAGGGGAAGCTGCTTGCTAGATTGAGAGGGGTAAGATTGACATTCAAGCCCAGGTCTGTGACCCCAAAGTCTGTGCTCCTAATTTCAATGGCTTCCCTGGCTGTTTGCAGAAAGACCTGCCATTCTGTGCCACTAACACTTGGATATGTATCATATCCCTGGGGCTAGGGGCTGTCAGCCAAGGAACTGATGGTTGGATACCCTGTGGGCAAAGCCACTTGGACTGTGGTTTAGAACCAGTGACGGTACTGGTGCCACACAGGCCATGTGTGATCCAGGAACCCTGAGCATAGCATGGGAGCAGTGAGGAGGGGTTAGATTGGCAGGCCTTGCTCCCTGGGGCTTCCCATCCTCCCTGGGGCTTCTCATCCTTCCTGCTAGCCCGCCTTCCCAGACAGTTCTCCAAGTTGAGGACAAGGTTCCCAGAAAAGAGAACAGTTGTGCAGGTTGTGGACTGTACAACCCCTTCCTCCTCTGGGCTTCAGTTTTTGTACCTGTCGAGTGGGAGGTTGGACTTGATAATCTCCGAGCCTTTTCTGCCTCTGAAGTTCAGCAGATCTAAGATGTAAGCAGAGGTGGGGGATCCTAAGGCTGGCTGAGGACCCCAACCTCTGGGTTCTCTGCTTATGAAGGTGTCTGCTCCACAGCACATCACTACCCCACCCCCGGGAATCCATCCGCAACTGTGCCCTCAGCATGGACCAGATCCCAGACCTGCACTCGCCCATGTCCCCCATCTCCGAGAACCCCAGCTCCCCTGCGTACAGTACCGGTATGGCCAGTGGAGGGGATAAGGGCGGGTGGGGGCATCTGGTGGCAATGACCTTGTGTGTGCACGTGTTTTTGATGAGTTCTGTTACTTAGGTGTGATTATGTGTGTTTCTGTCTCTTTTCTAAGAGCAAGACCCTACAAGAATTTACACTAAAAACCTGCTAGCAGAACTATTGAGGTCCACATGCAAATCAGATTCACTGTTTGCTCATTCAGCAACAATTCATTGAGCCTCTATCGGGTACCAGGCACTGTGCACAAAGTAGTTTCCAGTGCTTTCCAGTAGTTTCCAGAATGCATCGAAGTCTGCTGGAAGCTCATGGTGTCACCAAACCTGGGCTCAAAGGCTGTACGATACACTCACGCAGCAGCACAGCCTATCTGGTTATGCTCGTTGGTTATGTGTGGAGGGCGCACTGCTGGGCCCTGTGTCGACTGAGACCTAGGGAGCCCCGATTTCAAATGACCGGCCCAAACCGAGCTCGCCATGTTACGTTTTTTGCTCTTTTTTTTTTTTCTTTTAAATGGACTTTATTTTTTAGAGCAGTTTTTAGTTCGTAGTGAAATTGAGCAGAAAGTTCAGACTGCTGAGCTTTTTCAAACACAAAGAAAATTTACATTGTAGAAACACCACTCGTTCATTTCTAGAAGAAAAAAAAAAAAAGAATGTTTCCAATTATCAACGGGACAATTTCTAAGCAACATGGCATACTCACGTACCCAGGAGCCGGGTTTTAAATCCCAGCTCTCCCACTGACTGGCTGGGTGACCTTGGGCAAGTCAGTTCACGTCTCTGAGCCTCGGTTTTCTCATCTGTAGAATGAAGACCACAAAAGTACTTACTTTACAGGACGTCGAGAGGGTTAAATGGACTAATGTGCAAAGAAAAATCTCACAGGCAGTAAGAGCTCAATAAGCATCACCTCTAATTTGGGATGACGGTTTTACTGCTGTTGACCAGTGTATCTCCAGCATGTCACCAGCTCCTGGCACATGTGAACCCACCAAACCATTATTACTAATTCATCAAGAAATAATTCCATGTGTCACAATGAACTCCAGCAATTGCTTAGCTTCCCTGAATCTCTGGAAGCTCTTCCAAATAGTTCAGTGGTTGTGTGCAGATTCCTGGGGGCCAGTGATTTCAGGGTATCGCTGAGGGCCGGTCCATTCGCTAGAGTCTGCTGGGCCCGGCCTGGGTGCAGGGAAGCTGGGTTGCTGTCTGTAGGGTGGATGGAGACTGTCTTTTGGGCAGAAGGTGGGGGAACCTCACTGGGTGGGAGCCATGGTAACTAGTCCTCTCTCTCTGTCTCCCTGCAGTGACCCGTGTTCACACCACCCCTGCAACCTCCTCAGCCACAACACTGCCCGCCTCCCCTGTCACCCGCCGCTCCAGTGAACCCCAGCTGTGTCCTGGAAGTGCCCCAAAGCCTTCTGGGGAGCCAGACAAGGGCCCTTATGCCAGCCCTTCCCACACCCTCTGCAAGGCCTCTCCATCACCATCGCTCAGCAGCTACAGTGACCCGGACTCTAGCCATTACTGCCAGCTCCAGCCTCCCGTCCGTGGCAGTGAGTGGGCAACAGTTGAGGCCTCTAGCCGGCAGGCAAAGAGCTACGGGGAGAGGCTAAAGGAACTGTCAGAAAACGGGGCCCCTGAGGGGGACTGGGGCAGGGCCTTTACAGTCCCCATCGTGGAAGCCACCTCTTCCTTCAACCCAGCCACCTTCCAGTCACTACTGATCCCCAAGGATAACCGGCCACTGGAGGTGGGCCTCCTGCGCAGGGTCAAGGAGCTGCTGGCAGAAGTGGATGCCCGGACGTTGGCCCGGCATGTCACCAAGGTTGACTGCCTGGTAGGTGCTGGGTGCGCGCTGGGACAGGGGTAGCATCCCTGTCCCCTGGCTTTGGAACAGGGGTCAAGGTAGTGAGGAATACAGCTAGCGGACCTGGATTCTGGCTTCATGGCTGTCCTTTACTCGCTGCGTGACTCTGGGCTGATAACTTTGCTTTTCTGGGTCTCCATTTTCTCCTTTTAAAAAGGCAAAAAAAACAAAAAACAAAAAAAAACACAAGATATTTTTGCTTTCTCCAGATGTCAGTTTGGCATTGGAATCAGGCAGTCCTGAAACCCGATGGCGTCTGACTTCCTGGGGTAGTTTTTGAGCCTGGTGAATGTCCAGGGCTGGTCCAGGGAATAGAGAAGACCCTACTCACCGCCCCCACGCCCTCTGGTGGACAAAATAAGCAAAACTCATTACCTGCGCCTATAAAGGGTCAGAGCCGGGGATGTTTGCTTTGAACGAATATATTTGCCCATCTAAGGACCTCGACTCTCTCTGCGTCTCAGTTTCTCCTTCTGAAGTTTGGAGGGCACTGATTACTTGGTCACACTGGTCTCGCAGCTCAGGAAGCAAGAAAAGAGACAGTGCACAGATGTTGCTCTGTTAAGGGCACGGAGGTGTGAAGGGAACAGCGCTGGGTTCTAGGCCCAGTGTGTGACCTTGGATAAGCCCTTTCTCTCCCTGGGACTCAGGTTTGCCTTTCGGAATAAGGTAGTCCTGGTCCTTAACCTTAACTGAATATTTAACATGTCAGAGACCTCTGGGCATTTTTTTCCATTTATCAGATGAGAAAAACGAGGCTCATTTGCTCCATTTCAGAGAGTTAGCAGTAGATTTGGAATTCAAACTCGGCCTCCCAGCCAGGCTGCCCGCTTAGGTAAAGCTCTCTTGATTCCCAGATGGCTTGGGCCAGCCACGACAGGAAATTAATCAGCCCTCTGGGCGTCCTTGCAGGTTGCTAGGATACTGGGCGTTACCAAGGAGATGCAGACCCTAATGGGAGTCCGCTGGGGCATGGAGCTGCTCACCCTCCCCCATGGCCGGCAGCTACGACTAGACCTGCTGGAAAGGTAAGGCAAGCACCAGCACTCAAGGGCCGCGCGGGGAATCCCCAGGCTACCTCCTGTCCTTTGGCTGTGGCCGATTGGCCAATCACAGTCTTCCAGCCCGACTCCCGGGGTTCTGGCCACGCCCCCATCCCATTGACCAATCGCAACTTGTTATCCAGCTCCAAGAAATTCTAGTTTCTCAAAGACTGAGTCTTTTTTTTTATCTCCGGACTCACCTTTGCATCCTCTTGACCAGTCACAGCCCAAGAGCCCCATCAGCTCTGGCTTCTCTTTCCGAATTCCCCTGATCCATCTCCAGCACCTCAGCCAGGTGCTCAAGGGCCTCGGCCCCGCCTCTCACTCTGGCGGCGCCCCTTAATCTCACTGACCCTTTACAACCTGGGGGCTCGGCTCTCGGGCCCCCAGTGCAACAGCTGGGCAGTGGCAGGGCCCCTTCCTGCCACGCTAGGTCCTTGGCCCCGCCCTTTTGACCTGGCCTCTCCAATAGGTTCCACACCATGTCCATCATGCTGGCTGTGGACATCCTGGGCTGCACAGGCTCTGCTGAGGAGCGGGCAGCACTTCTGCATAAGACCATCCAGCTGGCAGCTGAACTTCGGGGGACCATGGGCAACATGTTCAGCTTCGCCGCAGTCATGGGCGCCCTGGATATGGCCCAGGTAGTGAGGGGCCCACGCAGAGCGGGGCATCACATAGACTGTCCGGAAGAGCCCTGGGATAAATTCCTTTGGGATGGCTGTATATTGGTTCAGGAAGAACTCCGTGACTTTCTCTGCAGCGCTGGTGACAGGGCAACTGGAAGAGTTGAGCTCTCTGAGGTGGAACCTCATCCACTCTCCCATGCCTAGTAAATAGTAACCACGGGGTCCCAAAGGTGGTGGGTGGTTTAACTCCCAGCTCTGCCACTTATTTTTGGAATGACTCTGGGCAAGTCATTCCCCTCTCTGAGCCTTAGTTTCCTCATTTGTAAAATGTGTTGTTGCGAGGGCTTCGTGAGAGACACGTGAAAAGCAATCGGCACCATCCCCGATACATGAATGGCGACCGTAACAATAATTCTTATCCCACATCTGAGTGTCCACTCAGCAAGGCAGTCCGCGGCCCCTGCAGGCCCCTTTCCTGGCTGGTCACTCACAGTCTGGTCTCCCCAGATTGCCCGGCTGGAGCAGACGTGGATGACCCTGCGGCAGCGACACACAGAAGGTGCCATCCTCTATGAGAAGAAGCTCAAGCCATTTCTCAAAAGCCTCAACGAGGGCAAAGGTACCTCCCCCACCTTCCT
>NW_011888876.1:1888162-1905681 GCF_000151845.1 Pteropus vampyrus
TCTTTCCTGCCCTGTCTCCCTGACTCATTTTTCTCATTCTTTTTCTTCCTCACTCATCAGTTCAACAAGCAATGGTGAGTGGCAGGCCCAGGGGGAGACAGAGGTGATTCAAAGTGCACCAGTGTGTCTTAGCTTCTCCGAGCCTCAGTTTTCTCGTATGTGAAGCGGGTATCCTAACAGGCCTACTTTACTAGTTGTTTGCAAAGCACTTGGCCTGGGGCCCTGGGGCTGAGGCAGACCCGCCCTGCCTCCCAGGCCCTGCCCTGCCCTGCCCCTCAGTCCAGTTGAAAGGTAGAGCTTCCTCTCCTGAAAGGAGCAGAGAGAAAGGGCTACAGACAATCCATCTTGCACTGCTTTAGGCATTATTTAAGTCATAAAAATTTACTGTAGACAAATTGGAAATTACAGCTGAGCAAAAACAAGATTAAAAAAAATCGCCCGCAATTACCCGGAGGTTATTGCTGTGAGCATTCTGGTGTATGTCTGTCCTAATTTTCTTTTTAAGAAAGAAAAAAAAATTATTTTTGCATCGACTAATAAAATGTATATATGTTTCTTAGGGAAAAAATTGTAACTTACAGAAAAAAAAAAAAAAAAAAAAAAAAAAGAAGAAAAATCACCTAAGATCCCCCCAAGTTAACATTAATATTTAATCTCCTAGTCATTTTTTAAATTACATGTTGCAAATAGTAGGGTAAATAAGTCTATCTGTTTTGTGCTAAACTGCGTGGCCATGTCCATCAACAATCCATGTCAAATCCCTGCAGAGCTGGAGGGAGGGATGGGGTGGCCCCAGGTGCGAGCCTCGGCCTCTCCAGCTGCATGACAGACCCCTCTGCCCCGCCCCGCAGGGTTTCAGCCCCGGCCAGAGCTCCTGGAGGTGTTCAGCACTGAGTTCCAGATGCGCCTTCTCTGGGGCAGCCAGGGCGCCAGCAGCAGCCAGGCCCGGCGCTATGAGAAGTTCGACAAGGTTCTCACTGCCCTGTCCCACAAACTGGAGCCTGCCGTCCGATCCAGCGAGCTGTGACCCACATGGACCCTTCCCCTCTGCAAGCTGCAGGCAGCAACGGGGACAGAGGGGCACAGACCTTTCCCCGGAGCACCCCAAGGACACTGTGATCGGCCCAAGAATGTTCTGGGCTCAATGCCAGGATCGCCCTTCACCTCCAGGGTCCTGCATAGACTCTGGGCTCCGTCCCACCTGCCACATGCACACCAAGTCTCCCTTCAGGAAGAGCCGGAACCCTTGTTCCTTTCTCCAGCGTCTGCTTCTCCCCTTCCTGCTGAGGTGTCCTGTGTTTGAGCCATGGGAGGCTCTTCACGCCTCCTCACTCTTCTCCAGGCATCTGCTCCCCACTGACACCAAGGCCTCCATCTGGCTGTAAATAAGTCTATCTGTTCTGTAAATAGATGTACAGAAGTCATGCCCTTTCTTTCATATAATAAACTTTTATGACTCTTTATTCTGTCTCTTAGGGGGTCCTGGGGGTAGGGGGAGGAAGCATCTTTTCTTACGTGAAAGGTGAAATGATTCATTCAACAAATATTTAGCACCTGGGACATTCCAGACTGTACCAGGAGCCAGAGTTGCAGTCAGTACTAAAACCCAGTCCCCGTCCTGGAGGAGCTCACAGCCAGTGGGGGAGATAAACAGTCAGTTCTAACCAGTGGGAGAAACGCTGACCTGCCTACCCCATTCCCTGCCGGGGGAAGCCACAGCAAAGGCTCCCACAAATGCACAGCCAAGGATCCCAGATGTCTGAGGCAGAAGGGCTTTTGAAATCTAGGATTCCACCTCCCCTTTGAGAAAACCCAGGGAGAAGAGACTTTCCCTGGGTCACAGCAGCAGAATGAGGAAGGCTGGAACCTAGGTGTCTTGACCTAGAGTTCTTTCCTTCTCTCTTCTCAATAGTGGGAACTACTAATTACTTTTCAGGCTTTGAGATGTGGCCCCAGGAGTCATGGGTTGGGGGTGGGGGCAGGAGGACTTTGAAAATGGCCATGAAGGCAGTTGTCTTGATTCTGTATGTCGGGGAAGTAAGCAATATGGATCGACAGGATTTCAAGGCAGGCTGGAGGCCTGGGGAGCCCGTTCACTGAATTTGAAATGTCTGGGGTTCTTTGCCTTCAGAATTCTTTCACTAAGAGAGGCTGGGTGACAGTGCATTAGATCTTTGGTGGCAGCCAAACTTGGGTTCGGTTCTATTGTTTATTGGCTAGATAACCTTGGATATGAGGCTTAACCATTCCCGTCCCAATTTCCACCTCAATAAAATGGGGACAATAACAAAATCGATCTCTTAGGATCGTTGTTAAACCATTTAGCGCAGAGTAGCTGCTAGGTAAAGGACCACCATGTTTTTTATACATAATAGATTGTCAATGATCATTTATTTCTTTGAGTCAAAACACTTTATGTGCTGTACCGCATTGGAATATCACCATTTCTCTGTATGACAGGTATTGTTATCATCTTATAGGATATATAAGGTATCTAACACCAACGGCACACAGTCGGTGCTCACCAAAAGCTGTTACCGAGAGCTCTTTTATTAAAGAACAAGGCTCTTTGCAAGGTGTGAGGTGCTGCACAAGTTTTTGCTACAATTGTTACGTCACCCTTGTGGTCATAATCCTTTATTATTCTTTTGGAGCTACTATGATGGTCCCCTAGTTACCGTGGTCATGGAAACGAGGCCAGCCGTCCCCGATTGGACAGTTCGTGGGCTCCCCCTGGAGGCTACCTTCTGGCCCTGCTGTGGGATGACCAGGCCAGCCTTTGAGAGGAACGCGAGGGGAGCCGGGAGTTGTAGGCCCCAGGCGGAGGCTGCCGCCGGGATGCACGCCGGGAGCTGTAGTTCTCAGGAGAGGCAGTTGGCCGCCTCAGACCCGGCTCGGGCCTCACCCGGATGGCGGCTGCCACGCGTGGCTGCCAGCCCTGGGGCTCGCTCCTCCTCGCGCTGCTCGGGCTGGTATCGGCCGCGGCCATCGCCTGGGACTTGACTTCGCTACGCTGCAACTTCGGCACCTTCTGCGAATGTGACTTCCGGCCCGACTTCCAGGGTGAGCAGCCGCGGAAGCCCGGAGCGAAGGGGCCAGCGGACTGGGAAGCCCTTGGACTCTGGCGTTGTCGGACCTGGAGGGCGGAACTGAGGGGCGAAAGCCCTAGACTTCCCCATAGCCAGGGCCTGAAGTGGACCCCGCGTTGAGGGACCCTGAGAGCCTGGGGCACCGGCCTTGGGGCGAGGGTTTAGGAATGCCTGTTTGGAGTCCAGGCAGAGCCCTGTCAAGATGGAGAGAGGCCTTCGAAAGCCGGGCCTTGGGGGCTGGTTTAGACCTCCACAATGGGCTGGCCGTGAGGAAGAAGCCTGCCTTGGGGATGGGCGGGGTGCTGGGGCAGACCCCATTGACCGCTCGCGCCTACTTCGCGCAATTCAGAGGGCGGCCTGGTGTGGGCGCTGCCGAGCTGAATCAGGCCTCAGGGTCTGCGTGCGGGTGACTCCTGCAGCAGGAGACCTCAAGGGCACCACTCTCTTTCCGCCGACATTGCAAAATCGACCCAGACCCCAGGTATCCCTAGGCCAGGTTCCAGACATCACTTCCCCCTTGAACCTCTTCCGTGGCGGGAGTGTGGCCTCAGCTCTGACACTGTCTTTTTTGTGGCCCTAGGTCTGGAATGTGACCTGGCCCAGCACCTGGCGGGCCAGCACTTGGCCAGGGCGCTGGTGGTGAAAGCACTGAAAGCTTTCGTGCAGGACCCAGCCCCGACCAAGCCGCTGGTCCTCTCCCTGCACGGCTGGACAGGCACTGGCAAGTCCTATGTCAGCTCCCTCCTGGCTCACTACCTCTTCCGGGGTGGCCTCCGCAGCCCGCATGTGCACCACTACTCCCCCGTCATCCACTTCCCCCATCCCAGCAACATGGAGCGCTACAAGGTAGGCTGGGTGCATCCTGGACTATCATTTGCCTGCATCATGGAGCACCATACCCTAGGGAGTGAGTCCTAAGCCCAGAGATGGGGATTCATTTGCACCAGGCCACACGGCCAGTTGGAGCCTCAGTCCTCAAGACCTATCCTGAACAGAGGTTGGGATGGTTCCAGTCAACCTGGCAGGGGGTTCTCACTTTAATTCCTGGGGTGGGGAGGGGGCAGTAATGCAACCTACCTGCCAGGGTTGTTGCGAGGAACATGGGTTTACAGCATTGAAGGTGTTAATATTTATTGAGTTCTTATCTTTGCCAGACATTCTGTATTATCTTCTCTCTGTAAAGCACTGAGCCTCAATTCGAGGCTCAGAGTTAGTATTCAATAAATATTAGCTCTTACTACTATTACTGTTGTCGATTACAAGGTGCTTTCCAGGCTGATCTGTTTCAGCTGTCAGCAATGCTGAGAAAGTTCATGGAGCAAGGAGGAGCCTTTCTCCTTTTATAGAAAGCAGTAGGTGTCAGGGAAGGAGCCCTGAACAGGTAGGTGCCAGGCCTGGGTTTGAGTCCCTGTTCTCCTGCTGACTTGCTATTTGAGCTTGGACAAATCTCTGCCCCTCTCAGGGCCGATTTCACCAGCAGTTCTGGGAAGGGGATGAGTCCCTGCCTTGGGAGGAAGTCTGGGGCTGGGATTGTATTTCCCGTCCCCCTCAAATTCCTACCTCTTTCTTGCAGAAGGATCTCAAGAGCTGGGTCCAGGGGAACCTCACTGTTTGTGGCCGTTCCCTCTTCCTGTTCGATGAGATGGACAAGCTGGCCCCAGGCCTGATGGAGGTCCTGCGACCTTTCCTGGGCTCCTCCTCGGTTGTGTTCGGGACCAACTATCGCAAAGCCATCTTCATCTTCATCAGGTGGGCCCTAGCTGTGCAGCAGGCATAATATGAGGACACATGTTAGAGGTCTCAGCTACGTAGTCTTGGCCCATGGTCCCACAACAGAATACTGTCCCTCTGGGCCCAATCAGGCTTTCCCAGAGCCCCTCACAGTCTCACTGGTGACACTATCATTCAAGGCGGTTAACTTCCCCTCTGACGATCTCGAAGCCCATTCTGGGCTGTCTTTCTGATCCTCAGCATTCCTTTGTGGAAGCCCTGCTGCGTACAGTTTTCCCTCTTTTGTTGCCTAGAGAACCCAGGCCTGGGAAAAACAGGGCTAGGGTTCTAGTCCCACCTCTCAGAGTCCTCCCTGTGTTTTTTTAGGCAAATTACTTCACCTCTCTGAGCTCCCATGTCCTCTTCTGAACAGCAGCATGGGTGCCCCACTATCTTTCTAGAGGCCGGGTGAGGGAAAGTTAATTAAGGGACTCAAAAGTGTTTTGTAAATTACAAAGTGCATGGCACCTGTAGGTGAGTTTCCAGGGGTCGCCGTTGTAGACACAAGCTCCAGAGTGGGGAAGTGGTTCCTGTGGGGTGTTTTCAGTGGCTTTGTCTCCTGCCGGTACTGAGCTGGATTTCTAGGCCCCGGTCATGTTAGGTGGCACTTGGGAAGCGAGGGCCAAATCCTGCCCCACACTGTCTGAGTCTCGGCCCGGGGCCCCATGGCTTTAGCAACACCGGTGGTGAGCAGATCAACCAAGTGGTGCTGGAGGCGTGGCGCCTCCACCAGGACCGCGAGGAGATCCGCCTACAGGAGCTGGAGCCGGTCATCTCCCGGGCTGTGCTGGACAACCCACACCGTGAGTTTGGCTCAGGAGGCCCCCGGGGTGGCTTTAGCGGGCTGAGGCTTCACCCCCAGCTCCAGTGACCTGGTCCTCCCCAGCCCAAGCTTTGGGGCTCCTGGCTGTCATACAGCCTCCCTGAGCCCTTCGCCTGGAAGGTGGCTGAAAGCGTTGAGACCAGCAGCGTACCTGCACTGGCCGTTAGGGGCGGAGGCCCAGCTTCTGGGAAGCACAGCCTCTTTTCCCCCATCACCCCTTCCTGCAGATGGCTTCTGGCGCTCGGGCATCATGGAAGAGCATCTCCTGGACGCTCTGGTGCCCTTCCTCCCGCTCCAGCGGCACCACGTGCGGCACTGTGTGCTCAACGAGCTGGCCCAGCTGGGCCTGGAGCAAAGGGATGACGTGATCCAGGCTGTGCTGGACAGCACCATCTTCTTCCCTGAGGATGAGCAACTCTTTTCCTCCAACGGCTGCAAGACTGTGGCTTCCCGAATTGCCCTCTTCCTCTGATGCTCCAGGTGGCATTTCGCCCTCTACCTGGCCTGGCCATGCAGGGAAGCCCTGAGGCCACTGTCAGAGGGACCCTTGTCCAGAGCCTCTGGAGAGTGGGACCCAGAGCACAAATTGAAGATGAAGATGGTAGGCCATAGGACAGAGGGCCAGAGTGGGCCTCGGCCCCTTAACTGGTCTGAGGGCATCTTGGCCTTTGCTTCCTTCCCCAGGGGAAACCTCTGGTCACCCTAGAACCTCAATGAGCCTTGACCTCACCCTCCAGCCCGAGCCTTCTTAAAATGTGAATCGTAACTCAGGGACTGTGGCTTGTGGCTGCTTCCTCCCTCCTTGGTCTTTTACCCTTGGCCCCTTGCCCTGGCACCATACCCCAACCTTCCATCCCACACCCTATGTCCCAGTATTGTAAAGCCAGGCTGAGACGTCTCAGTCTCCGTGAACAGAGGGACTCATGCTGCCAGTTGGGCCTGGTTTTTTAAATTTTTAATTTTGTAAAAGAAGAGAATACAATAAACTAAGCCATGGGACCAGAGGAATGTTGGTTGAGGTTTCTAACTGCTGAGTGCCAGCGTGTGAGGGTAGAATATCTCCCATCCCCGGCGAGAAGTGAGGGGCTCAGGGGCCCCTTCAGAGAGCAGTGTAACTGCCAGAACTGGGGTTCTGGTCAGCCTGGATTTGGCTGGGGTTCTGGTTCAGGCCTGTCGTGACCTCAGTCTCGCTGGAACCTAGGCTCATGCTCTGAGTCCAGCTCTGGGGATCCTCCATCATTTCGGGACTTTGGCACTGCCCCTGAGTGGCCTCAGTGTTACTAGGGTTCCAGCTTGGGTCATAGAAAGTCTTGGTCTTACTGGAACTTCGCATCAGTCCCCAGCTGTGGCCCTGGGTGGCATTAGCCTTGCTGGGTCCCCAGCTCCGACCATGAGCAACCCGGGCCTTTCTGAGCCTCTGCCTTGGGCCCTGGGTAGCCTTAGTCTTGTTGGTCTTTTGCCTTGGGGTGTGGATGGCCTCAGTCTTGCTGGGCTTCTGGCTCTGGCTCTCCATGGCCTCCGTCTTGCTGGACCTCCGGCTCTGGCCCCGGGCGGCCTCCATCTTGCTGGACCTCCGCCTCTGGCCCTGGGTGGCCTCCGTCTTGCTGGACCTCCGGCTCTGGCCCTGGGTGGCCTCCGTCTTGCTGGACCTCCGGCTCTGGCCCTGGGTGGCTCAGTCTTGCTGGGCTTCTGGCTCTGGCTCTCCATGGCCTCCGTCTTGCTGGACCTCCGGCTCTGGCCCCGGGCGGCCTCCATCTTGCTGGACCTCCGCTCTGGCCCTGGGTGGCCTCCGTCTTGCTGGACCTCCGGCTCTGGCCCTGGGTGGCCTCCGTCTTGCTGGACCTCTGGCTCTGGCCCCAGGCAGCCTTGGCTTTTCTGGGGCCATGGCTCAGGCTTAGGTCCCTGTTGTTCCCCAAGTCTGAAGACTGAGTCTTCAGGAGTGAGGAATCGGAGAATGTCACAGTGGTGACCGAGGTGCTCCTGTATTCCTGGGGGGCAGTGGACATCTCTGTCTCCGAGGTTGACAGGGTCCTGACTGGGAAGAGAGTGCCAAGGGCACTTGTCAGGCTGCCTTCTCTAGGCAGCTCCAGGAAAAGGAGGCTTCTGGGCCTCCCCCTTGCCTAAATCCCAGAGGCCTTGCATGGCCAAGAGGAAGGCCTGCCAGATCACGCCAGACCCGCCCTCCTCAGCGGCCTGAGCCGTGGGTGGCCGTGGTTGTAGATAAGGGGGAGATACTGAGGGTCCCACTTACCCAGCCCTGGCCTCCACTCTGCTGGCTGCCCCTTGCCCTCTGTGTTCCCGCCACAACCGACGGCCTGCGAGGCCCTGGGACCCTGCGTGCAGCGCTTCCCCTGCTGCACCCCTCCCACGCTTGACTAACCCCTACTCCTACTTCAGGTCTTGGATGCCCTCTCTGTCCCCCTAAAGGGGGCTCACTGTACCCACAGCCTTCTACTGTATACCTACACTGTCCTGGTATCTGTTTACCTGTGTGCCTTCTTCCCTTCGGGACCAAGAGCTGCCTGGGGCAGGAAGTGGACCGTTCGTGGCCACAGCCAGCGTGCGGCAGAGGCCCAGCCCCGGGGCTCCACGCACTGAGCTGCACTGCGTGGAAGGACGGGGCTGGCCGCCACTATTTTCGCCCCTGCCCTGGACTGCTCGCACCTGCCCCTTGGGACTCTGTCTGGAGCAGCATTCCTGGGGGTTTCACTTCTGTCCCTTCCATGCTGGCAACTGGTAGAATTGGGGGTAAAAAGCCCCGTGGATATGCACAGGGTTTGTGGGCTGATTTCAGGGAGAGGCCAAGGGGGCAGAGAGAGCAAAGGGCCCGAGAGGGGAGTGAGGCCGCAGCAGGCAGCAACTGCGAAGTGCTCATAGTGACAGCCGGTGTAGGCCCTGTGCTGGGCGGGCCTCACTGAGGGCTCAGCATGCCCCCGCAAAGCTGGGATGACATTCCCACTTTAGGGTCACACAGCTCTAAGCAGCAGAGCCCATATTTACCCCCAGGTCAGGGAGTCTGTGACCCCTGACCTTTGCCCACTCTGCTGCTTTGGCTCACTCAGGCCTGGCAGAACACTGGGGACTTACAGCCCAAGATGGAGCCCGAAGAGGTCTGGTCGAGGTAGCTGTCAGACAGGGACGTCAGCTTTCTAAGAGCGGGCTCCGGCTTCTCCTAGGGCAGGAGACAGGCTGGGCGGTCAGGCTGCAGGAAGCCCTGGGCCAGGGGCTGTAGCCCTGGAAGGCCGGCAGGCCTTGGGACCTTCAGTGGATGTTTCCCCCGAGCTTAGAGCTGCTTGAGGGTCCCAGGTTAGGGCTGAGAGGGGACATGGAGAGGCTAAGACTGGACAGGAAGGGGAGTGGCCAGCTGAGTGCTGTGAGAAAGGCAGTGTTCAAGAGGCTGCATGGGCCTCAGTTTCCCCATCTGCAAAATGTAAATTAGTTCAAGCGTGGGACAGGCATTGGAAACTAAAGTGTTGTACCCTGGGGAATGGCTAGCGGGGAATTGAGGAGCTTCTCTATGCTTTACATGCCTTATCCCATTTCATCCTCCCCACATATCTGGGAGGGAACTACCACTATAACCATTTCATGGACCAGGAAACCTAGGCTCTGAGCGCCTAAGCAGCCTGCCCAGGGCACTCAGCTAAGGAGAGAAGCTGGGCTCGAATCCAGGTCTGCAGACTCCACAGCCCGGCTCTTGGCTGCTGGTCTCCCCTGGCCCATTCACACCTGCAGTCAGTGGGGAATGTGCAGAAGCCAGAGAGAAACAGCAGAGCTGCAAAGCGCTAATGGAGGCGCTTAACGCGCAGGTGCCAGCTCAACATCGCCCTGAGGAAGGGAGCCCGTGATGACTTCAGGGGGTTCCCGAAGCCTTTAATTTTTATATTCTAATGTGAGTTAGAAAAATGTCCAGCTAGTCTTTTCCATTTATGGCAAAGGATGCTGGTATCCCATTTACTTCAGTTGTGCAAAATGTCCTTTGAACACAAATTGATGTGCTGTCCATCGGCAGTAGAGTGGATAAAAAAATTGTAGGATAGTCACAGGATGGAATTCTCCGTGGCAATGAGAATGAATAGTCAACCTGGCTGCATCTCACAAACATGCTTAATGTGAAAGGAGCAGAGGGCACAGGGGATCTGTCCCCTGAACAAGTAAGCACACATGCTCCTCTGCAGGGTTAGCAATCAGGACAGCCTTGTGGGGTGGGCTGGGCAGGGGAGGGGCTAGAAGGGCACACCAGGGGGCTTCTGGGAGCTGTGTGTTCTTGATCTGGGGGATGGTATCATGGGTGTATTCAGTTTGCGAAAATCTATCAAACAGTTCATTTATGATTTTTGTACTTTTCTATATGTCACATTCAATAAAAAGTTTTTAGAAATGCATTTAAGAATTGAGAAAATTTTGGCACAAGTGGCCAGTGCACACAGCAGCATTTATGAAGGTGAATGTGTGAAAAGTTTGGGAAGGCCTCTCTGAGGGGCCCACACCCTCATGTGGACTCCCTCAGGGGTGGCCTTACTGGTACCATCCCCGTCTCACAGTGAGATGTCCCCAGCCCAAGTCGCACAGCTGAACCGTGGCAGAGCCAGGCTTAGAAACCGGCCTCTCAGCCCTGGCTTGGGGTACACTCCACCTGGACCTCAAGCACCCCAGGCCCTGGGTGTGGCCCGCTCACCTCCTTCTCCTCCTCCTCCTCTTCCTCAGGGCCCTTGGCCTCCTCTGGGTGTTCTGGTTCTGCCTGCAGGGTCTGGGTGGTGGCATCCAGCTGCTCAGAGGTCTCAAATGGAGGCTGCTCCAGCTTATAGGACTCCTGCAGGACCTGGGCTTTCTGGCGCTCTAGTTCCCACTTCCTGAGCTGCCTGCCAAGCCACAGCCCCAGAGCACTGGGTAAGGCTCCTTGACTCACCCCACCAACCCCAAGACTGGACAGTGACCTGAGGAGGAAGCCGGGGCCAGAGGAGCTTTGAGCTCCAGCCATTCCCATTCCTGGCCTGCAGTCACTGCTCAAGGAACTTACCCCATGATGCCTCGAGGGGTGCTGTCCTGCAGGCTGTTCTCCACCACCCGACTCAGCTCCAGCTTGGCCAGCTGGGCCATCTGGCTGCTAAGTATCTCCTCCACTGACATGCCCGGGAAGAGGTCAGCCATCAGCCGGAGCAATTGCTAGGAAAGGGGGCGACCAGAGTCAGGTGTGGGCCAGGTCAGGGGACAGGTGGTGGGGTGCTGCCCTGCTCTTGCAGAGTCCCTTCGCAGGGCTTAAAAGGGTAAGGCTTACGAGCTGTTGTTTAAAGGGCTGGACCCTTTTGCACCAGAACTATCGGGAGACCATGAGAAAAGAACTGCTCAGAGAGGGTGCACGGTGCGTCTAGCATGGGTTCTGGAGCCAGACATGAGGGTCTGACCTTGAAGCTGTGTGACCCGGGACAAGGACACTGGCTTCTCTGAGCCTTACCCTCTTCATCCATAAATTGGGTGGTAATAACAACGTTACTTGTCTCGTAGGGTGCCAAAAAGGGTTAGACAGAGTGATGCGAGTCGAAGTGATTAGAAGAGTGCCTGGCACCTAGTAAATGCCCTGGCATTCGCAGCTCATGATCTGCTAAGGAATCAAATTTCATTTAAGGATGGAATATCTTTCAAGTGCCCAGAAATGCTGACTCTGGAGCCTGCCCTCCTGGCCCAGCTGGAACCCACCTTGGGTTGCTTAGGGTTGAGGAGCAGGGCAGTGGCCACATCTTGGCGGGCCCCAAAAATGTTCTGCATGAGCTCCCGGCACCTGGCACGGTGTATGTAGTACTGGGCTCCCTGGGGATTGTGTCGGATGGCCGTTGAGAAGTGGCTCTCCGCCTTCTGGAACTGCCTGCAAGACACAGCAGGCCACAGGCCTCTGTGAGTTACGCCACCTGGGGGTAAACAACAGTTTCTGGGCCCACTGGGGAGTTTAGGAAAACCCAGGCTGGTCTCTGCTCCCTGCCACCAAGCCCCTCTGCTCTCCTCCTGCCGGCTATGCTCTTGATGGACCCAACACTCAAATGCTCGTGTAAAATTGCAACGTAAGTGAACATTTTTATGATCTTGTATTAGGGAAGCCCTTCCTAAGAATGTCATACACCCAGTAGCTAAAAATGAAAAAACGAATTCGACTATGATTAAATCCTAAGTTATTGAGTAGCAAAAATACCACAAAGGAAAGCAATAAATAGGAGAGGTATATTTTGCTACATAAGGCAGATGATAAGTTAATTTTCCTAGGCTACGGAGAACTCATAACCAAAAAATAAAAAAAATTTTAAATGACCAAATTAATAACATTAATAGACAAAAATTTGGGGCAGGCTATATGGCCAATAGACACACAAAAGATGCTGTACTGCATTAGCAATTTAAACATGCAAAGTCAACTGTGAGAGAGCATTTTTTTTTTTTTTTTGGCCTACTAGATTAGCAGAGTTGAAAAATCATCTAAATACCCCCGCTAAGGAGATTTGGGGAAACTAAGACTCTTTTCCTGGGTGAAGTTTATATTCACTGTTTTTGGAGAACACTTGGGTATTATCCTTTAAAATGTTAACTTTTCACATTCTTCAACAATTGAACTTCCAGCAATCTAACTACGGCGTTACTAGTACGAATGCATGAAAATGTAGTCCTGAGTGCTCATGACTGCATTATGTATCATAAAAAACTGAAATCAGCCCCAAAATTCATCAGTAGAGGATTGTCTAAAGAATGGAATACTATGCAAACAGTAAAAGGAGAGCGAGGTAGTCCCACGCGCAATGCTGTGGGAAGTAAAAGAGCAGGTCAAAGCAGTTCAGCATGACCTCACTTTTGTAAAATGATAATAATCGTTAATATACGCATAGGAAGCAATCTGGAGGAATCTACCAAACTTACAGGGGCAGGGGAGGCGTTGCTGGGTAGATATTAGAAGGAACTTTCGGGTCCTAAGCTATAAATTACTGAACACTTAAGCTTTTTATAAAAAGCAAAATCACCATCATATTCAGGGAAAAAAGTAAAGGATTTTTAGAGAAAACCTGGAAATAAAATTTATACTTAAGAGACATACTTGGGCGAGCATCATGACCCAGGGATCCCAGCAGACGGCTTCACCGCAGCCCCGCCCCCGCCAGGCCCCACCCCCAGTCCGGCCCCGCCCCCAGCCCCTGCGCACTTGCTCTTCTGCTGGCAAAACCCCAATATCTCCTGCAGCAGGCCCATGCGCATGTTGGCGCCCTCGTCCTGCGGGTTCAGCTCCAGCGCCTGCTGGTAGTCCGCCTCGGCAAAGATCAGGTTGCCCAGCTGGAAGAAGCAATCTGGGGCCCAGGGGCGGGGGCTGAGTGAGTCCCCAACCCCAGAGCCTAGGAGTCCCAGCCCAGCCTGCTCCGCCTCCCTGGAGAACAGGGCCTGAAACTGGTGGCTGATAACACCCGTGGGCGGTCGGGGTCGCCTGCGGAGATTCTCCGAGCTTCTGCGCGCCTTTCCCTCCGCTGCCTGATTTCTGAATGTTCCTTAGACAGACTGTAGCTACGTCGAAGGCAACGTTTCCGCCAGTGTGCCCGTGGGGCACTGAGACTCTTAGCTGTTGCCTCTCCCTTTTCCTCCCTCCCTCAGAGGCCTCAGATGCCCAGCCCAGGCCTTGAGAGGCGAGGGGCTCCGGGCCGGCCCCGACTCACCGCCGCGGTTGATGTACAGGCCCTTCTCCTGCTGCTCGTCCTTGAGCACCTTGTTGAGCAGCAGCACGCTCTCCTGGTAGGCGCCCTGCGTGTAGCAGTGCACGGCGAAGTCGTTGTAGGTCAGCAGCAGCTGGCGCTGCGCCTGCTGCACCATGTCCTCCTGGCACTCGGTCATCATGTCCAGAGCCTTCAGGAGGTCCTCCACGGCGGCATCAAACTCCCGGAGCCGTCGGTACATGGTGCCCCTGAGAGAAGGACATGAGGGCCAAAGCGCCGCACCGCCACTGACTGGGGTTGGCTGGGCCGGCGGTGCCGCTCTGGGCCTTTTGACCCGCAGAGGTGGCCCATGTGTGTAGGGGGCTGGGGGTGGGGGCTCCACGTCATGTGCTAGGTTTGGCTTGTGAGGCCTGGATTGCTACTCAGATGACCTGCTAGTCACTGGTAACTATACTTTTCTCAAAAATAGCTCCCGTCTTTCTTTTGGGGAGCCAGGTGCATGCCAGCCTCTATGCTAAGGCCTTTTTGTCCTCCAGACAGGTGGTTCGCCCCCACTGTTTATATGAGAAAACCTAAGCTGAAGGAAGTTAAATGGCTCTGAATCACGTGGTGAGTCCTTGGCAGGTCCAGCTTCACATCCAAGCCTTGTCCACTGTGCTGGGCTGATCCTCCCAGCGTGAACTGCTCAGCAGCATTGGGGGGGGGGACCAGGATTCCACTGTTAACTGAGGCTGCTGCCTGCCCCATCTCCAGGGGTGCTAGCAGAGACTACCCCATGATGCCTGACCGCAGTGGGGAGTAGGGAAAGATTATTAGAAGCTAGATGGGGAAACTAGATGAGGCCTAAGGAGATTTGAGGGCCCTCTTGAGACCACACAGCTGGGCCCAAGACTGGCACCTCCCTCTGCCTCATACCGGAAGAGGAAGAGGCTGGGGTCCAGAGGGTTGTTTTCAATGGCACAGTTGATACAGTGTAGCGCATGCTGAGGCTTGCCCTGCACGGCTAGGATCCCCGCATCTTGGCGTGACTTCTGGGCCTGGTCCACCATCACCTTGAGCAGCACCTTGGCCTGTGCATGCTTGGGATCCAGTAGCAAGGCGCCGTGCAGGTCTTGATAGCAGAGCTTGGGCTGCAGGGGGCCAGGGGTGGCATCAGGGGTGCAGGCCAAGCTGAGCCCTACCCTGTCCATGGAGGGGGGTGGGCGGACCTCCAGGCCTGAAGGGGCCTTTCTCTGGGTGGGCTGGCACCACGCCACCCATTCTCGGTGCCCCCGCTTTGCTGTTCCACCTTTTCCGCCTCTTGAAGGCAGGGAACATTGTGGGAAAATCCCATCCCAGGTCCCATTCCTGCTGGCCCCTTTCCAGATGTGACCTCAGGTGAGCCAGATCAGCCTCAGTGGTTTCTGCTGTGGATTGGGGTTACAGACGCCGCCTCTGGAATGGTGTTACAGACGCCGCCTCCTTGGAGGACTTCCGGGAGGCTCACTCAGGGTGGGGGAGGGTGTGGCCTCCTGACTGACTGTTGTTTCCTCTCTCTCCTTCCCTGCACATCCTTCCCCAGTCTTTTGACCTTTAAGTCCAAGATAACTCTGACCAAGAACAGATTCAGGCCTGGGCATGGGAGGAAAACATCTCAAGGAATATAACCTTCCACTGGGTGAGCAGGTCTGTCAGTCAGTTAACGATCAGTTTTAGCAAGGACGCTGTGTCCTGTGGGTAATTGGTTGGAGGAGAGCAGAGCAAACAGTGTGGACACCAGGCGTGAGTGCAAGTCGGGAGGGGGAAGACAGCAGAGGCCAGGGGCAGGGCTTTGGAGTAGGCGGACTTGGGTCCAAGGACAGTGTCCCTAAGAACTGGCTGTATGACTTTAAATGAGTCACCCAGCCCCTTCGGACCTGTAGCCTCATCTGTGAAGAGAGGACAAGGGGTTGTATCTAATCAAAGTGTTATCGTGAGCCTTAGATAAACATGGGTTGAGTGCTTAGCATGCGCGTTGCAGGCACTGAGGTGGCGGGGAGCAGCTAAAATCCGGATAGTCGACAATAATTATCAATAATTACCAGTCTCCCAGCTTTGAAGGAGACTCTCCCACTGACTCACTGTTGACCACAGAAGCCCAGCCCCCAGCACAGGGAGGCTCACATCTCCAACCACCCCCAGGATGCCCCACCTGCTGAACTGAGGTGAACCCCCACCCAATTCCACCCACTCCCCGCTCCTTCCTCTTCCGTCCCAGCTCCCAGGCACCAGGCCAAGCTGGAACACCGTTCTGGATCCCTCCCTCCCCTCATGCCCCCCACCCCCAGTCAGTCTCTGATCCTCACATCCAAGGACAGTGAACAGCCTGCTTCTTGCCCATCCTCCCCCGGCTCCTTCACTCCCTCCTCTTCTGCTGGATGGGACCTAGCCTCCTCCACAGGCTTCCGTTCCAGCCTCCAGACTCGTCCCCTCCAGCCTGCACTCCCCCTGGCAGCCAGAAGGATCTTTCAAAAGCCCATTGCCCTGGGGAGCACCCTTTGGAGGCTCCCGCTGTCTCCAGGAAGAAGTCAGGGGCGTCCTGTGTTCACAAGGCCTTGCCCAATGCCTTTCCATACCTGCAGTCCCCTCTTCCCTTGTGACCCCAAGTTTCCCTTGTCCCAAAGCCGTTCCCTGTACTGTCTGTCCTCATGTCCAAGCCGGGGGTGCACCAGCTGGAGGTGCTTAGCAAATGTTCATTGAGACAAATAAGAAAAGGAAGGAAGGGAGGAGGAAGGGCCGCCTTGTCTAGCGGATCTCAGACGCTACTTCATACACTCATGAAATGTTTCTTCACATAATTATCTGCTGAGGGACGTCTCCCCCGGGCCGTGAGTTCTGTGAGGGCCGTGATGGCATGGGTCTCCCACCTTGTGGTTTCCAGGGGCCAGCACAAGGCTGGCACAGAGCCAAGGCTGAGTGATAATCGAACTACTTGACTGGGCAGCTCAGTAGTCAGTGTTGGTCAGGGCCTCTGCCCAGATGCCTCCACCACACCGTGCGGATGTGGCTTCTGGGCTGACTGATGGCCTAGATGCCTCTTATAATCTCAGGGCATGCTGTGGGAACCCCGGCTGGGAGGAGGGACACCCCCTGCCTGCCCTCCCTGCTCTACCTTCTGGAAGAAGTTATAGAGCCTGGCCCGGAGCATGTAGACATCGGCATTGGTTGTGCCACGGTTCACCTCCTTAGTGACAAGTGAGAGGCAGTCGCGATGCTGCTTGAGGGCCAGGAGACAGGTCATGCTGAGGACAGAGGGCAAAGGTGCTCTGTCTGTGAGGTGAGAGAGACAAGCAGGGGCTACTGGAGAACACAGGTTGGAAGGATGCAAATGGGGCACTCACCATCGGTAACGGAAGCAGGATTTCTCGGGCTGGAGCTCACAGGCTTGCAAGAAGATGTTCAGGGCATCCTGAAAGGCACACTGCTCAAACAGGCACTGGCCCTGGGGACACAAAGGGCAGTCACTTCTGTTTGCATCCCCAGACTAGCAGTACCCATGACAGGGTCCGGGCAACACTGGGGTGGAAGGGGAAAGAGACAAGACACGGAGACACAGAGATGGGGAGAGATACAGAGTTGGGGAGAGACAGCACGAGGCAGTGAGAAATACACAGGTGGCAAGAGACAGCAATACGGAGACCCAGGAACAAAGAGAAAGGGAAAATCAGGGAGGTAGATGGGAACAGCAGAGCTAACGGTAACAGATGAGAGAACTGAGGCTCAGAGAGGTGAAGTAACTTCCCCAAGGTCACACAGGTAGTGCCAGTACTGGATTCAAGACTCCAACGGACAGACTAAGCATGTGGTTTGAGTGCCCCAAATGTTTCAAGAATTGAATAATTATGGACATTCAAAACAAAGATATTAAATTGTCAAAATGGAAAAAAAATCAGAACTTCGTTGGCATTTTATGGTTCAATACTGTTTTTATTTTGAATTGCCAATGTGAGGGCGCCATGACCTTTTTAGTGGTTAGAGCCTCTAGACTCTAGGTCTGTGCTGTCCAATACAATAGCCACAAGCTTCATGTGGCTATACAAATTTAATTAAAATGAAATACAACTTAAAAATTAGTTCCTCAGTCACACTTGCCACATTTCAAGGGCTCAACAGTTCCATGTGACTAATGGCTACCAGATT
>NW_011888876.1:1906941-1916742 GCF_000151845.1 Pteropus vampyrus
GTCCTGTTTCCTCCTGTGGTCAAGGTTCTCATGCTCACACTGCCTTCTGCTCTCCTTCCGGTCCTCCTCAGCTCCCACCTCCACCTACTGACACCCAAAACTCTAATATTAGTCTCCGGCTCAGGCCCTGCCCCAAGCTGCAGGTCCCAGGGTCCTGCAGCCACTAGTATTTCCTGTGAGACTCTCACGGCCAGCAGGCCAAACTGAGCACCTCACCTGACTTCTGCCCCAGCTTTCCCACCTCGGTGAGTTCACCTTCTCTGCCAGCCAGAGACTTATGTCCCATTAGTCCTCAAGTCCTGTCCGTCCCACTTCCTAAAGATCTCTTAGATCCCTCCTCTTCTCCCACCTCGTCTGGGTCAATGCCATCTCTGCCAGGACACCAGTTCCAGCCACTCCTCTGACCTCCCCACAGGCCACAAGTCCCAAGCCCTTTGTTCTCTGTACAGCAACCTGGGACTTTGCTGAATTGCTCAACTGATCCTGCCTCTCCGGTAATTAAAACCTTTTCTGTGAACTCAGTCTCAGTCTCTTCTCCCTCGACTCTCTGCCTGTGCTTTCACCTTCTCCAGCACTTCTCTGGAGTCTGTCATAAGGCCCCTTCCAGGTGGATCTCCAGGTCTGAGTTGGCTCCCTCGCGACTCTCATCCTTCCTTGACGTTGCTAGGCAGCATCTCCACGACGCCCACAGGCTCCGCCCCTCTGGCCACGCCTCTGGGATCCAAGGGCTGTTTGCGCAGGACCGAGGGTAGCAAACTTACTACCTGGGGAAGCTGAGACCACGGAAGGAAAAAGACTTGCCGGGTTTCCGCCACGAGGCAGGACCATTGCGGGGACCAAAGGAAGACTCCCTCTTCCTAATCTGGAGGTCAAGCAAGGGCTCTGTGAGTCCCACAACAAACCTCGCCGGGACACAGTGACGCCACCCCACGGAATGCACGCGGGCGCCCAGATACGGCTGCCGCCCTGCCACTTCCGCCCCTCAGAAACATGGCGACCCCGTGGCCCGCCCTGGATTGGACGCTGGCGGCCGCCCCCGGACAGGTGGCGATCGCTATTGGCCGAGGGCTGGATGACGTCAGGGGCGGGGTCGGGGCTCAGAATGGGAGCAGCATGCCGCCTCCCGGCCTCTTGCACGCCGGGCTGTGGCTGAGTCGCGCCATGAGCCGGTGCGTTTTGGAACCCCGGCCTCCGGGGAAGCGGTGGCTGGTGAGTGGAGTGGAGGGCGGCGACGTAGAGGCTCCGGGATCCTAGCTCCAGTTTTGCCATTGTCTCCGGGCAGCCTCCCAAATTCCTTGTCTCAGATTTCTTATCTGGAAATGGGTCTAATACTCCGACGGGCCCCAAACTTCCAGTAACTCCGCTCCTGCACCAGGGCGCCCTGCCTGCCCAGCCCGCGGGGCGCCAGTTTCCACTCAGCCTTCTGGAGCCTCCAGGGTTTCTTTCTAGGCCCCTTCTTCACGCCCCTTTCCCACTCCGGTCCTGCTCTCCGTTTCCCTCCTCTGCTTTGGGTCCCAGGGGGCATTGTGAGATAGAGGGTGGCAGAGTTGTCGGACCTCGGTTTCCCCGGTGCCGCCCGCAGGTGGCCGGCCTAGGGAACCCTGGACTGCCCGGCACGCGACATAGCGTGGGCATGGCGGTGCTGGGGCAACTGGCACGGCGGCTGGGTGTGGCGGAGAGCTGGGCGCGCGACCGTCGCTGCGTCGCCGACCTCGCCCTGGCCTCGCTCGGGGATGCCCAGCTGGTCCTGCTCCGACCACGGCGGCTCATGAATGCCAACGGGCGCAGCGTGGCCCGGGCCGGTGAGTTGAGGGCACCAGGGGTGGGCCGGCCGGCGGGGAGGGCGCAGGGGCTAGAGGGAATTCTGGGCTGCTGCAGACCCGTTCACCTCCAGGTGCCTGTTGAGCTCCAGTTGCTGCATGGCCTTCGGTATTGTGGGAGCCTCAGTTTCTTTATATGTGAAGTGGGGTTAATTTCGGCGCCTCCTTGTGGGAGCCCTGAATTGGGACAACGCTCCCTGGGCAGATGGGCAGTAACCAGGGCCACCGTTTCCCTGTGCCAAGCGGAGCTGTTCGGGCTGACTGCTGAGGAGGTCTACCTGGTGCATGATGAGCTGGACAAGCCCTTGGGGAAACTGGCTCTGAAGCTAGGGGGAAGCGCCAGGTGAGGCCTTGAGCCAATGCGGGTGGGATAGGGAAGCTGGCATCCCTGTTGGAGTGGGGTGGGGTGCCCTGACTCCAGCCTGGGCTGGGAGGGGTAAAGGCGCGGACCCAAGGAAGTTCTGACTGCTTCTCGTATCCTTTAAGGGGCCACAATGGAGTTCGTTCCTGCATTACCTGCCTCAACTCCAGTGTGAGTCCACCCCTCTGTCCTGCTGTGGGTCTGGTGAGATGGGATGGCATGGGGCCCCAACACTCCTCACCAAAGCTCCCTGGAACTGCCTACTCCCCAACAGGCAATGCCTCGGCTGCGGGTGGGCATAGGGCGCCCGACGCACCCTGACGCAGTGCAGGCGCACGTGCTGGGCTGCTTCTCCTCTGCGGAGCAGGAGCTGCTCCCTCCGCTGCTGGAGCGTGCCACCGACCTTCTCTTGGACCACATCCGCCAGCGAAGCCAGGGGCCCTTATCAGGCACCTGACACCAGTGGACATGGCTGCCTGCCTGACTGCCATGCCCACGCACCCAGCCACATCCACAGAGGTGCCATGCCAACCTGCGGTACCACTTTTTATATATCTCTTTTCTGGGCTGTTCCAGGCCTCCTGTGGATTAAAGGGGGGACTGGGGCCTGATTGGTCCATTTCTGGGAGTGGGGGGTTGGTCTTCTCTGTGTCTTACTTGGAAAGTAGGGAAACTTCAGGAAGACTAAGCTTTTTGAATCTTTTTGTAGAACCAGAGGTGTGGATCTGTAAGATTAAAGATGCCAGCTTGGAAGCTGAGGCCTCCTTGGGGTTCCTACCCCTCCCACGCCTATGGAAGAGCGGCCCAGCAAGCCCCTCTCCCAGGGACTGTGTGCGCATGCCTGAGCCCACTGAGGCCTTGCCGCGCCTTTCTTCAGCCCATTTTACAGATGGGGAAATGGAGGCTTAGAGAGGTCCAGCCACATCCCCCCAGGTGCTGTGTGGCCACGCTGGGATCTACACCCAGGGCTGGCTGCCATCTTGCTGTCATCGGGTCCCCAGGCGCTCTCACCTCAGTGCTGCTGTGTGTGTGGAAGGCTCCCACACGGGTGGTGCGCGAGAGCAGCCTGAGGTCCTCAGGGTTGGGTGGGATGTGGGTCCGTCGAGGCACCAGGCCCAGGTCCCCCAGTTGGTAGGGCGTGATGTTGGACAGCTGCTGCAGCAGAGAACCCATCTCGGATGGCTGGGCGCTGGACCGGCTGCGGGGAGGGGGCTAGTGTCATCACGACTTTGTTTCATAGATGAGGAAGCTGAGGTTGAGAAAGGCTTTGGGGACCCCGAATTCTAGCTCAGGGTCACTGAGGACAGCCCTTGGACAAGTCCGATAGCTGCTTCTGAGGTCACACAGGGTCACTCACCTCTCCTTGGTTGAGCCACGGGGCTGGCTGTCTTTGTGGGGACAAGGAACCAGCTGGAGGCTTAGGACCATGGCTGAGCTGAGCATGGCCAGCAGCTGCTGCAGCATCTCCTTGCGCTGCAGCTGGAACACTACATCGAAGTCGCCGTCCTCTCCTTCCGGTTGCATCTGCCGGTGCGGAGGCGGGGGGTGGGGCAGGGATGGGCCCGTGGGGATCAGGTCCTCCGCGGCCCCAACACCCACCGCTGGGAAACTCCAGCTCCAGTGCCTGTATTTGTGAAGTGTTCCCTGGCTGTGGTGGGGTATCCATTCTCCACATAGGAAGACTGAGGCCCGAGGCCTTCCAGGGCCTCAGAGGACTCCATCCAGGTCCTTTGAGACTTTGGAGGGATCTTCGAAGTGCAGAATCAGAAAAGGATAGACTTGCCAGGAGTCTCTCAGGGGAAAGTCGGGGGCGCTGCTGGCCCTGGCCCTGGCCCGGCCTTCTCCACGTGACTCACTTATCACTGAGCACCTTCTATCCTCGGCCTGCTGCCTCTTGCCCCCCACTTTCACCCACTTGCAGTTCACCTGCAGCATGCTCCGTAGGAAGGAGGTGGCTTGGCCCAGAGCCGTCTCCAGGCTTGCCCGAACCTTCTGCTCCTCGGTCAGCTCCTGCTGTAGCCGCTGCACCTTAGCCTGCTGCCGCTCCAGCTGCACGTTCAGCTGGTCTCTCTGGCTCCTGGCTCCGGGGTCAGACGAGTCAGCCACCTCCCTGCCCCAGGGCAGCGGGCCCTGCCATTTCTCTTTAGCCCACAGGGGCCCTCATCCAGCCTCAGGCCTCAGCCTGTTTGACAGAGGAAGCCTCAAGGCACCTCTAGAGAAGGGAAGTCACTGGCCTGTGTCCTGTGGCCCTAAAGGGATGGGCTCCCGCCCTGCCCCCACCACTTGCCCCTCACCTCAGTGCCTCCGCGTCCTGCTGCAGCTGCAGGAGGCTCTGCTCCAGGTTGCTTTGCAAAAGGCGCAGCTGCTCAGCCTCCACTTTGCTGTGCTGCTGCTCATGGCACTTCTCCGTCAGCATGACAATGATCTGCAGGTGCGGGCAGGTGGCCGTGCCCTGGGCCCACTGTGGGCCCTCAGCCAGCCCCGCTCCCCCAGCTCCAGACTCGGCCAGGGCTCTGGGCAGCAGCTGGGCAGAGCGCCCAGCCCTCCAGGAGTGGGCTCCGCTTCCACGAGTTATGGGGGCTTTAAACCAAATAAAGAAAAACTAGGGCCAGCACCCCAGAGCCACTACACGGAGGGTCCCCGACCTCTCACTGCTGCTTCCCTCGTAACCTGGCTCCAGCTTGGGTCCTGTGTTTGCCCTGAGGGCAGGGCCCCTAGGGTTCCCTCCTGCTTTATGTGTCAGACACCCTGTGATGAGGGTCTGGCTGGCACACCTTCTGGTGGCCTCTGCTGTGCCTGGCCATGATCTCCTTGGCGTCTTCCAGCAGCTCCAGCTGTCTGCACAGCTTGTCCTGGGCGCACTTGAGCTGCTCATTCTCCCGCAACAGCTGCATGCCGTGCTGGGAGACCTTGGACAGCTGCAGGCTCATGCTGTTGTTCTCCAGGATGGCCCGCTTTGTCGTGTCCCACATCTGGCTCGTGGTCACCTTGCGGAACTCAGTGGCCACCAGGTTCACACGCTGGATGATCTCCTTCTTCAATCTAGCCAAGATGGGTGGGAGCGAGAGGCGTTGGGCAGAGTGGGCACAGGCCTCAGGCACCCACCCTTCCTATGTGGGGGGTCCCCAGTACACCTAGAGCCACCTCTCCACTCCTGCCCCAGGAGAGGAGGGGCCGCAGGCATGGGACTTTTCACTGTAGACCTTTGTACCTTTGGAATTGTAAACCAAATCACTGTATTATTAAATATGATTTAAGTCACAAAACGTGGCAAAAGGAAGTTCAGGGACTCTCCAGTGCTGGCCGGCGTGAGGACCGGAGTGGGAGCTTGTTTATTTTCTCCCGCCCTCCATAAATCAACAAGGATTCTGAGGAGCAGTGGGTGGGGGAGTGGGTAGGCGAGTGCGGTCCCCCCCCAGTTAGAAGCCAGTAGAAGTCTGAGGACTGGGCGTGCCTGGCCCCACTGACGAAGGCTCCCAGCACCCGCCTGCCCACCTGTCCTTGTCCAGCACCGACTTCTTCTCCAGGTTGTACACGTAGTCCTTGTATTCACTCTCCTGCCTTCGCAGCTGGTCCTCCAGTGACGTGAATTTCTCCGTGAGCTCCTCTTTCTGCAGCCGGAACTCCTCCAGGGCTGCCAGCTTCCCCCCTGCCCCACCACAGGGCACAGGCCTGGTGAGGGGCCGCCTGGGGCGGGGCAGGGCCCGGTGGCAGGGAGGCCCTTGCGTGATACCCCTCCTGCCCCATGTCCTCTTGCCCTGCCTATGGTTCCTGATTCAGTTGGGTCAGACACCCGTCCCTACACCCAGTCCTGCCCACCTTTGTTGCCTTAGTCTGGAAAGCTCTCTCTTCCCCTCCTCTAATCTTATCCATCCTCATTCAGGATCCGCCTCCCCTGAGAAGCCTCCCTTGACACTGGCCTCCATTCCCCTCTATGAAAGTGATGGTGACTACAGCTACTCAGTTTGAACACCTTCTCTGTTCCCGGCACTCATGCTGTCATTAAGCCTCAAAACAACCCTTGCCAGCTGAGTGACCTTGGCCAAAGACACTTCACCTTCTTGAGATGCTCTCTCCCCTACCAACGGGGGTGCCAGGATTTTCTGCCCTGTGGGGTTGCTGGGACAGTTCCGGAAGATAATGCGTGGAGAGCAGCACATAGCTGTTGCTCTAGGTAGATGCGTTATTCCCATTTCTCAGGTAACAGGGTCAGGGACAAGTGCTCACCCAAGGCCACAGAGGTAATCAGTGGTAGAATCAGGACTTGAGCCCAAAGAGCCCAAAGAGCCAGAGCCTTGGAATCCCTGTCCCCATGGCGTGTGCCCTCAGTCCCCGCTCACCGAGGATAATGTTCTCTGTGGTGAGCTGGTCCTTGGTCTCCTGGAACTCATGGCGCACCTGGGCCAGCTGTGCCTCAAAAGCATCCTTCTCCATCTCCTTGGCCAGCTGCAGGCTTTGGAGCTGCTCGTTGAGGTCAGTGATCTCATCCACCCGCTGGTTGAGCGTCCGCTTGAGGAAGGCCACAATCTCCTTTTTGTTGTTGGCCAGCTGCTCAAACTCCTGGCGGAACAACTTCTCCTGCACAGCCAGCTCATCCCACTTCCGCTGGTACCTGAGGCGAGGGCCGGGCAGAGGTCCAGGGGTCTGGGTGAGCCAGGCCTCCGGTCCTCAGGACCCACCCCCAGAGGGGCATTTGAGGCTCCTCACGGTTGGAATCCAGCTTCCTCTCCCCCTGGTCTGCACTCACAACCACAGCCAGCCCTTCTGCCTTAACGTTCATTGCATCACTGGATGTGAGTTCCATGACAGCAGGGCCTTTGTTTATTATGCTCACAGCCGTGTCCCCCACCACCGAGGACAGGCCCTGGTATGCAGTAGGTACTCAGTGTGTATTTGTTGAATTCCCACAGCAACCCATAAGGAAGTAGCTACTATGATGATTATACCCATTTTACAGATGAAACGCAGGCCCAGAGGGAAGAAGAAACTCCTAGGTAGTAAATGGCAAAACTGGAACTTGAGTCCAGTCGGTCTGACTCCAGAGTTGAGGCTCTTAACTGCAAAGCTTCCTGCTGCGGTCGGCCAGCTCTACCCCCCAACACTGCCACACTTTGTCCCAAACCTTTGCACATGCCGTCTTCCTTACTCGTCCACCGAGTTACCTCCTCGGTGGCACCTTCTTGACCCTGAGCCACATTTGTGACCCTCTCTGGTGCCCTCCTGTAGGCTGGCCCTTGTCCCACTTGGTGGTTGAGACCTGATGTGTCTAGTCCTCCACTTGGCAGACCCCTGAACCTCATTCACCGCTGTGCTCTCGGGGCCTGGCAGAGGGGCTTGGCAAATAGCAACCACAAAATAATGATCTCCCAGATGCACTGTTCTCAAACATATGCAATCTGGTCTCAGCTTGAGGGAAGCTTGTGAGTTTTTAAAGTATCACATAATTGATTATTGGTAGCCAATGGAATAGTTGGTAGGAGTTATTTGGAAAGATGTTTTATTTCATAATTTGCTCAACCAGCATCTTTTGCATGGCTGCTGCATGCAGGGCGCTGCAGAGCTTTGTGGAGCCAGGAAGCAGCCTGACATAGAGAATTCAGAGGGGCTGGGGCTCCCATTCTGGTACTTTCTGGGGGTGACTTCCCTTCTCTGAGCCTCAGTCCCCCCACCTGTGCAATGGGAATGAGGTCAAGACCTCTCTCGTGGGACTGTTTCGAGGACACAGTGAACACCAGCACAGGCCCCACCTGGCACACACAAAGGACTTGGCATCAGCTGTGAGTATCTGCGATATCATCTGGGGATGAACCACGGCCTCCTCGTCACCAAAGGGGTTTGTCTTGAAAAAGTTAGAGAACGCCCCCCACCCTGACGAAGCCTGCACAGTGCCCAGCTGGGAGTGGAGCTTCTGCAGGGCAGGACCAGCCCCCTGCCCGCCCACGCACCGGGCCAGCCTGTCCTCCAGGTCGCGGATCTGGATGTGGTAGAACTCCCGCATCTCCTCGGCTGAAAGCATGTCCATGGCCACGCCAGGATCCTTCTTGCCACCTTTCTTCTTCTTGACCTCCGGCTCCTTGGCCCCCTTGTTTGCCTTCTTCTTGGGAGCCATGGCTGGCAGCCACTGCTACTCCAGGGCCCCTTTAAGAGGTCAGGTGGTTGCTAAGGAAGTTGGTCTTATACATAGCAACAAACTGAGGGAATGAGGCAAGGCTTAAAGGGACCCTGTCCTCTTCCTGGCAAGACTGGGCACTGGCAAATGGCCTTTGCCTCCGAGGCTGACAGCACCACAGAGGCCCTAGGCTGGGGTGTCCCAGGCCATGGCGTCTCAGAGACCAGGACACCAGGCTCTCCGGGCAATCTTTTGGGCCCTGGGAGACCCCTCCTTCCCCTAATGTGAATATCATCAGAGTTGATCAAAGCCCTAGAAACCACCACTCTGCCCTTCTGTACCCATTAGAGGGGGGGATCTTCCCCAGAGCGCCCCAGGACCAGAAGCCGGTCATATGGCCCCCAGGCCGAGGAGCCCCCACCCTGAGGCTTCCGAGGCTGGCTTAATCCTTTGGTGATGCAGCTTACACGGCGGAACCACCCTCTCGGTTCACCCGAAGCAGGGTAGGGAGGCGGCACGGAACCATACTGAGGTCCCAGGACGTCCCAGTCCAGAGGCTGGCTCGGTTTTCCATAAGGCTCAGTGGAGGTGTTCCATATGCCCCACACTGACTCAGCAAACGAAGGGCCACTCTGTAGCTTTGGCCTGGGGTGGCGGCATCCTAGGGGTGGGGGCGGTATGTGTCCAGCTGGTAGATGCCTTGAATAGCAGCCACGTGCCCCAACCAGCCTCTGGCCTCTCCATGCTCCATCTCCCGCCTTCCTCTTCAGCGGGCCGAGCCTGTATTCCCATTACGTACGCCCAGTGCATGTGGCCCAGGCACTTCCTGGGACAGTGGCAGGTCCTCTTCATCCCTTTTGCCCCGGGCTTGGCAGTTAACAAGAGATGATGCAATCCATCCTGAGTGTCTCTGATGACTGGACAAGGGGAAGCTCAGTATTACTTCAGTATCTGAGGCTGATTTAAGTGGCTAGATCCTTGCAGAGGTATCGAGATGTGGAGGGGTCAGAAACACAGGTGTTTTGTCAGGGAGGCAGATTGGAGCAGTGGTTGGTTAAAAGTGGGCTCAGATTTGTCTGCCCAGGACTGTGGACAGGGTGACACAGGCCGCAGAGGAGAGAGCCCTTGCCCAGTGCCCAAGACTTGGAGTCAATAGGGGGGCTGCCCCTCCAGCCCAAAGCAATGGTCCCACTCCAGCAGGATATTGCCCTCTATCTGACCTGAGTGGCTCCCCCCTCAGGAACCTAGCCCAGGCAAAAGATCCCCATGGTGCCCGCCCCCCACACCCACTGCCCCCAGCTGCCTCTCCTGACTCATGCCTCCCGGGTTTCTACCTTTCTACCTGCGGCCCATCTCAGAAGGTAGCTCTGGATCCCCAGCCCGATGGGACAGCACAGCCAGCAGCCCCTCAGGCTACTTGGAGCCCATGGGAGGTGTCAGCTCTGGGACTGTTAGCACCAGGGTTGCTCCTGGGGGTCAGGGCCAGGCTTATAAATGTGGCTGCAGTCACG
>NW_011888876.1:1917452-1920277 GCF_000151845.1 Pteropus vampyrus
GGGCTTGGCAGTTAACAAGAGATGATGCAATCCATCCTGAGTGTCTCTGATGACTGGACAAGGGGAAGCTCAGTATTACTTCAGTATCTGAGGCTGATTTAAGTGGCTAGATCCTTGCAGAGGTATCGAGATGTGGAGGGGTCAGAAACACAGGTGTTTTGTCAGGGAGGCAGATTGGAGCAGTGGTTGGTTAAAAGTGGGCTCGGATTTGTCTGCCCAGGACTGTGGACAGGGTGACACAGGCCGCAGAGGAGAGAGCCCTTGCCCAGTGCCCAAGACTTGGAGTCAGTAGGGGGGCTGCCCCTCCAGCCCAAAGCAATGGCCCCACTCCAGCAGGATATTGCCCTCTATCTGACCTGAGTGGCTCCGCCTCAGGAACCTAGCCCAGGCAAAAGATCCCCATGGTGCCCGCCCCCCACCCCCACTGCCCCCAGCTGCCTCTCCTGACTCATGCCTCCCGGGTTTCTACCTTTCTACCTGCAGCCCATCTCAGAAGGTAGCTCTGGATCCCCAGCCCGATGAGACAGCACAGCCAGCAGCCCCTCAGGCTTCTTGGAGCCCATGGGAGGTGTCAGCTCTGGGACTGTTAGCACCAGGGTTGCTCCTGGGGGTCAGGGCCAGGCTTATAAATGTGGCTGCAGTCACGCGGCAAGAGTGACCAGCTGGACTTGCAGGCCAGCCGTCCAGGTGTGGTGGCGGGGATGGGGATGCCACAGGTCGGAGGATATCCTGTTCTGGAGTTTGTTTGGAGATCCTCTCCAAAGCCCCCTATTCTGGGACCACCGGCCATCCCCAGCCCCAGTGACATCATCTCATTGCTGCTTTTCGAACTGCCCGTGTGTCCTACGCTGGGGACGGTTGTGGTGGGCCCGGAGCCGCTGGAGCTGCTGGACTTTGTGGTCTGGGTCCTCTGGGAGGAGTCAGTTCAGCACACTCAGCCCGGCCGACTGGTGCCTCAGCCCAGGGCAGTGGCGGTGGGCTGGGGCACTGCCACCTGTGGGAGGCTCTGGAGGGAAGAAAGCCATCTCTGCCCTCTGAGGGGACAGGGAGGCCAGGCATCATTAACCTGCCGGACGCCTTGCCCATCTCTATGGGGCACATGACAGAGATTCATTCATCCAGAGTGTGTGATAAAATACTACCCCCCTCCCACTCCCCCGGCCCGCAGTGTGAGCTCATGAGGACCCAGGCTGTCTTGTTCGTGACTGAATCCCCAGAGCCTAGGATGAAAGTTGGCACATAGCAGGTGCTCACTAAACACTTGCTAAGACCACACTGAAGGATTCCTGAATAGCACAGTAAGGAGCCCGATAGACCCCCTCCTCAGCAAAACAACAATTTCACTGGTGAAGATTCTTTTTTAAATAGGAAACAATCATTTAAAGTGTCTGGAAATGGTTCTAAGGGCCTACAATCAATGGAAAACCATTCATTCAAGAAAATCTCAATCTCCACACAGATGAGTGTGGTATTTGAGCGATGACTACTCCCTTATCTGCTATGGTCCGATAAGAAATATATATATTTGCTCTTTGCCCCCAGATTCCAGGCATGGCGCTTCTAAAATCCTTGGAATTTTTTGAGTGAGAGGAATCTTTTGTTATTCATAACAAGCCCCTTTTGGACCACACCTGAATTTATGCTAATAAGGTGGTTCTTGGGTGGGGCACAGCCTCAGGATGGGAGCTGCTCACAGAACGACTAAGCACATAATAGTCAGAGGGTTAGAACTTTCAGCAGACCACCGCCCGCCCTCCCCCCACAGTCCTCTGGAGAAGAGAGGGGCTAGAGGTTGAGTTCAATAACCAGCGGCCAGTGATTTAATCAACTCTGCCCACTTGGTGAAGCCTCCATAAACACTCCTAAACCATGGGGCTTGGGAGCTTCCAGGTTGGTGAACACATCGAGGTGTTGGGAGGGTGGTGTGCCTGGGGGCGCATGGAAGCTCTGGGCCACCCCCACCCCCTATACCTTGCCCCATGCAGCTCTTCCATGTGCCTGTTCCTGAGATGGATTCTTTATAATAAACCAGCAACGGAAAGTAAAGTGCTTTCCTGAGTTCCGTAAGTTGTTCCCGTGATGATCAAACACGAGGAGGGGGTCATGGGAACCCTCAAATTCACAGTCAGCTGGGCAGAAGCGTGGATAGCCTGAGCACCCCAGTGGTGGCTGGCATCTGAAGTGGGGGTACTTTTGTGGGACTGAGCCCTTGATCTGCGGGGACTCTGAGTAGTTATTGTCACAACTGACGTGAGCCAGTGGCTGCCCAGTTGGTGTCAGAGACCTGGAGGAACAGTGTGAAAAAGCAACATGTATTTGGTGTCAGAAGATAACGTATGCTCGCTCTTCCTCCCAGTTGTGTCATGGACGTTTTTCCTGGGGTGCACTACTCTGGGTAGGTGTGATCAAGAAGACGGGGGGCTCCTCCTCCTCCCAGCAACTAGTCTGGGGCTACAGTTTTACCCCGGGAGGGGTAGGCTGCTGGCCTTTCTCATCCTGTCCAGCCCTGTGCTGCAGAATCTCTAGTCCAAGCAAGGCCCACAGAGAGGACTTCCCCACACAGACCCACCTGGAGGGTGGAAACTCTATCCAGATGCGGCGGAGTGAGAATGCTTGGACCTTGGTGGTCCCCACCTCGGCTAGCTTAAAGGGTGGAGGTTCTACATTGTGGGGGCAAGCTGAGACCAGGCACTGCCAGCCCCAAGAGCCTGGTGTCACTCTGGGAAAAGTAGGTCTCACCCCCAGCTTGGGTGCAGGGTGTATGGGTTCCGCTCTGGGGAAAGACAGCTGTAAAGGCAAAGAACTCTAGATCTCTGCCTGAGGGA
>NW_011888876.1:1921482-1933202 GCF_000151845.1 Pteropus vampyrus
GTCAACCAAGAATTCTACACCCAGCAATACTTCAGCTCAATATCACTGCTTCACAAGCATCACTCCCAGGAGGGGACACAGTTCCTATCGAGGTCACGTGGATCTGAGCCAGGCCTGCCTGATGCTGAGATCTGTGCTCCTAGTCACTCTGCCATTCTGCCTTCCAGGAACAAATACCTGGTGTCACACCGAGGTGGGTGTACAGGCCCCTCAGCAGGGTCTGGCTGAAGTTCCCAGCCTGGACCTGGGCCCCTGGAAAGGCAGAGTGACTGGGTGCAGCTCAGGGACCTGTCTTGTTTACGATGCTCAGTTGATTCAGCGCTATCTGCTTTGGGTTGTTTCAGAAACTCCTACTTCTCTGAGAATATTGAACACTTTGGAGACTTTTGGGAGGAACGACCTGCAGGCTCCACCTGTGCTGTGTAACCAGGGGAACCAGGACTTCTGCCAGGGGCATAGCAAGGGCCAGACTTATTTGCCATTGGGTGGAAGTGAGGCGGAATGGAGAGAGGTGCCAGGGACCCTGAGGCAAAAAGATGTCAAAAACAATCAGAGAGGGAGACTACAAGCCACTACTGTGGGCCTGGTGGGAACAGACAGCCCTAGGAAGGAGCAACCAGTATTTACTTTGCTTTAATGTAAACTCAGCATAGAACAATTTAGAATTTAAAAGTTCTGATCTTGGATCTCATTCCAAGGCGTTTTGGTTACTGGTGAAGCAGCTGCTGATGTAAGACAATGAACGTCTGATGCTCCCCAGCTGGAGGGAGCTTCGTGAGTTACCGTCTCTCTCTGAGCCTCAGCTTCCTCATTTGTAAACTGGAAGAGACGCGTCCAACAGACAAGGGCCATGTGGGGCCCGACATGGAGCAGGAACTCAATAAATGGTCACTGTCATCCTTATCTGCCTCAAGGTAAGTTTCACCAGACAACAGCCGTGTCGCGGAGGTGCAGCTTCCACCGACTGGCCTTGGCTTGTCAGGTTTCCTCATGCTATGGAGACTGGGATGTGAATGAGTGACTGGAGGCAAGACAAAGCCCCACTCCCCGTGCCCAGTGTTCCCGCAGGTCTTCAGTGTGACCGCAACCCTAACTAAGGGCCTGCTCCCCAGGCCAGGTGAAGCTCATCAGTCTCCCCAGGTCACGAACAGCCTTCGAAACCAGCAGGACGGGCACCATATTCTGATCTGGAGAGACGTTCATTAGAAGGCTAGAGGACGTGGCAGCTGCAACGGAGGGGAGCAGGGACACTGATAAAGTGACCTCGTCGCATGCCCCAAATACACCGTCACCAAGTGCTCAAGCAGGGAGGATCTGCAAAGGCAGAGCCCTGCGTCCTCTGCGATAGAGACATTCTAGATAGGGAGAAGCGGGCAATGGAAGAACTACCTAGTCTACAGGCAGTGCCCTGCTGCTGCCAGGGGCCCAAGACACGCTTCATGGATTGTCCCCAGACGTGAGAGAGCTATAGATCCCAATGCAAGTAACAGTGACCTGGGTCCAGAAGACTCCAAGCCACGCCAGGCAGCTGGTCTCCTCTGCCATGGGCCAGTGCTGAAGCCTTCCCCCTCCCGCTCCCCGCAGTAAGACCAGACTCGAGTCACTCTGGACACCGTGATGGGCGCTGATTTATTTATTTATTAGACTCGAGTGCTTTAGTACAGAACAGTACAGAGATGATACATGTTTGTGCTTCAATACCTTTAAACACTGAGATTCTGATAATTTCAAGGTAAACAAGTTTCAAGACAGACTAGCTTTTTTAAAATATCCTTTTGATAAATTATTTTTATATAAATAACAGAAAGAAAAAACCAACGTGTTCGACAGACAAGGTCCTGAAGCATGAGCAGTTTGGTCTGGGGGAGGGGACAAAACAAGCAGTGACAGTAAGAAACAAACCAATGCAAGTACCTACAGTTCTGTCCTAAGGAAATAAGATCGCTATCTTAAGGGGGAGAAGGGAGACGGACCTGAAAACTAATCCGAGTGCAGAGGGGAGATTTCAGAGCCTCGGGAAGAGAACACCACGATGCAGCTACCGGGCGGGCGAGGAACATATTCCGAAAGGAAAGGGGGGCGCGCTGAACTAGCATACACCACGTTTGCAACGACGTCACGAGACAGTTATATACACACGGTCTGCAGGGGTTAAAGGGCGGTGGGGGGCTGGGCGGGGGACGTTTTTGTGACTTCCACTGTCTTTATATTAACCGACAACAGCAGCAGGACGAAGAGTGCGCTCGCTCGCGGAGAGCGAGCACGGCCGAGTCTGCGGACGGCGAGACATCCTGTCTGCACGGGCTTCTGTAATTTTTGCTTTAGAGCTAAGTGTTACACAGCTAAGTTTTGATACAAAGAATAGAATGACCATTTTCTCTTACAAGCACAACGACATATGACCTGGCACTACGAAAATTAAAGTGTTACGAAGTATCTTAAACTGAGGATAACCTGAGTGGGAAAAGGTCTGTATAAACCGATGGGCTATTCTTCCGGCTGTTTGATGTCTCAGGGGACAGACACTCTCTACAGGAAGGGGCCCTCTGACCAGCAGCCTGCAGAACCCATTCTGTTCTAGTCCATTCCTGACCCTTGAACTTGACCCAGGCTACTGACACCCCTGCTAAGAGGTGATGGCGCTGACGCCTGGGAAGGAATGGGTCTGGTCAAAGGGATCAGGCCTACCCGCTTCTCCAAGAGACAGGGGTCCCCAGTGGGAGCTCGCTCCTCACTTGTCTGGGCACGGTGACTTAAGACTGCAGAACGCCTTCCCTCATGATCACAGTGCTGTGGACACGGGCCGGGGGTGGGGGTCCTGTGACAGGCTGGACACCAGCTGGCACCCAGCCTGACTTCAGTGACACCCCAGTCCCCGCCCACAGCCACAGCATCAGGGGCATGAGCCACTGGGGAAAGCAAAGAGGTCGGTTCCAGCTCAGACCTCCCGAGATGATGCCTGGTCTTCACTTCCCGGCTTATCTGATACGACAGCAGGCACTGAGGGTTAGGAGGAGTGAAGGCCACAGGTTGAACCTCAGTTTGAAATACTCCTGGAACAGACATCTCTGTGAGTCCCAACAAGAACAGGAACAACTCAAGACAGGTTTTGAAAAACAACCAAGCGTCTACCTTCCCATACTCGAGCGATGCGCGCATGTCACACTGGGCTATGTACAAGGTCACGGAATCGTGACTAACGGGGAGAAGGTGTCCATTCATTCTAAACAGTTCCGAACCTTCTCCTGCAGTGTGCCACTTCCACGTGAACTTCTCCTCTTAGGATACATATAGAAGATACTCTTTTTAAAAAACACAATGCATTATTTTCTTTTGTTTCAAACAAGAGGGCATCATTGAACACGAGAACGCAGTGGCGGCAGCGCCGGCCAGGCGTGCAGAGCTGGGGAGGCCCGGAGGGAGAGGGCCAGCAAAGTAACCAAGGCGGTCAGCGGCAGGGCTGCGGAGCGCTGGGGGGAAGAGGGTTCGGGGTTTGGAGGGGAGGCTTATTTTTTTAACTGCTTATTTCTTCATCTGTTTTATTCAGTTTCTTCAGCGTGTCCAGCAGTTTCTGTGGGGTGAGAATGTGCGTGGATCCTGGGGGAGGCAGAAAAGACAGTGAGCCTGTGGGCTCCGTTCCGAACGCTTCCTCCTTCCTGCTCTTCTAGATCCCCAGACCGGTATCCGCTCCCCCGCCCCCACCCTGATCTTGGTCAGTGGAAGCAGGGAGGGGGTTGGGGTTGGGGTTGGGGACTGTCACCACAGGTATGGGAGACATTGGGACTGTGGATAAACAAAACACGTCCTCTGGCTCGGGCAGGGTTCCAGGCTGTACCAAAGGAGGCGCACACTGTCCCTCAGGGCTCAGCGCCATCTGCTGGGGGAAGGGGCAGCTGCGTTTTGAACTCACGGTAAAGCCAGGGAGAGAAATTCCAAACCATACGGCAGGGGTAAAGGTTGGGAATGGGGAAGGAGTATGAGCGGGCCTGTGTGGAAAGAATGGTGCCCGGCAGGGAGGACGCTGACGGACAGAGCACCCTGGGGGAAGCCACTGACCTCCGGAGCCCGCTGGTTGGTACTGCCACGGTGGGTGGGACCTCAGGTGTGAAAGGGGGGAGGGCTGGGGTACCTGAGGCCTTACCTTGCAGAGACCGCGCATTGTAAGAGATTAAAAATGCTTGCAAAAATTTAAGCTAATGGAATTAGATACAGTTCTACTGCAAAAAATAAAAAAATAAAAAATAATAAATGAAGTCCTTTTTCATAAGGAGAGAGAGATTGAGTAAGTGCAGTAAGGAAAGATGCATGGACCGTGTGGTTCGGACATGGACTTACTCAAACAGAACAGAAGTGACTGGTGTGTGAGCATGAGGCCTGCACGCATGCAGCAGTGGGCTTCAAAGAAAGAGATCCTGGTGGGAGAGAACTGAACAAAAGAGATCCGTACTTGAAAATGTGCCTCCCTGGAGATGCGGGCAAGGGGACGGGCCTTCACGGGACGAGGGGGACGGGGACGGAGAGCCCAGGATGCCAGATTCCCGCCCCGAGGGCAGGCAGAAGGCTCTGGCTGGCTGGCTGGGTGTGACTCCACACACCAGGGTCCCTGCACCTTTGACCACTACTTGCTCGGTTGACCTGGGACTGCTGGGACTCCAGGCCTTGGACCTTCCTGGTCAGTCTAGACTGGCAGAAAACTTGTAGAACCCCCTCCAGTGTGAGGGGCTTCTTCCAGTACGCTGTTCTCTGCAGTTCAAGCCCAGAAACCCAGCCACTGCTCTGAGGTGCTACTTCCCAGAGGTGCCAAGTGTGATGCCCACGCAGCAGGCACCAGTCCCCACGCTCTAAAGCTGACTCATTATTCTGCAGACCTGAGGCTCCTTCTGCAAATGTGACACAGGTTTCAGCAGTATGTCCCTGGGTGGTGTTATGGCACCTCCTCTTCCCCAAAGGACACTCATTTCGGTGACCTTACCAGTCTCCCCTCAAGTCCTAAGGAAAGTCAAAGGCTGCACTACAAATGGGGAAGCAGGACATACGTTCCCCAATTCTGAACAGTGAACCACTGCCAGAAAGAGGGCCTTCCAACCACCACTCGATGCAGTCTGTGTGCCTACATCCTGAGAAGCAGCACCAGGTGCTGTGCAGGGATTGGCTGAGCAGCTTCCCGAGTAAAGGCAACGGCAGCGCACATGCCAGAGAAAACGGTCCCTAACGCTCTCCTTCCCAGCTGTCCACTGAGTTCTAGGATAGAGGAAAGCAGACCTGATTTAGAGGAAAAATCTGAAGGGGGCTTCTGACCAGACTCCCATACCCGAAGCGCTCCCTACCCTTGCTTCGATGCGAATTCAGGATTTGGGGGAGGCCAAAAGGGGTCAAGGAACCCACGCTCTAGAATTTCCTGATATTATCTGATTACTGACCATCTGTCGTTCCCAGTCTTTGACTAAAAGAAGAAAATTTTGAGGACCAGGCAACCCGCAAGGCCTCTAAGATCCTCCGCAGCAGGCACGCACGCTCCTGGGCCTTCCCTCACCTGGTCTCTTTAAAGGGCGGGCCAGCTGGTGTTCACCCGAAGTACCTGAGAGCCAATCGTCTGTACTGCTTTAATCCCTCAGTCCAGCTTTTCACCATTAAAAACATTGCAAAGTGAGCAGGGTTGAGTTTAATCCACACTTTGCAAACGTTCTCCTTTTGAACCCACAGGTGGCTGATCACATCGAACAGCAAGTGGGTTCCACTGCTCTGAGGGTCCCTCTTATTCTACGTAACCTAAAGATTGTGAGATGGGAAGGATGGTCTCCAAAAACAAAGCCATCCAGAAGACTCGAAGCTGTGGGCCAGACACAGTGAGCTCTGCTAGGACAAAATCCTAGCTCTGCTAGGACAAAATCCTTCTTTCTTCACTAACAGAATCTGAAAATTGGATGAGTTCTTACAGATCAGCTGCTTCAGCTGAAAGACACCCAAGAACCCAGAAGACCCAGGGAGCCACCTGGAAATGTGTCTATCTCGGGGCAGCCAGGTGAGTGTGCCGGCCTCCAGGTTTGGAACACAGTGCTCCGGCCCACAGATGGGAGAATGAAGCCCAGAGCAGTGGAGTGCTTGCTCGCAGCCAGGCCCAGAAGCCAGGCCACCAGTCTCAGTTCTGGGCATCCTGTGGCCCCCTGACCCCAGGAGGGGACAGGCGAGTGAGTGCTTAAACAGCGGCTGGGCAATTGGCTGGCTCTGAATTCAGATTCAAAGATCTGAGCCCCGCTGAAAAATGAAACTTGTCTGACCCCAATCTGGAATAAAGCAAAATATTCAATATAAAAAAAAACCCAAAACTTTCTCCCAAGTCTAAGTGCCATATAATAGGTCTCCCCAGCCTTCCAATCCCTTCATTAGCTTCTGACAGCCTCTGGACATTCTCTAATGACCAGTACTTTTAATAAGTCACCCGGAGTGTAGAGGTGAAGATCTAATCAACAGATTTCATTTCTCAGACAACCTGGAGGATAAGTGCCTAGTGGGGATTACGATGAGGCTGGGTGGGATCTGCTGTGCAGCTGGCCACACCCACTCCCCTTCACCCAGCCCTGGGGAGCCGGCCCCAACTCCAGGAGAGGGGGGCACTGGGAGAACAGAGCCAGGCACGGGCACCCATGCACGGGGGCCTGCTGGGGACACGCTCAATCGCTGCTGAGCGGGAAAACTCATATTCTCTTTGAAGCTACATTACTGAAAATAGCAATATCTGGGAGAAGACATCCCTGATTCTCTAACATTTTGCACGGTCCGAGTCTCTGGTCACCTGGACGATCACGCCGGAAGGGGCAAGTCGAACTTTAATCTGCTTTCTGAGCTCCCTGACATTAGGGCTCTGGTCCTCGCTTTTTCTTAACTGAACTTTCTAAAAAGCAACAAAGCATTTCAGGAGCCAGGGATGCACAACCAGAGTCTACTCATGTTCTCTCTGCTCTGATGGCAGCTGAGACCCTCTCTGCTGACGGAACCTACAACAAAGGACAACAGTTGGCAAAGGAGACTTCTGAAGCAGGGAACCCAGAGTGAGTCCTAGCAGGAGCCCTTGGGGTCTGGGTTTGTGATTCTTTCGGAGCTTGCAAGTGGTGTTATTGCTGCAGCCTCAACATTTGTCTTAAAGTCCATTTAGCAGCAAACACGGTCCACCCACCTGCCATCTGCACAGAGAACTAGATATCTCTGATTATCAACCCACCGAGGTGCTTCTAAACGTTCATTATTTAACAATTGCTTTTCTTCAACGCTCCACTGGCCTCACTTTCTGGAGGAAGGCAGCCCAGGGCCACAGCCAGCCAGAGTCCTGGTTCACAACCACTTGCTATTACCGCCCTGGGGGAGCCTTCCCTCTTCCACCCACAAGAAAAAAGGAGGAGATCAACTAGCCTCCTGTTCTGGCCTCTAGAGCAGGTCCTTTGTGGATGAGCGCACTCCCTCCCCACAAATGAGCACCTTCTCACGTCACCTAAGGGTCTGATGGACCATTCCCCTGAGGATCGCCAGAGTGTGCAAGCGAGGGTCACAGTTTGGGTCGCCAATATCAATTATTGAATTATGGATGGTCAGAGCTCAGAGGAGGCTTGGGGCCCTATGACCCAGCCTCCCTGTGTTCCACACACTGTGGCCCAGGAGATGGGGATGACCTACAGTCACACAGGTGCTCGTGGCAGAGCTGGGGCCAGAGTCCAGGTTTTGCCACTGCTCATAGGCAACTCACAGGCTGAGACTCACTGGGCCATGGCTCAGCCCAGGGGGAGGGGGTGCTTTCACTGTGAATGGAGTATACCGAGTCAGGGACGCAAAACGTGGCCTTGCCACAGAATGGGTCACGAAGCTAGGGCACGACTAACACTGCAGGGGAGGTTCTTCTATATCAGTCTTCCAAACTCGTTAGACAAGGTTCCCAGCACATATGAAGGATGGAAAGAGAGAGGAAGGAGTGAAGAATGAATCTGGACGATCCACCTGACAGTGGGCTCCCGGGTGCGGGGTAAGGTACCCGGGTGCGGGGAGAGAGGACGCTCCTTCGAAGAGCTCACAGTGCTAAGAGCAGATTCCTACCCAAAGGCTCTCAGCTCTTACCGAGAGGCTTCGGTTGGAGAGGGGGCTGTGAGTGCTCCAGTCTTGAAAAGATCACAGGAGAATTAAAGTAAAAGCAATTACTGGAGGAGCAAATAACTATTAAGTTCTGTTTTCCTCAGAGGAACATGAGACATGAGCTCTTTCCGTGGGTGGCTGGAGCTCACCAAATGATGGTGGTTTATGGCCCTGTTACCCCTTAGAAATTTTGCCTTGGGATAAGTGCTTGTCCCAGGAAAAGGGCATTGACGTGTCTAACTACCCCTGACCTAGAGTCTGCTCTGACAGTCCTCCCCACGGTCAGGTGCCTGGGGGCATCGCCACAGTGCTTCTGCCTTCTTGGACATGACTGTCCCTGTCCCTCGAACACCTGCTGGCCTCACTCTCAAGTTCTCATACCACGTCCCAACCAGGACACACAATGTGTTCTCTGCCTGGTGCTCACGAATTCACCCCTGGGCCCGCAGGCTGGGGCGCCGCGCCTCTGGCATCCCTCAACTTCCAGCCCCGGCTGGAGGACTGTGCGTAGCAGCCATTCTCATTCTCGGTTTAAAACCCAGTGGGCTGCCGCTGTCGGATGAGCGGCAGGGAACCCAAGGCATGAGGGAGCTGACAAGCCGGAGCCGGAGGCTCCCGGGACAGGTGCGTGAAGGTGGCATCGGACACATTTTCAATCGGTGTTAAGAACTGCAAGCATTTTCTTGTTAAAGAAAAATCAAATAAACAATAAACTAAAAAGGGAAAAAGAAAAAGAGTGACGGAATAATCAAAGAAAACCCTTCGGAGTGGAAGAGTTTCTTTTGTGTAATAAGCTGCTTTTACTTTGTTTCTTTGGCTCTCACTCCATTGTTGGAGCCTGATCCTCAAAAGATACCCTAGAGGACTCCCTGAAGTCGGGGTGTCTCAGGTCCATGAGAAATTTGGTGGGAGTAAGAATATGAGTAGAACCTGCGGGAGAACAGAGGCCAGCTGACTGCTTGAACAAAGGTACGTCACAGGAACATGCCAACTTAGGCCTACATTTTAGGCAGCCAATGAGGTACGCGGAAGCAAGACGTGCACGCACACGCACGCACACACATGCACACGCACGCATGCGTACTGCAAGGACAGCGGGCATGCACAAAGCAGGGGAGGCCACAGGGCGGACGTCGGCTGTCTTTGCGAGGCCCCTCCACGGACCTTCACGGACCACTTTGTCTCCCCAGGTTCCCACTGCCCGACAGGGAGCCTCAGGCCAGGGCCGAAGCTGAAGAGGGAGATTTTCCCCTGGGCCTGGCTATGACAGCTTCTGCCCAGGAAGGCTGTGTTTGGGCTGAGAGTCACCCACACGTGAGTGCAACACGTATGCAAGCAGGGGACAGGGAGTTACGTCGCAGGGGCCTACGTAACAAAAAGGAAGAAACAGGACAGGGAGAAATGGCGACCAGACAGGGGAAGCTTCGGGGAGTTGTGGGGGGCAGATGTCCATCTCCCCACTGAATGGCGCTATCTAGAAGGTGGCAGACAGTGGCAGGTCCAGCTGGAACGGCCGTATAGACTGGTCTGTAGAATCTGCTCACTCTGAGAGCCTGGGCGGGGGGCAGGGGGCACTGTGACTTGGTCACCCCAAAGTGGAGGTATAAAACTGACATACCTTATTGGGATAATGGGAAAGGTCAGGACCTGGCCCGGGTATGTGCTGACAGCCTCTTGCCAATCAACATCAGGAGGCACTTGGGCAGGTGCTACTCCATTTTGTTAAGGGCAAGACGGGATAAAAAGGAAGGCATTTGGAAAAAGCAAGGTTTTTCTCAGTTTACTCTTTCTCTTCCAGCCCTAGAAATTGGGAAAGCTGTTACAGGCATGAAAAAGGAGGGGGCCCTTCTCCTGCTGCATTAAGTCAGCTCGTGTGAGTTGCTTCCTTTTTTTCTGGAAGACCAACAGGAAATACCAGACAGGGTGTGACAGACCCAGAAAGCTATCGGACCAGGTTGGGGGGCACCCTTAGCAGAGTCCAGCAGTCGGGCTGCTTCGTTTCGGGCAGTATCTGCTTGCACGCCATGTCTGTCCGACCCCAACCGGCAGGTAAAGGAGGGGGTCGTGATTTAACTCCCATTCACTGAGCAAATTCTGGGCGTGAGGCGCAATGCCAGGACACGAACAGTCCCGCCTCAGGCCCGGTTTGAGGCTGTAAGTGGGTGTTCTCAACCCCATCTGGTAGGTAAGGAGAGGTGGGGCGCTTGTTCCAGGTGACCCGCTGGGCAATGGCAGAGCAGAGAGGGAGCCTGGGGCTGCTGGAGTCTGTGGTCTGGCATCTTCCAGCACATGCAGCTGCCTCTCAGGAAGAGACAGCGCAGGCTCGAGGAAGGAAGCCTTCGCTCTTAGCTTCTGCCACAAACGGGCCTAGGACTAAGCTCTGCAGGGGCGATGGCGAGTTGAAGACGGAACGGAACACCGAAGCGTGGAATGGAGTCAGAGTGCGGTGAAGCAGCCCCTTCCCTCTAGAAAACATGCCCACTCACCTATTAGCACTTCCCACTTTCCATTGGCCTGGGTCACCTCATAAGCACAACGCATCTCATTCAGGCTCACGCCCCCAAGGATGAAAATAATGAGGCGGGGACCACTGCGGTACTCCCCCGGGGCCTTATTCTTATGCCAGTGCCCATAGCGGGCACTGGGGGCAGGGGGAGAGGGAAGGGGGCGGGGGGGAGGGGAGAGAGAGGGGGAGAGAGTGAGAGAGAGAGAGAGAGAGAGAGAGAGAGAGAGAGAGAGAGAGAGATTAATTATGTGTATATGCTCTTACAGTACTTGTAACTGCATACCTCTGTGACTCGTTTGCACATTCATCTGCACACCAGTGACCAGTAGGTGCTTAGTAAGCGTTCTGAATGAACTGCAGTGCAAAACCTCGGTGCTCTGGCTCCTGGGAAAAGAGTCACTGAGAGCGCCCACACTGTGACCTCGCTGACCTCTCAGAGCCCGCAGGCGGGCAGGCAGGTTCAGGTCAGCATCAAAGTTTGACATGTTAAGTTCAACAGCCTCATGCTCCATGACGTTCGTCTAGGTGTCCACCCCCGGCTGTACATGTTTCTAGGCCTGTCTGGGACACTCTGCTGGCCGTGAGCAGTGACGACACAGTCTAAAGCCTGGCTTTACTGCGCAAACGTGTACTGCGTGTCTCACTGGACTGGGGCCGATTCAGCCCCGAGGAGCCAGCCTGAGGGAGTCACAGCCCTTGCCCACCAAGGCTCACGGCTAAACTGGGGTGGGGCAGAGGCTGGTGAGAAGGAAGGGTCGTGCCACGGTAGAGGGGAGCTCCGTGTCACAGGACAGGCATCACAGGGCAGGGCCGTTCTGGTGCTGTCCCGGCGTCACTGGGGAAGGCTTCCCAGGAGAAGTGACACTGAATTGCTTCTTGAGACACATGTGTTTCGATTCAGTTCCCTCGCTCCCCAGAGGTGCCCCCTCTGCTACTGGGCTTCTTCAAGGGACTTTTACCTTAGAAATGAGAAATGGGTTGTTTCCCAGTTAAGAAAATGGGGCACACAAAACAAAACTCAAAACAAAATGAGGAGAGCAAGTCTCCTTCTCCCTGACTTAAATGGCCACGAGCATCATAGTCTCTTTCCAAATCT
>NW_011888876.1:1933252-1934927 GCF_000151845.1 Pteropus vampyrus
TCAAAGTTTGACATGTTAAGTTCAACAGCCTCATGCTCCATGACGTTCGTCTAGGTGTCCACCCCCGGCTGTACATGTTTCTAGGCCTGTCTGGGACACTCTGCTGGCCGTGAGCAGTGACGACACAGTCTAAAGCCTGGCTTTACTGCGCAAACGTGTACTGCGTGTCTCACTGGACTGGGGCCGATTCAGCCCCGAGGAGCCAGCCTGAGGGAGTCACAGCCCTTGCCCACCAAGGCTCACGGCTAAACTGGGGTGGGGCAGAGGCTGGTGAGAAGGAAGGGTCGTGCCACGGTAGAGGGGAGCTCCGTGTCACAGGACAGGCATCACAGGGCAGGGCCGTTCTGGTGCTGTCCCGGCGTCACTGGGGAAGGCTTCCCAGGAGAAGTGACACTGAATTGCTTCTTGAGACACATGTGTTTCGATTCAGTTCCCTTGCTCCCCAGAGGTGCCCCCTCTGCTACTGGGCTTCTTCAAGGGACTTTTACCTTAGAAATGAGAAATGGGTTGTTTCCCAGTTAAGAAAATGGGGCACACAAAACAAAACTCAAAACAAAATGAGGAGAGCAAGTCTCCTTCTCCCTGACTTAAATGGCCACGAGCATCATAGTCTCTTTCCAAATCTCGAAGGCACCGGGGGCCCACGTGGGCCAACATGGAGACCTTCAGTCACTTTCTTCGCCTGAACAACCGCTGGACGTTCTGCCAGCGCCACCCAGCTGGGGTGGGACACTACCTGGGGGGTTGCATTTTACTCCCATGTCGACAATAAACATTTGGCCTCCGCTGCCATCGGAGGGGGTGCACAAATGTGCCACATGTGTGCCGTATGTGCCACACAGGCCTCTGCTCCTCCGGAAAAGGCCTGGAAATGGACATGTTAGGAGGGGCAGGAGAGAAGACGGGCGGGGAAAGTACGAGAAGAGGGACGAAGGCGCATGTCCTCAGGTGCTAGTCCTGGGCTCCACTGCACACTACACAGTGCCACGGGGCGCCCCCTGGCGTGACTCAGGTCCAAGCTCATGTGTTCGGCCTGACTGTTCTCAGGAGCCAAGCGAAGCTCTCGCTGTCAGAGAAAAACTCAGCAGCACCCTGGCTCTGAGCACCCTCCACCTCGGGCAAGGTACCAGACGGCGCTATGTGTCAGGGAGGGACCTAGACCGCACAGACAGTCAGGAGGTGAAACGCGCTTGCAGGCCTTCGAGTCCCACGGATGGGCGCATGGAGATGTCACCCGCAGAGCACAGCAGCGACAGTTTCTGGATGACTATGGGAAGGCGGAGAACGAGAGGAAGAGAATTTCAAACACAGGCCTTGCAAGGTGCTGCGGGCAACCAAGAACACACAGAGTGGGGGGCCCGGGGACAGACTGCTCCCTACTTACTCCTTGAAGCTGGGAAGTGTCTGTGCATCATCGCCAGGCACATGGCGGAAACCCAGTAAACCCAAGGCAGCCACACTTCCATCGTCTGCATTACCACGGAGAATGCATCTGAGAAATGTGGCTCTGTGCAGATGATGTGTTCACCTCCTTCTTAATTAATAACTAAAATCCACTCATCAATCCAAAGGGAAGCCAATACACCGAGCATCTGCTATGTGCCAGGTTCTGTTCTACGCACTGAGGATAAAACACACAAATCCCTGCCCTCGCGAGGCGGACGTTCTAGTCGGG
>NW_011888876.1:1934977-1946928 GCF_000151845.1 Pteropus vampyrus
GTGCATCATCGCCAGGCACATGGCGGAAACCCAGTAAACCCAAGGCAGCCACACTTCCATCGTCTGCATTACCACGGAGAATGCATCTGAGAAATGTGGCTCTGTGCAGATGATGTATTCACCTCCTTCTTAATTAATAACTAAAATCCACTCATCAATCCAAAGGGAAGCCAATACACCGAGCATCTGCTATGTGCCAGGTTCTGTTCTACGCACTGAGGATAAAACACACAAATCCCTGCCCTCGCGAGGCGGACGTTCTAGTCGGGAGAGACTGGCAGTAAACAAAATAAACACAGTACACTAGGCGGTGGTGTCGTCTGTGGAGAAAAATAAAGTAGGGAAGGGAGATGAACAGTGTTGTGGAGAGGCTGCAATATTTTTATTTTCCACAATATCTTTATCGGGTGACAATCTGTATCGTACAGATCACTCACTGAAGTGTACAACTCGATGGTTTGTGGTATAATCACAGAATTGTGAATGATCATCACAGTCAATATTAGACCATTTTCATCATCCCAAAAAGAAACCCTGTACCCCTGAGCTGTCATCCCCCATTCCTCCGCCCCCACGAGTCCCTGGCAGCCACTAACCTACTTTGTCTTTACAGATTTCCCCATTCCGGACGTTTCATGCAAATGGAATCATACAATCACCTTTTGCGATTTCTCCTTTCACTTAGCATACTGTTTCGAGGTTCACCCACATCATAGCATGAATGGGCACCTCATGCTCTTTTGTGGTTAAATACTATTCCATTGTATGAATCTACCACGTTCCATCATTCACCAGTTGATGGACATTTGGGTCATTTCAGCAGCATTCACAATCACTTTTGAGTGATTGTGAATGCTGCTGCTAGATATGCTGGCGCACTGTGATTTTAAACAGGTGGTTAGGGAACATCATAACGGGTAATACTTGATTGAAGACCTGAAGGAGGTAAGAGGCAGGCCATGCAGATACACCTGGGGGCAGATCATTTCAGGCGGCCCGGAAAGTAAGAACAAAGGTCCTGAGGCACAAGTAAGCCTGGCACGTTCAGGGAAGAGCGAGGACCTGGGATGGTTGAACTCAGACAGGAGAAGGGACGGGGGAGGAACAGAGGAACAGAAGCCGGAGGGGGACGTGCCTCACGGCGGCTGTAAGGACTTGGCCTGCACTCTGGCCATCATGGGAACAGCAGGAGGGTCCTCAGGGGTCGCACAGCATCACAAGACTACCAGGCAGCTGACGCCCAGCCAGGGCCAGCCCCACTTACTGCCCCCTTGCTTCTCAGGGACCCCTGCCTACCTGACAGCGGTGGTGCTGAAGGAGGCAGAGGAGCGGGTAGAGATGTAAGGGTAGTGCTTGGTATCGAGTTTGTCCTCAATAGTGTCCTGGAAAGAAAAGAGGCTGATGTTAGGTCTGCCGCCTGTTTGTAAAGGGCAGTGAGAACCCAGGTGAGAAGATCTGAAGAACAAGTCACGGAGTGAAAACCACGGCCAGGTCTGCAACGACCAGAGTCCCCTCCCCTGCCGCCTGCTGCAGGTGCCCGGTGCAGTGCTCGGCACGGACCAGACGCTTCCTACCCAGCTAATACACTGAGTAGGTCTGTAGGTCTGCTCCTGAAGAGAAGTTAAAAAAAACTGCACTGACTTTTCTTGTTTCCCCTCTAATTTATTCTCCCCCCACTTTTACATTCTATGTGAGATTATAAATGTTGCATTCTGTCTAAAAATTCCTAATACTTGCCATCAGGCTTGTAGAAACTAGGCACAGGCAGAGTGTCTCATGCAAGAGAAGCCTGCCGCCCTCAGTTTTCCAAGGGGCTAATTATCTGGTGGGTGGCCTCCGGCTACCCACCTCCCGCTGCCTCGAGATCTGCACTCCCACTAACAGCTACCATGTGACACCTACACATGCCGCTTTTGGGGGGCTGGGAAGGAAAGGCAGAAAAAGGGAGCAGAGAACAAAGGAGGGAATAGACAGGGGTTGGCTTTATCTACTGTATCAAACAAAGAAATGTAATTGGCTTCTAGATGTCTTATGTTCACCCATCCTTTCGAGTTTACGGGATTTAAAAATAGAAAGCTGACTCACTCTATGTATTTAATATATATTTATTTTAACATACAATTTAGTACAAACACCTGGACTGCTATGAATTAACAAAGGGATCCTGCGCAAGTCCCTTTATCCTCAGCAGTGGTCCCCAACCTTTTTGGCACCAAGGGACCAGGGCTCCTATGAGAATCTAATGCCTGATGACCTGAGGTGGAGCTGAGGCGGTGATGCTACTAGTGCTGGGGAGCGGCTGCAGATACAGATGAAGCTTCGCTCACTCATCTGCTGCTCACCTCCTGCTGTGTGGCCCGGTTTCTAACAGGCTATGGACCAGTACCAGTCCATGACCCAGGGGTTGGGGATCCCTGTGCAGGAGTCAGACAGATTACCTCCAGTCCCTCTCCAAAAATCTAGCAGGGTAGGGTTCTACGTAGGGTCTCCTTGCTCTACAAGGAGAGGGGAGGGACGCCACAGGGACACCTTACAGAGATGAAACACCTGTGCCCAGGTGCCAGAGGACACTCTGGCTGAGCGTACAGGTCCAAGGTGTAAAATGACCTGGAACACCGAGCAGCACACATCCATGAAGAGCCCCCGACACGTGCTGCAGGAGTCCAGGGGAAGCCTCTCTGGGGTGGGGTGTGGGAACAGAGACCCGATGGGGCCTTTGAAGGAAGGCAGGATTCAGGAAGTGGAAAGGAGAGTGAGAACATTCTGGACAAGGAATGGGTCTGGACAGAAGAGCAGAGGCAGAAATATGCTTGGCAGAGTCTCTGGTTGGCATGGAGGATGGAGGGAGGGGAGCAGTCGGGCGGGGGGCGCAGGCTGGGGTCACATTCCGGAGACCTTTTCACACCTGCAGAGGTGTCCGCACAGCACACCTGTGCCTCGGCATGGAACTCATTACTCACTGGACCTTTAGATGCTGTGATATGCTTGGTTCCTTTGGGTGCGGGACCATCGAAGGGACTCTAACACGGGGCTAAATCATAGGGACCCTGGGGATCTGCACAGGGCAGTCTCTTGGGACTGCTCTTCATAAGCCCTTTGGACAAGATGTGCTTTGTGGCCCGAAAAAGTTCTGGAGACCTGGATGCAAACACTATGCGGTGTTGCCGCCACCTGATAGAAGGTAAAGCTGGAAGCCCCTGGGCCTTGGCTGCCCTGCTCCACGCTCTCCAATCCGCCGTCACTGACCTCCATGATGTCCTTAATTATCGGGGTCCACCGCGAGAGCTGGTAGGTCTGCTCACTGATGCGCTCCTTCCGTTCTGGCTTGCTTCTACGACGCAACGTGGACTGAATGCAAACACATGCACGGTTAGACCGAGTCGGGGGATGCCTGGGCCCCAGGTCGCCTTGCTGGCCTCTGGGAATTCTCTCCCAAGGACCCCCTTCAGAGAGGCAGCACTGGCAAAAAGGAATGAGTAGGCGGACGTTTTCCCTGGAGAAGCCAAAAATATGTCCCTTTTAGGAACCTGGAGCAAACCTGTTCTTTAAAGCCATGAAAATGGCAAATGTGGGTCAAATATAAGAGTGCCACTTAAAAAAAAAAAAATCCAGCTAGTTAAAAAAAAATAGTTTGCTATCAATTATGGGAGAAAATACTACTTTGAATATGACATTCTTTGATTTTGTTTCAGGAGTGCAAGAGGTACCAAAGGAATCATCTCCATTCTCATTTTGGGTTTTCTTGTGGACAAGGGTCTGAAAACGCCAGTTACAGGCCTCTGGGCTGGTGGCTCCAGAACAAAGTTTTTGGCTCCAAGATTCCAAACGAGGTGCGTCTGCAACCCTAGCTTTGTTAGCACTGTCATGTGGGCTGACTCCCTACGGGAAGCAAGTGCACAGTGGGGCTCCTGCCGGTGCAGCTCCTAGCGGGGTGCTCTGAAGAGTGCTCGGGCCTCTTCCTTCAGTCCCGGGGCCTCCTAGGGCTCAGGGCATGGTCAGGCCTCCCAGACAACCTGCCCTGACTTGGTTCTGAACCACTGCCAGTGCAGGAGACACAAAACTGCTTGATGCCAAGTGTCGATTCTCACCCTCACCGATGATGCTGGGTCTCAGTGTCCAAAGGCAGAGCCAGACTCACCCGAAGAAGCTAGTGTGACCCCCGACTGTGGGCCGGCTCACAGACACAGCTCAGCTTTCCTGACCGTATGTGACTCCTTGGTGGGCATATCTGGGTTCTGGGCGCTAAACCGCTATTTTATTTACACCTCTATATCTTTATTCCTCTGATTTATCTGTTTTCTCTTTCTCGATGTTGAGTGTGTGTATCATAAGCTGCCTTAAGGAAGTTAGGGGAGGAGATAAAGCCCGCAGCTTCCATCCTGCCTTGCCGTCCCCACACACAGGGCTGGCCCCTTACATCTGTGACGATGGGCACCCCGAGGTGCGCCATGTTGGTGATGATCTCACTGTCCTCCGGTGGGATCTGGGCGTGCTGGATCAGCTTGTTCAGGTTTTCCTCAGTGATGCCTGAGAGGACAAAACCCCTGGTCACCATGCCCACCAACACGCATCACACACTCAGAAGGAGAGCCAAGCGCCTGGGAGGGACGGTGACCCTTTTCCTCCTCTAGATTAGGGGAAATTAATCTGCTCATTGCATCGACTTCACTGTAAGACAAGGATGAGATCAGAATTCCGATTCCGCCCCCACCACTCTGTCCCCGCTGTGACCATCAGAAACTGCCCCTCGTGTTCTCTGCTTCCCTCTCTGCCTCGTTTCTAGCCATCTCTGCCCACATCAAAATCAACCTGGTCAAGAGAGTCTCTGTGCCCAACTTTTTGCACAATGGGCACTTATGGCAACTATCATGTGGGTAAAAATCAGTTATTTAAAGGCACAGTTACAAATGTGCAAGTTAAAAGTCTCTGGCAGAAATGCTCTAACAAGGCAGCCAGATCTCCCTGCTTTAAGGGCTCGCCCTGCTCCCCCACACCCCCCCCCCTTCCATAGCCCCATGCCACCAGTTAACCCTGGAATTACTCGGGGACACTCGGCCTCTAGCTGTAACTGCTTTGCTTACGTTCCGTTTCCCCAAACGTAAAGAGCCCCTAGGGTCTTCTTGATAAATAGGCTTCCTTCCCTTTTCCATGTCTTTTCAACCACTTTTCCACCCTGGTTTTGCTCTCCCAGCGGGCCTCGTCTCCATCCAGCATTCCTACCATTCTTCAGAAAGATGTACAGAAGGATGATGCGGATTTTGTCGTAAGTGCTGACATTTGCGTCCAGCAGAATGGGGACGATGGCTCTCATGGGGTCCTTGATCTTCTCCCCTTCAGCATCAGTGCCCATGGCCAGGTCCTGCAGAAACACAGCACGCTGGCCCCATTTCTGGCGACAGTCTGGATAGGTGGTAACTATTAGAAAGTTGCTGGTCTGTAAATGTCTCAGACTTGCGGCTGGGTTAGGGGAAGTCTTTCATGGGTACGTCCCCTCTCACGATGCAGGTGACTATTTTCCAGAGCATCAGTGAGAATAGAGCTCTAGGTTTCACTTTCCAAACACAGAGACCACAACGATCTGCCAGACAGCTGTTCGCTTCAGGCGAGGGCCAGTGTACCCGCCCTGGCTCCTCAGGGAAAGCTTTAATCCTGATGGGTCCTCCAGAGGTACAAAGCCCTGCCGAGGGACCGGGGCTTAGAGGGACACAGTCCCACACAGGAAGGGCTTTGGCATTTAAGGTGCCTCTGCCTCGCTCGACTCTTCCCACTCTGCTTCCCCTGGCACTAAGGATGTGCTTTTTGAGTTTTAACTATACAGGTATTTAGTCTCTGCTTTTAATCTTCCAACCAATTCTAGGGTGAGGAGGAAAAAGAATGAGTTCCCAAAAGAAATGAAGATGAAAGAGAATGAAGTAATCACAGTCTGCCGGCCCCGTTTTACGAGTCAGACCCACTCTTGACAGTCAGAGAGAGCAGCCTGGCAGTCTCTGCTCATCAAGAACCATCTGGTCTTGCTCTCAGAGGCCAGCAGCTGTAACTCCCTCTGTGGCTTTACTGGGGTTGCCTGAATGGTCCCTTTTTGGTCTGAGGAGTCCATAATAATTACGATCTCAAGTTCATGGTCTCTTCCCAGTCCGGGTTGGAGGAAAGCAGGGCATCTCTCCTAGGCCCTTTCACCTCAGTCCCACCACCAGCCTCAAAAGACATTTGTTCAGCAAGACCTGATTCCAATTCTCTAAAAGTCAACTAAAATGTAACCGCTTCAACAAAAATACTGAGCACTTCTGAAAAAATTTAAACTTCCAAGGATGAATCCCAATCGCATTTTTACTGATCTACGGATAACCTATTCTCTGGATGGTCAAATTCCTTTGGAGAGGACACCTTGTGTTTACTGACGTCACCTGTGAAACCGATGGACTTGAGCAGGGTGGCTTCCCCTTAGAAGGGGGACAATGAATCAGAACAGCTCTTACAAACCTAAGCCTGTCACATCAAACCAGAAGACTTAAATCCTAGCTTCACACTGAGACCTCGGGCTGCTTTTCCTGTGAGGAGGGAGCTTCCGCCGAGGCTTCAGGATTGTTTAATGCCCTCTCTTCCCTTAGAAGCGGATCCTAGTTGAGCACTGTCACCACACTTGCGGAATGGAGGGCCAGGATTACAGACTCCACACACACTCCCGAAAATTGTGGCAGCACTGTTATTTCCCTTTGCAGATGAGGAAAATAAAGCGGAGAGAAACTGGCACATCAAACAAATCAGCGACAGAGACAGAACTCAAATCTCCAACTCTCAACTTATAGTCCTAACTGTGACCGGTGAGGCTGTGTGTAAATCTGACCTGTTACTGCACTATCCCCGTTCCAGCCCCTAGGTCTCCAAAGCTGGTGTGGCCACGGCAGGAGGAAACACATTCCGAACGTAAACTTCAGCCAGCCCTGTCCATGTAGGGCTCAGAGCTCCATACACCTCCCTTCAACAACTCTGGGGAAAACGGAGCCTTTGGAAAGCCAGGCATGCAAAATCCAAACGGCACGGCATTCCAGACCAGTCTCGTCCCTACCATCAAGAGCGGACGGCACTGGCTCCAGAGAGGTGAGACAACACGTTCTAGCAGGCTTTCCCATCTCTATTTCCTATGATTCTGCAGGATATTCAAGGTCAGACATTAAAATTCAGCTGGGTAAATGGGCATGGCAGGACGAGAAGGAAAAAGTCCTACCTGCTCCACCCGGCAGAGCTTGTCCACGGTGCCTTGGTAATGCTTCATGCAGTCCTCGGCAAGGTGCAGGTGAGTCGAATACTAGGAAAAAGCAGAGTTTGTGATAAAGGAATTACTCACCGATTCATGCAATATCTACCGAGCACCTACGACGTATAAACACTGGGCTAGGCACCAAGGAGTCTCCAGCCTCACAAAGGAAATGAAACATGTGTTCAGGCTGATACACAAACACCGCAAGGCAGGAAATTTTGTGCGTGAGGAGAAACACATCACATTCTAAAGAGTCTAGAGGAAGGAGGAAGGCCTCATGGGGGGTAGGGTGGCACGATGGTCCATGAGTTCTCTGATATTCCTCCCTCCAGCAGGTGGAGCGTGGTTCCCCTCTCCTGGAGCCTGGAGCGTGGGCTACATTTAGTGACTCTAATGAATAGTGTGGGGGAAGCGATGTGTGCTATCCCAGATCGGGACATAAAGGGCACTGTGACTTCTTCTTAGCTCTCTCTCTCAGGTCACTCACTCCGGGGAAGCCAGCTGCCATGTCATGATGACACTCAAGCAGCCCTGTGGCGATGTCCATGAGGGGAGGAACAGGAAGGGTAAAGAGAAAAAAAGATGGAGAGGTGACAAGAAAGTCATAGGAAATAAACTGTCTATCATGGCCTTCCATTTTTGTCTAATAAAAATTGAAGATGACTAAAAATCCATGGATTTCGATGGATTTAGTTGGGCTTTGAGAAGTCTTTTTGCAGCTATTTATACCCATGATTCCAAACGGTCATTTTCAATCGCCATACCTTGCTGAGCTCTTTCTGGTACTGGGGCATCTTCTTCAGCATCTATCGCATTTTTACTGATCTACGGATAACCTATTCTCTGGATGGTCAAATTCCTTTGGAGAGGACACCTTGTGTTTACTGACGTCACCTGTGAAACCGATGGACTTGAGCAGGGTGGCTTCCCCTTAGAAGGGGGACAATGAATCAGAACAGCTCTTACAAACCTAAGCCTGTCACATCAAACCAGAAGACTTAAATCCTAGCTTCACACTGAGACCTCGGGCTGCTTTTCCTGTGAGGAGGGAGCTTCCGCCGAGGCTTCAGGATTGTTTAATGCCCTCTCTTCCCTTAGAAGCGGATCCTAGTTGAGCACTGTCACCACACTTGCGGAATGGAGGGCCAGGATTACAGACTCCACACACACTCCCGAAAATTGTGGCAGCACTGTTATTTCCCTTTGCAGATGAGGAAAATAAAGCGGAGAGAAACTGGCACATCAAACAAATCAGCGACAGAGACAGAACTCAAATCTCCAACTCTCAACTTACAGTCCTAACTGTGACCGGTGAGGCTGTGTGTAAATCTGACCTGTTACTGCACTATCCCCCTTCCAGCCCCTAGGTCTCCAAAGCTGGTGTGGAGGAAAACACATTCCGAACGTAAACTTCAGCCAGCCCTGTCCATGTAGGGCTCAGAGCTCCATACACCTCCCTTCAACAACTCTGGGGAAAACGGAGCCTTTGGAAAGCCAGGCATGCAAAATCCAAACTGCACGGCATTCCAGACCAGTCTCGTCCCTACCATCAAGAGCGGACGGCACTGGCTCCAGAGAGGTGAGACAACACGTTCTAGCAGGCTTTCCCATCTCTATTTCCTATGATTCTGCAGGATATTCAAGGTCAGACATTAAAATTCAGCTGGGTAAATGGGCATGGCAGGACGAGAAGGAAAAAGTCCTACTTGCTCCACCCGGCAGAGCTTGTCCACGGTGCCTTGGTAATGCTTCATGCAGTCCTCGGCAAGGTGCAGGTGAGTCGAATACTAGGAAAAAGCAGAGTTTGTGATAAAGGAATTACTCACCGATTCATGCAATATCTACTGAGCACCTACGACGTATAAACACTGGGCTAGGCACCAAGGAGTCTCCAGCCTCACAAAGGACATGAAACATGTGTTCAGGCTGATACACAAACACCGCAAGGCAGGAAATTTTGTGCGTGAGGAGAAACACATCACATTCTAAAGAGTCTAGAGGAAGGAGGAAGGCCTCATGGGGGGTAGGGTGGCACGATGGTCCATGAGTTCTCTGATATTCCTCCCTCCAGCAGGTGGAGCGTGGTTCCCCTCTCCTGGAGCCTGGAGCGTGGGCTACATTTAGTGACTCTAATGAATAGTGTGGGGGAAGCGATGTGTGCTATCCCAGATCGGGACATAAAGGGCACTGTGACTTCTTCTTAGCTCTCTCTCTCAGGTCACTCACTCCGGGGAAGCCAGCTGCCATGTCATGATGACACTCAAGCAGCCCTGTGGCGATGTCCATGAGGGGAGGAACAGGAAGGGTAAAGAGAAAAAAAGATGGAGAGGTGACAAGAAAGTCATAGGAAATAAACTGTCTATCATGGCCTTCCATTTTTGTCTAATAAAAATTGAAGATGACTAAAAATCCATGGATTTCGATGGATTTAGTTGGGCTTTGAGAAGTCTTTTTGCAGCTATTTATACCCATGATTCCAAACGGTCATTTTCAATCACCATACCTTGCTGAGCTCTTTCTGGTACTGGGGCATCTTCTTCAGCATCTGGGATAGGTCTCGCATGGTGGTCTGTAAGTGACAGGAAAGGAAAGTACATGACCCTGATCTAAGAGGCGGGACAAGCGGGGTGGGCAAAGAACAGGACAGCAGTCAGTACCGGGCTCCCCGAGTGCACGCTCTGTAACTCTCAAAACGAATCCATTAAACACAAGATCACGTGTATTTAGATCACTAGGCTTCTGGCTTCAAAAAAAGTATTGATCCAAATACTATGACCGTCTTATAGATGGGGAACTGAACTCTGAAGTCTATCAATTACATTTTATTTATTGGACTAGAAAGTTGAGAGCATAATTCTTGCCAGGGAAGAAGGATTTTTCTTCTGCCCACTGCTTTTCTGCATACTCAGCTCAAGCACTCTTGGTATCAAGTTCATAGTTCATCCCAGCAGAAAGGCTGTGGTCGTGTGGAGAGGTGGAAAATCGGGAGGAGGCAAGAAAAGGCTGGAATCTGCATCCCGACAGGTGAAAGGTATGTGTTTACTTTTTAACTGTGTGACCCACCTAATCCCATTCATCTACCCAACAAAAATGTATTAAATTACTACTACGTGCCAGACGCCTTTCAGTGCTGCAGATACAGGACAAAAAAGAAAAAAGAAAAAAAGAAAAAAGATTGTCTGCTTTCACAGAGCTCACGCCCAGCAGTGGAAGCCTCCAACTGAGTGGATCAGTGCTCCTTGAAGGCATCAGAGTGTGGATGTACAGGGCAGAGGCACCGCACCAGTCCACTAGTCTAGGGAAGAACGAGGAAGTTTTTCTCCACAAAACGACACCTGAGCCAAAGGCCCAGGCAAGGAACTCAGGTGCGGCTACAGCGAGGCGGCAGGGACAGGAGGGAAACAGAGATGAGACCACAGAGTCTCTGGAGCCTGATGACCCAGGTGCTGTGAGACGCATCGCAGGTCAGGCTGCATTCTACTGGCAACGCAAAGTTCTAGATGGTTTTGAGCAAGGGAGTGACACAACCAGAGCTGCATTTCAACCACCTCTGATCAACAGTCAGGATAAGGAGAGGCCTAAGTGAGTTAGGTCATGAATTCTAATTCTCCCACAAGCTAAAAAAAAGTTTCGCAGTTCTTCTGGCTTAAAATGAATCATGATCCAAAAGAGTAAATATGAATCCTCAAGTAACAAAAAGCAGTTCTATTAATATAAAAAACGGGGCTCTGGATCTCAATCTTGAATGCAAAAATAAGGCAAAATGATCACAGATGCAGGGAGGACTACGACCCCCCTCCCCCAACACACACACACACACTCACTAGTCTTAGGCGGAGAAGGTGTCCTGGCTGCTCCTAGAGAGAAAGCAGGGATCGGCTCAGAGGGCATGGCAGCGTTAGTAGGGGTTTACCTTCTCTCCAGTGTTCATTCTCTTGCTAGAAGAAAAATCTTTCAGAGAACGGGTGACTTCCCTGGAAGACAGAAGGAGGCAGCTAAGTTTCAAAGAAATATCAAGCAGCTCTACCTGGAAGCTACAGGAGTGATGCAGAATTCTTCCTTTAGGAAAATGTGGGGACTTTTCCTGCCAGTAAGATAAGCATTTAATGTGATTTTCTAAGAGGGGAGAGAGAGAGATTGTTTTCCTAACTAACATTCTAAACCAGGGTCTCCAGAGTGGGGTGTACGAGCTGATTTGAGAAGAAAACATTAGGACATCTATTTATGTTTATTTTATTTCATCCTTTTAAAATTCATGTTTTTGTAAATACTGCAAAATACATATATTAGTACAATAAAGTATATTTTTAATTCATAGATAAATTTAAATACTGAAACTGTATATCAACACTTTTCTATAGTTGAGTAATCCGACGTTTGGAGACCACTTCTAAATAACAGAGCTATCTCAGACTATTCTCAGACTATTCTCAGACTATTCCTTGTGAATTTCCTGAGGATGTCACCAACTCAATGTAGCAGAACGTGTCTTTCTGCAAAGACAGAATTGTTTCAAGGTGTTATAGCAATGTTTAGATATCAGAAACATTTTGAAACACTTTCAGAGCACGGGAGCTGCAGTGCCCACAAACACCGGTTCTCGCTCAGCAGTTTTCCGTATGAACGGAGGGGAAGACTGCACACCAATTACATGAAAGAGAACTGCATGTAGTGGCATCTGGATCTTTCAGTG
>NW_011888876.1:1946978-1951540 GCF_000151845.1 Pteropus vampyrus
CGGAGAAGGTGTCCTGGCTGCTCCTAGAGAGAAAGCAGGGATCGGCTCAGAGGGCATGGCAGCGTTAGTAGGGGTTTACCTTCTCTCCAGTGTTCATTCTCTTGCTAGAAGAAAAATCTTTCAGAGAACGGGTGACTTCCCTGGAAGACAGAAGGAGGCAGCTAAGTTTCAAAGAAATATCAAGCAGCTCTACCTGGAAGCTACAGGAGTGATGCAGAATTCTTCCTTTAGGAAAATGTGGGGACTTTTCCTGCCAGTAAGATAAGCATTTAATGTGATTTTCTAAGAGGGGAGAGAGAGAGATTGTTTTCCTAACTAACATTCTAAACCAGGGTCTCCAGAGTGGGGTGTACGAGCTGATTTGAGAAGAAAACATTAGGACATCTATTTATGTTTATTTTATTTCATCCTTTTAAAATTCATGTTTTTGTAAATACTGCAAAATACATATATTAGTACAATAAAGTATATTTTTAATTCATAGATAAATTTAAATACTGAAACTGTATATCAACACTTTTCTATAGTTGAGTAATCCGACGTTTGGAGACCACTTCTAAATAACAGAGCTATCTCAGACTATTCTCAGACTATTCTCAGACTATTCCTTGTGAATTTCCTGAGGATGTCACCAACTCAATGTAGCAGAACGTGTCTTTCTGCAAAGACAGAATTGTTTCAAGGTGTTATAGCAATGTTTAGATATCAGAAACATTTTGAAACACTTTCAGAGCACGGGAGCTGCAGTGCCCACAAACACCGGTTCTCGCTCAGCAGTTTTCCGTATGAACGGAGGGGAAGACTGCACACCAATTACATGAAAGAGAACTGCATGTAGTGGCATCTGGATCTTTCAGTGCCTCACACTCGCTTTACACGTGTAGTGTTTATAACGCATTTTGCTGACAGAGCTACAAATGCTTTCCGAAAATTCTAAGCGCCCTCCGCAACACAGAACGGATTCTCTAACTTCCTGAAGTTGGCGAAGCCGAAGCTCAGATCAGAAGGGGTTTGTCGTCTTGTCATAGGTTAGCATGCTGGCGACTTTGCCAAGGCAGCGAATCCACCCACTGATGAGCTCCGCCCAAGCTGCCCGGAGTATCAGAAACTGCACTTGGGGAGAAATGTCCCTCCCTGGAGGGGGGCACAGGGAGGGGCTCTTACTGGGACACCTCTGCGATGTGCTTGTGGCGCAGCGTTATCCAGAGGTCGTCGTCCTCATCCAGAAGCACTTCCTTCACCCGCGCCTCTCCGATGCCACTCGTCTCATACCTAGAGAGAGGACAGACCCACAAAATTCATCCAGTCCCCTCTGGTTTTTAATGGACAAAAGCCCACAGTCCTGATGGATGTCCACATGAATGGTATCTCAAGCCCCGAGACCATCTGACGTGCCACTGTCTGTATTAGGGCTGCAGTACAAGCAGTAACTTGGCAGGGAGAGACCCAAAGCTCCAATCAAGGTCAACTCACTTAAAGTTCTGTTTTAAAATCATCAGGGTCAGCTGACAGGAGCGCTACCTGAGCCACATGGTTCAGGGTGTGAAGTCAGGTTATAGGTGGGTTCAGTTACTAAAAAAGGACAAAGATTACATTTGTCCCTCTCTGAAAAAGGACTGGGCATCATCTTCAAGGTGACTAAACAGCTTCTAGTAGCAGCTACTTACGACAGGCCCTCAGTATATGATTACACGTGGAATCATGAACATCTACAGGAAAGCAAAAATGATGGGGACCGAAAGGGAGAAGAGCAGAGGTTCACTCATCTTTTTAGAACCTTCATTTTGAAACCACTTAAGGCTGTAAAATAAATGACACGAGAACAACACAGTCTGTTTCCATAGAAAGAAAAATTAGTTTTTGGAAACCGAATTTCTGATGATTGTTACCAAGAAAAATGTTGTTTATAAAGAAGAAAACTGCTCCTCCGCAAATAATGTTCAGTAAGGAACTCCTGTTAACATATTTTATCATCATATTTCATGACCTTTAATTAAAAAGGTTCAACTCTGAATAAGACACGCACACGCGCCCAAATCACCATTAACACATCCAAGTGGGCTACGGACGGAGGTGACGCGAAAGTGAACTGAAGATCTGAAGTTCTTGTTCTCCCCGAAAAGGCGCCCGAGTCCCTAGCGAGAAATGCCATTGGACTTTGGGAAGTCACAGAAAAGACTGCAGGTATCAAAGCACCCCTGCTCTTCCTAGGGGCAATGACATCCTTTTTCCTAAGTTAGAGGTGCTTCCTCTAACTTAAAGCTGCGGTCCCTGCGGGGTGTGAACACTTACTTGTAGACATCATTTTCAATCGGCAGCAGGTCGTAACTCATGGCCTGAAAAGTCAGTTCATGCAGCACGGGGGAACTGGGGTCAAAACCACGGTCCAGGATCAGGAGCTGGGAGCGAGCCTTGTCTGGACCCTGGAAGGAAGGACACAGGGACTTTCACAAGCCACCCCCACACAACTCCAGCTCCTCTAACTAGCGCAGCCCGCCTTTTCAAAGTGGGCAGCAGGAAGCGAACCCGGAGGTAAAACCTACTAAAATAGCACTGAGTATAGTACGTTTATTGCTTGACGAGAACACCCGTAAACACCATGTGAGACTCCAATGTGTCCGTTTGACAAAGGGGGTCGTTTGAGGGAGATCCAAAACTACGGCAGGGCCCAAAGTGAGCTCACGAAGGAGAGCACCACCTAGGTTCAGTGATAAACAGGGTGACCCATCATCCAGTCTGCCTGGGACCCAGGGTTCCCAGGACTGGAGCTGCGCCTTTCCATTTTAAAACCAAAATAATGAGGAACTCTGTGTCTTGACTGCAGTGGGGGTTACGTGAACCTATATATGTGATAAAATTAAACAGAACTCTCCCTCTCACACATACACACACACACACACACACACGAGTACATGACACCCTAGTGAAATCTAAACGAGGTCTGGAGATCATAACAATGTCGATTTCCTGGGCTGATATCGAGCTACCGAGGGGTTTCCCAGGATGCAGGGCTTCAATGATAAATTGGGAAGGTCCCGGTGAACAGAAACAAATTGGTCACCCTGGCTAAACGGAATGGAATCTGAAGCAGCCTGCCCAGGGGCCTGAGCATTTCCCTGGAGGCTGGCATGCAGGGACAGAGGAACTCACATACACTCTGTGAGCAACTGAGCCGTCCCCTGGACTGCCATTCACAGTGGTCACTTGGCGAGAGAACCACGTGGTCAAGGTTCAGACTTACCTCCCCCATGGTTGGATCATCAGCTTTGTAGGCGTCGAGCTTGTCCTGGATTAGCTGAGCCAGCAGAGCATTGTCCTTGTATTCCCTGACAAAGGAGGAGTGACACAGGGTGAGTGGCCCCTGCACCCAAACGATGGTGCTGACTGCCCTCGGGGAGGAGGGCGGGACAAGGGAGATGTGGGCTTCATCTGCACTGCTCTTTTATGATGAGAATCTATTCATATGTTACATGTATAATTAAAAAGGACAAACAAAAGAAAATACTTAGCTCAGTGCATGGAACATTAATAACTGATTTTCTAGTTCCTTTTGTTAAACTATCTAAATAGAAACAGAGGCAGTCTTTCTCAGCAGCTCAGATGGACAACCACGCGTCAACAGAGGGTCCTACCCATCCACCCTTTTCCCACGATCAGGCTGTGGGAGCCTGACCCACCTGATGCTCACTTCCCGCCATTCAAATTCCCTTGGGTCTTGTTTTGTTTTGAAGGCAAGTGACACTTCTGTGGGCAGAGCCATAAAGATGAACATGAGAACTTCTGACCCTTTCCCCTTGGCTAACCTGACGGCATTTTCCAGGGCCCCACCCGAAGAATTCCATTCTCCCACTGTGTCATAGACGTGGCCTTGGCTTCCACCAGGCTTTTGTTGGTGAACGCCAATAGCGGAGGGAGGCCAGATTCTGGGGCAGACAGAGGGATTTCTGTGGCTACACGTCCCGCAGACAGTGAGGCAATAAGGATGGGTGGACACTGATCCACGGTGCTCCAAGCCCAGACCCTCGGCTCTTGCAGTGGCCTCGCCCTTCCGGTTTCTCCTCACCTGACTCTTGCTCACACTCCCATCCTCATGCTCCTACAGCGCTGCATTCACTCCTCCCAGTGACAGCCACTGAAGGACATAACCCCAGAGCTGGCATCTGAGGCCTCCGGAAACGGCCTCATCTCGCCCCCTGCCCTACACATACTGTGCTGAACCGCCAATCCCCCTCGGACCTGCCCTTTGTCTTCCCAACTCCACACCTCTGCTCAGACCGACAGCAAGAGCCATCTGTCCACACAAATGCCCTCTGCTCCTCAGTAGTCTACTGCAATCCAAATCTGTCCTTCAAGACCTAGTTCACCTCTAGTCTGAAGCTGTTCCTGATCCTCTCAGCCTGAAGGGCCCGCTCCCTACCCTGGATGCCCAAGCCCTTGCCCTAAGGCACTCGTCTCATGGGCCCACACTGTAGATGTGCATGGCTTATGGACACCGATGCTGGTGTCTTACCTGCCTTTCCAGGCCAGGGGCTTCTAAGGGCAAGGGCTTTGTCCTCAGGTTA
>NW_011888876.1:1951590-1961980 GCF_000151845.1 Pteropus vampyrus
CTCTTTTATGATGAGAATCTATTCATATGTTACATGTATAATTAAAAAGGACAAACAAAAGAAAATACTTAGCTCAGTGCATGGAACATTAATAACTGATTTTCTAGTTCCTTTTGTTAAACTATCTAAATAGAAACAGAGGCAGTCTTTCTCAGCAGCTCAGATGGACAACCACGCGTCAACAGAGGGTCCTACCCATCCACCCTTTTCCCACGATCAGGCTGTGGGAGCCTGACCCACCTGATGCTCACTTCCCGCCATTCAAATTCCCTTGGGTCTTGTTTTGTTTTGAAGGCAAGTGACACTTCTGTGGGCAGAGCCATAAAGATGAACATGAGAACTTCTGACCCTTTCCCCTTGGCTAACCTGACGGCATTTTCCAGGGCCCCACCCGAAGAATTCCATTCTCCCACTGTGTCATAGACGTGGCCTTGGCTTCCACCAGGCTTTTGTTGGTGAACGCCAATAGCGGAGGGAGGCCAGATTCTGGGGCAGACAGAGGGATTTCTGTGGCTACACGTCCCGCAGACAGTGAGGCAATAAGGATGGGTGGACACTGATCCACGGTGCTCCAAGCCCAGACCCTCGGCTCTTGCAGTGGCCTCGCCCTTCCGGTTTCTCCTCACCTGACTCTTGCTCACACTCCCATCCTCATGCTCCTACAGCGCTGCATTCACTCCTCCCAGTGACAGCCACTGAAGGACATAACCCCAGAGCTGGCATCTGAGGCCTCCGGAAACGGCCTCATCTCGCCCCCTGCCCTACACATACTGTGCTGAACCGCCAATCCCCCTCGGACCTGCCCTTTGTCTTCCCAACTCCACACCTCTGCTCAGACCGACAGCAAGAGCCATCTGTCCACACAAATGCCCTCTGCTCCTCAGTAGTCTACTGCAATCCAAATCTGTCCTTCAAGACCTAGTTCACCTCTAGTCTGAAGCTGTTCCTGATCCTCTCAGCCTGAAGGGCCCGCTCCCTACCCTGGATGCCCAAGCCCTTGCCCTAAGGCACTCGTCTCATGGGCCCACACTGTAGATGTGCATGGCTTATGGACACCGATGCTGGTGTCTTACCTGCCTTTCCAGGCCAGGGGCTTCTAAGGGCAAGGGCTTTGTCCTCAGGTTAAATCTCTCCAGCACTTAGCACACAGCAGTAAGTGGTAAGTGAATGATTATAGAACCTGAGGAATGCGTCCTTTAAAGCGGGGGTCTCCAACCCCCGTGCTGCTCTGTGGCCTGTTGAGAACTGGCCGCATAGCAGGGGGTGAGCGGCGGGCAAGAGCGAAGCTGCATCTGTATGTGCAGCTGCTCCCTAGCGCCAGCATCACTGCCTCAGCTCCATCTCAGATCATCGGGCATCAGATTCTCATAGGAGCGCTGGTCCCTGGAGCCACAATGGTTGGGGACCGTTGCTTTAAAGAATTATTCTCTTTGTATTTTATCTTACTCTGAAACATCTTCTGCAAATATGTTTGTTTTTAAAGGTTAGAAAGAGATAAAAAAAAAAAAAAACTATAGGAAACCTGGGTTGCAGTTACTAGGGGTTTGCATTTTAGTTATTCAATAACTGGCTATATTTTTTTCCCTCTTTTCTGTATGTATCATTATACTTTACAATATAATTCAGAAAATGACAACACCACTGGAAGAATAATTATAAATGTGAGACGCTCAAATCTTGACCTTCTTGAGACAACTGTCGGAGGAATTGTAAGGCCAGAGGGAGAGTCGGGGACAGTTCCTCACTCGGGAGACACACGGGAGGCCACGGAAGGTGGACTGGCACGCTGTCTTACCCCCGGTACCGCACAGCTGGGTACTCCTTCAGGGTGGCACACAGAGTGGCGATCTGCTCTGCCAGGCGCTCCAGTATAGGATTCTTCATCTGAGCCTTGTGGGGACTATAGAAGCTCTGGAAAGAGTCAGCAGAGTCCAGGGAATACACCTGAGGTGGAGGGAAAATATATACAAACTGTCAGATTTTTCTCTAGCCCTGGTAGTGAGTCTATGGGACACGTTTACTCTACAAACGTGCTGGGTGTCTGCTGTGCCAAGCGACGTGCAAAACCCTTGGGAACTGTGAACGACCAAAACATGACCGTCCTTGAGAAGTGTGTGAATGGAAGGCAGATAATAAATAATCAACATAGTGAAAAGTTTTATGGCATGTGAGAAATTGGTAAGTGTATGAGACTATAATGAAGCAGGGAAAGAACACCTGGAAGGGCTGGACAGGGAGGACAAGGCCTCCCGGAAAAGGGGACGTCTGAGCAAGGGCTTGAAGGAGGTGAGGAGTTTCTCACCAACAGGGGACCTGCCACTGGAGGGAATGGCGCTGGCGCCAAGGCCCTGGGGCAGGCGGGGTCTGAGAAACGATGAGGCCAGGAGGAGAGCAGTGGAGGAGGTTAGTGTCAGACCCCACAGGCCATTCATTATACATTTAAATAAATAAGGGAAGAGCTAGAAATTGTGCTGCGAATGTCAGCAAATAATGGAGCTTTGTGATTTAATAACTTCCTTACCTAAGAGTATGTTGTAAGTATTTTTTTTTTCTTTTTCTTTGGAGAGTTTTGGAAGTTTAAGATTTCCTCTTAAACTACCTAGTCTACCAACTACCAGTATTCTCTCAGAATCTCATTTATGAAAACTACCCTGATCATCTAGAAAACAGGTTAAAAAAAAAAAGTTTATTACTTTTTAAAAATATATAAAATATAATGTAGCTGGATATGCTAAAGTTAGATTTTGTTCAAACTGGGTGGTGACGGGGATCCTATAAAGAAAAAAAAAATTCCACCCTCAAGATGGGAATAGGCTTTAGTCCAAGTGAGACGGGAAAGAAACTGTCTTTAAACGTTCACACTGCATTTTTCCCATCCTTCCTTACTGAAGAATAGATCACTCTCTGGTGTCTAGAAGCTGCTCTATAAAGATCCAATATGCCACAATCATTTTTTATCTCTAGAAAATGCATAAAAATCCCATTACTTTTGTTTCTTTGTTAGGAGAGGACATTTTAACAGATCTTAAGATACTAAGATATAAATTTTGTACACTCTCTCTCAGCATCACCTTTGCTGGTGTAACAACTTTGTTTTTTTTCCAGGGGGAGAGGTTTGCTGCCATAGCATCTGGCCTACAAAGTGTTAACGGCTAATGACGAAGGCTGCCATCTGTTCTCTCAGCACAGGACAGGCTGAGGTTATCTCTACATGAAAACAGTCTCCTTCACAGCAGATGGGTGTTGTCTGATCCCTTCCCATCTCGCCTTTCATGCTCCTTCTGGATTGGCTGCCTTTGGTTATTCAGGAGTCAGCCAATCAGAGTGAACACCGTGAGCAAGGAGACATGCACACAAAGAAAGGCACGATGGCTGAAAAACAGTCAGAAATAACTGAAGAGTAAGCTGAGGGCCGGGCAGACTCTAAGGAATACCGTCTCTTTCCATTACATAAACATCCACTTACAACAGCTCATTCGGCAATTCAGGATTCATTATCCTCCCTCCCTCGCTGTCTTTCTCGCGCCCTTCCCCCACCCTCTCAGACCCTGCCAGAGCTCCTGCCAGAGTGAGTAGGATGCAGGAGTCCTACGCACCCCTGCTCAGCCTCACCTGGGATTCGTAGGGGAGAAATGCAATGTTGATTTCCGTCAGGGTTTTGATGACTTTGGCCGCTCGAGATTTCACCAGCTCGTTAAACAGGGCATCTGGACACGCTGCGGGAATGACAGAAGACAGTGGGTTTTCTCATCCATTTGCTGGTCCATTTCAACAGGCACACATGTCCGGTGGATTCTTATTTATTAGGATTTTTAAAAAGGCAAATACAGAGTTCATCCCATCCTAAAATACCCACTAATTCTAGGGTATAAAAGGAATATAAAATCACCTACAAGGCCCTAATTCAGAATAAAGGAACAACTGGCAATAAAGACTGAGATACTGAGATTCTAATATCCGGGAGAAGAAAAAAACGCCAGAAGAGATTGTAAAAGGGTTAGGAAAAGGCTGTAATATAAACAAACAGCACACACTGACATGCTTATGAAAAACAAAGGAAAATAAAATCACTAGGAAATGCGATGCAGGACCTCCCCTGGATCCTCTAAGGACCCGGCTGCTCAGGAAAGCAGTTGGCGGGGAACCACGATTTCCCATGAGTCTCTTGGGCCACATAATGGCTGCAGGGTCCCAGAAATGTGTTACTGGTTCATTATTACTATGCCGTCTACCCACGTTCAAATAGTAAAAAATTATTCTTTGCAAGAACCTTTCCCCATTTTCTCAGTGGTGAGTTTTGTGGGATTTTCCTAGAGAGAACAACACTGGGAAATCGTTATTACTACACACTCACTGGCCCCACGACTCTCTCACTGCTACTAACAAAGGTGACCAAGACGCTTACGCACTAGGCCACGTGCACACAACCTCCTTGAAATAATGATTTTAGAACAAGGATGCCGTTCTATCTGATACAAAGACCACCAGATGGAACACCTTCGTAGTTAAAAAACAGATGGAAAGACACCACTGTTTATAGCGGTATCCGGCAGTCTATATGGTGGCATACAAAGGCCAGCATCAGGAAATTCTCAGCACTAAACCCCCTGGCCCTAAGAGGTGACATTTTCCATTAAGAAGACCACACAACCTAGTAGGTTTGTATTTGTGTGTACCTATTTTTGTCTCATGCAATTTTTCTTCTGAAAAGAAAAGATCAGTTACTAGGGGTTTGCATGTTAGTTATTCAATAACTGACTATATTTTTTTCCCTCTTTTCTGTATGTATCATTATACTTTACAATATAATTTAGAAAATGACAACACCACTGGAAGAAGAATTATAAATGTGAGACGCTCAAATCTTGACCTTCTTGAGACAACTGTCGGAGGAATTGTAAGGCCAGAGGGAGAGTCGGGGACAGTTCCTCACTCGGGAGACACACGGGAGGCCACGGAAGGTGGACTGGCACGCTGTCTTACCCCCGGTACCGCACAGCTGGGTACTCCTTCAGGGTGGCACACAGAGTCGCGATCTGCTCTGCCAGGCGCTCCAGTATAGGATTCTTCATCTGAGCCTTGTGGGGACTATAGAAGCTCTGGAAAGAGTCAGCGGAGTCCAGGGAATACACCTGAGGTGGAGGGAAAATATATACAAACTGTCAGATTTTTCTCTAGCCCTGGTAGTGAGTCTACGGGACACGTTTACTCTACAAACGTGCTGGGTGTCTGCTGTGCCAAGCGAGTGCGAAACGCTTGGGAACTGTGAACGACCAAAACATGACCGTCCTTGAGAAGTGTGTGAATGGAAGGCAGATAATAAATAATCAACATAGTGAAAAGTTTTATGGCATGTGAGAAATTGGTAAGTGTATGAGACTATAATGAAGCAGGGAAAGAACACCTGGAAGGGCTGGACAGGGAGGACAAGGCCTCCCAGAAAAGGGGACGTCTGAGCAAGGGCTTGAAGGAGGTGAGGAATTTCTCACCAACAGGGGACCTGCCACTGGAGGGAATGGCTGGTGCCAAGGCCCTGGGGCAGGCAGGGTCTGAGAAACGATGAGGCCAGGAGGAGAGCAGCGTAGGAGGTTAGTGTCAGACCCCACAGGCCATTCATTATACATTTAAATAAATAAGGGAAGAGCTAGAAATTGTGCTGCGAATGTCAGCAAATAGTGGAGCTTTGTGATTTAATAACTTCCTCACCTAAGAGTATGTTGTAAGTATTTTTTTTTTCTTTTTCTTTGGAGAGTTTTGGAAGTTTAAGATTTCCTCTTAAACTACCTAGTCTACCAACTACCAGTATTCTCTCAGAATCTCATTTATGAAAACTACCCTGATCATCTAGAAAACAGGTTAAAAAAAAAAGTTTATTACTTTTTAAAAATATATAAAATATAATGTAGCTGGATATGCTAAAGTTAGATTTTGTTCAAACTGGGTGGTGACGGGGATCCTATAAAGAAAAAAAAATTCCACCCTCAAGATGGGAACAGGCTTTAGTCCAAGTGAGACGGGAAAGAAACTGTCTTTAAACGTTCACACTGCATTTTTCCCATCCTTCCTTACTGAAGAATAGATCACTCTCTGGTGTCTAGAAGCTGCTCTATAAAGATCCAATATGCCACAATCATTTTTTATCTCTAGAAAATGCATAAAAATCCCATTACTTTTGTTTCTTTGTTAGGAGAGGACATTTTAACAGATCTTAAGATACTAAGATATAAATTTTGTACACTCTCTCTCAGCATCACCTTTGCTGGTGTAACAACTTTGTTTTTTTTCCAGGGGGAGAGGTTTGCTGCCATAGCATCTGGCCTACAAAGTGTTAACGGCTAATGACGAAGGCTGCCATCTGTTCTCTCAGCACAGGACAGGCTGAGGTTATCTCTACATGAAAACAGTCTCCTTCACAGCAGATGGGTGTTGTCTGATCCCTTCCCATCTCGCCTTTCATGCTCCTTCTGGATTGGCTGCCTTTGGTTATTCAGGAGTCAGCCAATCAGAGTGAACACCGTGAGCAAGGAGACATGCACACAAAGAAAGGCACGATGGCTGAAAAACAGTCAGAAATAACTGAAGAGTAAGCTGAGGGCCGGGCAGACTCTAAGGAATACCGTCTCTTTCCATTACATAAACATCCACTTACAACAGCTCATTCGGCAATTCAGGATTCATTATCCTCCCTCCCTCGCTGTCTTTCTCGCGCCCTTCCCCCACCCTCTCAGACCCTGCCAGAGCTCCTGCCAGAGTGAGTAGGATGCAGGAGTCCTACGCACCCCTGCTCAGCCTCACCTGGGATTCGTAGGGGAGAAATGCAATGTTGATTTCCGTCAGGGTTTTGATGACTTTGGCCGCTCGAGATTTCACCAGCTCGTTAAACAGGGCATCTGGACACGCTGCGGGAATGACAGAAGACAGTGGGTTTTCTCATCCATTTGCTGGTCCATTTCAACAGGCACACATGTCCGGTGGATTCTTATTTATTAGGATTTTTAAAAAGGCAAATACAGAGTTCATCCCATCCTAAAATACCCACTAATTCTAGGGTATAAAAGGAATATAAAATCACCTACAAGGCCCTAATTCAGAATAAAGGAACAACTGGCAATAAAGACTGAGATACTGAGATTCTAATATCCGGGAGAAGAAAAAAACGCCAGAAGAGATTGTAAAAGGGTTAGGAAAAGGCTGTAATATAAACAAACAGCACACACTGACATGCTTATGAAAAACAAAGGAAAATAAAATCACTAGGAAATGCGATGCAGGACCTCCCCTGGATCCTCTAAGGACCCGGCTGCTCAGGAAAGCAGTTGGCGGGGAACCACGATTTCCCATGAGTCTCTTGGGCCACATAATGGCTGCAGGGTCCCAGAAATGTGTTACTGGTTCATTATTACTATGCCGTCTACCCACGTTCAAATAGTAAAAAATTATTCTTTGCAAGAACCTTTCCCCATTTTCTCAGTGGTGAGTTTTGTGGGATTTTCCTAGAGAGAACAACACTGGGAAATCGTTATTACTACACACTCACTGGCCCCACGACTCTCTCACTGCTACTAACAAAGGTGACCAAGACGCTTACGCACTAGGCCACGTGCACACAACCTCCTTGAAATAATGATTTTAGAACAAGGATGCCGTTCTATCTGATACAAAGACCACCAGATGAAACACCTTCGTAGTTAAAAAACAGATGGAAAGACACCACTGTTTATAGCGGTATCCGGCAGTCTATATGGTGGCATACAAAGGCCAGCATCAGGAAATTCTCAGCACTAAACCCCCTGGCCCTAAGAGGTGACATTTTCCATTAAGAAGACCACACAACCTAGTAGGTTTGTATCTGTGTGTACCTATTTTTGTCTCATGCAATTTTTCTTCTGAAAAGAAAAGATCAGGACAAATCGGCAACAACACATTTCCTTCCTGTTGCTATGGCTTGGTTTCGGCCCGGCCCTGCTGTGCAGAAATGCTAAGTGGGCCGGGCGGAGCGGCAGCCGACATCCGACATCCGACATCCGACATGCGACGGCCATACTTACAGTCGGTGAAGAAGACGTGGGCAGCCCGGTACTTAGCAGTCGGTGGGTCCTTGAAGTCATTGATGAGAGAACGGACAGACTGGAGAGAGAAAAAGAGGGAAATGAATCTAACTCCAGAACCGAATGGGACCTATATCTGGACCGGCTTTCAAACTACATGCACAAAATAGCAGGGGACTTTGAATGTATAATTCTAACTCATGCTCAGCCATAACTGAGTTCTGAGGACTTGAAATTAAGATTATTTTAGGATTTAGATGAACAAAAGGCTTCTTAGCTCATTCCAGACCGACAGTGTCAGTTCTTTGGAGCCATAGTAAGTTGGGGTCCTAAGAAGAGACCCACAGAAGAGGAAACTGGTTAGAAACTTTCCAGGAGATTCACGTTGATGAAGTTCTGGCAATTTTGCTGCATCTTCAGAAACTCATATGTAAGCCAGTTTTTTTGTTTTGTTTTTTGTTTTTGCCAATTTTTAAAAATGAAAAGAAAGTGTAAAAACTGAAGGGAGTTTATGTGGATTGAGAGACCTAAGACAACTATCAATCAAAAGCAAGAAGGTGGACTTTGTCTGGGTGCTTATTTGCCCCAAATAATAAGACATGTAAAAATGAACGCTGACTAGATACTGATGAAATAAACCTGAAACCAAAAAATACCAGAGTTTGGAAGGTGAATCCCTAACTAGATAAAGGAGATCTCCTGCCCAGAGAGGGCGTGCAAGGGGGAAACTAGAATGACCCGGCGCGGGCTTTCTGGACAGGGTCATTTCAGAAAGCTTAAGGCTCTCTTCACCCCTCAATGCACGCTCCCTCCCCGTTGCGGACTGCGTGCTTCAACAGAGCAGCGTGTTCAATGCTTAACCTAGAAACGGCAGACGCTCTGCGCTACGCAGAGGCTAAGCCAGCACGGGTAACACTTGGCTAAAGCTCTGCTGGGGGAGGATTTACCTTCTCGGATGGAGTGATGAGATACACAGCCTCCAGGCTGGGCAGTGGTTCCCTGCACTTGTTGATGTCTTCCACAACTAGACAACAAAATAGCAGTCCACAGTAAGTAAGAAAACACAACTGGTGATCATAAAACTGGAAGCGATAGATACAGGCCACTGTCAGACTGTCGCAGATAAAAATTTATTGGGGGGGTGGGCGGGAGTCACTTGTCCCTTCTTTGGAGTTACCACATTCCACTGTCATATGTTTAAGGTGTTAGAAAACCTAAAACCATCTCACACTAAATAGTTCCCACTTCCCATTTCCGTTTAAGTAAATTCCTTGATCTGCTCTATTTGAAAATGGAAAATGCTACCTCATTCTGTCAAGAACAGTCTTTTGCCTCTTCTTTCGTTTTTTTCTCATCTGTCCTAAATATTCCCAGTTCCTTTAGAATTTCCATGTTGAGTTTATTTATCAACCATGAGATAGTTTTATCATTTTCTTCTGTATCTCAAACAAGGTCATTCCAAGTACACCCTCTATATAATACTGTCCCTGTCAATTCTCGGTTCAAAGACTAAACATTGTATTTGTTAAAGCCAACCAGGGGTTTTGGTTTACTTATTTCTTTAACAGTTAAGTCAGCTACTTCGCCTGGAGAGAAAAGCTTTGGGATAGTCACTGTCTTACGAGTCACCTGATAGATAGAGCTCAGGATGGTTACGTATGCTGTGCTGTCCTCTGGTACAGAGAGGGCAGAACTACGCTGCCGCTCCTCCTATGCGCGTGATTCAAGGAAATGAAAGCATCGCTTTAGAAGTGTCCCTTGTAACATTTATAAAGACTTCTCGCCCCAAAATCTTTCACTTTACCAGTGGTTATAGGTTTTTGAATTTCATAAGTCAATAATACTTCCCCCAACACAGGGTTGCTAACTTTTAAATTTTGCCAAGTAAGGACCTTTTTTAAAAGCCACTCTTGGGGGAGGGAAAAGCTAGGGGAGAGCTGAACTCTCATTTACTACAGGAAGTCATTGGATAACATCTAACATCGATGAATCAAGAGATAATAGTATAAGTACTTATTTAGAAATATCAAAAAGACAAACAGAAGAGCAGAGTGGCTGTTTCTGGGGTGATGGGTCCTGGGGGACAGGAGGGAAGGGAGTAGGGCAGGGAGCTGCTGCTTCTCTGTCAGAAGCTTCTTAGCTCCATTTGGCTTTCTGTCCGCTTTAACTTTGTGCATTTTTTGCTTTGATAGGGAAAAACCATTTAAAAAACTCGATGAAAAGCTAAGCAGGGTCAGGCCTGGCTAATACTTGGATGGGAGACCACCTAGGAAGACCAGGTGCTGTAGGCGTAAAAAATAAAAATGAGAGATTGTAAGCTGACAAGTTCTTTGCAATCTGTG
>NW_011888876.1:1962743-1965990 GCF_000151845.1 Pteropus vampyrus
ACAACACACATTCCAAAGAGTGGGCAAAACATCAATATGCAAATAATACAAGGCAAATGTCTGTATAAGCACCACCCAGTTAGGAAGCAGAACCCAGCGGCACTGTGAGGCGCCCTCACCCCAGCCCCATCCACCCTCCTCCCCCATCAAGTGCCTCCTTTCTTAAAAAGAGAACCACCATCCTGACATGAATAATCATTTCTCTTTGTAGTTTTACCTTCAAAACAGTATAGCTTAGTTCTGCCTGGATTTGAACTTTATATAAATTAAAGTTTACTGTAAGTACTTTTTTGTATCTTGCTTCTTTTGCTCATCAACACGTTTATCAGACTCGTTCACGTTATTGTGAGCAGTCAGAGGTCATTCATTTTCATTGCCATCTAGTATTCTGCTGAGTGACTCTACCATAATTTACTTTATCATTCCACTCTTGATGGATGTTTTGTGGGTGTTTTCAATTTAGGGCTACTATGAATGATGCCCTGGGAGCATTCTTGCATGTGCATCCTGGGCACACACGCCTGAGGTTACCTAAGACACACATTAACCACAGACTTGCTAGTTCATAGGACACGTGCACCTTCAGCCCTACTAGACACTGCCAAGTGTTTTTCAAAGTAGCTGTACCAACGGACCCTCCGTTGCACATTTTTCTACGTCTTCTCTGTCACTTGGCATTATCGGAGTTTAAATATTCCAATTTGGTGAGTGTATAGCAAGCAGTACCTCACTTTGGTTTTAATTGCATTTTTCTGACCACTAACACAGGTGGGCAATTTTTCATGTATTTGTTGGGCATTTAGATTTCTTCCTTTGTTAAGTGCCTGTTCTGGTCTTTTGCCCATTTTTTCTATTGGATGGCCTGCTTTATTTTTTTGATTTAACCTTTCTGGGATCCTTGCACAAACATTTAATGAGTATATAGTATGGAGTTAGGGATTTAGTAATGAAGAAGAAGACTTGGGTCTCTCTCAGAAACTCAGTCTGATCATCTAGGTTGTCGGAAGAATCTAGAGTCGAGCAAGATAATAATGAATAGAGAGGAGGAAAGCCCAGCCAAAGGGAAGGCTTGCGGGTCACTCGAGGGCAGAGAGGGAATGCTGTGCTCACTTGTTATTCCCTCGGTCATGATGTCCGTCATCTTACAGCAGGAGGAGAGCATCCGCATGCTCAGCTGATCGACCACCAGCACCTGGAAGCAAAGACGCCAGCTTACTGCCTGTATGGCATCTGCTCTGACGCTCGCAGCAGCTCACCGTGTCAGACGTCAGCAAGAACCCCAGAAGTACAGAATACTGAGTTACGGGTATTTCCTATGGGCCGAAAGTTTGCTGACATGCGTGCTAGTTTTTATCTCCCACACCCAAATCTAATCTTCTAGGAATTAAGAGTTTGCTCTCACTGACTTAACTTTATCAACTTAAAAATTTTTAAGTTTTCATTTTTTACAATAAATAAAATTACTCATAAAAAGAAAAAAGACAAAAAAAATCTATAGCACCCACACTCAGAGAAAACTGTATTGAAGAGTATTTTTTCAGGGTATAGCTTTATCTTAAAGGGAGAATGGACACTTGTGCCCCATATACGGTCCGGAAGGTGAGGACTTTGTTGCTGTGTCATCGAGACACACCTTCAGCAGCACGTGCATCATCTGGGAGTAATGTACTTCAGTCCCAAGGGAGGAACGAGAACGTGCCATCCCAGTCTAAAAGCTTCACACCTCCAATCTCTCAGCTAACCTTTCCCAGCACCATTCAGCTCACAGCGGAGAGAGGAAGCCGGCAGTTAAAACGAGGCCAGCTCTCTTCTCCTTCTGTAATGATATAAACCGAGGTGACAGCATCTAGGCCCTACATGGACCGGAGAGCGCTGTGCTGCAGTATGAGGGCCCATCGGTTTTCGTTTCCCGAGGCAGCTTCCTTGAGATTCGTTTAAATTTCACACGTCCACGAAGATGGGGATGATGAGTTCCCACCAGACGGCCTGGCTGTAGGAGGAGGACGCGCTGGCCAGGGTGAGACTTCAAAATCCCCCTGTGCCAGTCACCTCTGCTGTTCCTAGGACCAATAACCTTGAAAATGTGTGGGCTCTTAACTGCAGGAAAACTTGGGGGCAACAATGGTTGGAATAAACCCTTCCATAACACACAGAGAAGTTCAAGTAAAACCGCATGCTCTCCTGGACAGTGTAACGCCCAGCCCCAGACGACCACGGGACCCCTCAAACACTGACGGAGGACAGCATGCCTCCCCACTCTTTGCGTCACCCATTCCAGGAACTGAGGCGGTGATCGGTGTGACTGGCTTAAAGGCTTGTTTCACGGACATTATATGTGACACCTCCAGCACTGCCCTCAAAGTTCCAGGGCTGAACGCGTAACTTCCTTTGTCTTATGTAGGTACAGACAGATGGGGACAGACCGATGAGGGCTCTTCACAGCTCGGTGGGCTCCGTGGAGATGCTTTAGCACTGCCGGAGGCGCCAGAAGGATCTCCTTTCCCTCCCGCAGCAAGCAGGATTTCGCCTTCCCCTACTCTCTCAATATAACGGGATCCAGGTAAGATTTCGTCTGAATAAAGTTCCACTGCCAAAATGCCGCACCAGGTGATCTTAGATGATCTTACAGGTTAAGTGTTAGGACCAGGGCATATCTTAACGAGGATCCAGTAAAAGGAGAGGCAGAGCAGATTACCCTTTTTTTTTTGTCCTCTCTAGACACAACCAAGGTCCCCACTCCCTGCCTGTACACCTTTCCCCAACTCCACCCCCACTGTCGCATTTTCTATATTAATTCACCTTTATGGCCATTAACTGTACTCGTCTACTTACCTTCCACTCCCCCTTCTTCTTTACCTTCTTTATCACATCATGCATGATCTCTGAAAAAGGAGAGAAAAAAAGAAGGGAAGAGGGAGGGAGGAAGGGAGAAGGAAGCAGGGGAAAAGAAAAATTTAATGTAATTTCAAGGACTTCTAATACCTACCTATTCCACTAGGTCTAATATTCCGCACCCCCCACACGGGCTTTGTTCTTTCTCTTTGTTCAACCAGTCTCTTTACTAAGCCATAATCGATCCACCATAAAGCCAGTTCTCTTCCTGTTTCCTTAACTGGGAGTTTCCAGACTTTGTGATCTCAGGACTCCTTTACACTCCTAAAAACTGAGGACACCAAAGAGTGTGGTGGGTAAATACCTATTGATAGTTACTATATTAGAAATAGTTAAACAGAGAAATTTTAAAAAA
>NW_011888876.1:1966040-1992916 GCF_000151845.1 Pteropus vampyrus
CAACTCCACCCCCACTGTCGCATTTTCTATATTAATTCACCTTTATGGCCATTAACTGTACTCGTCTACTTACCTTCCACTCCCCCTTCTTCTTTACCTTCTTTATCACATCATGCATGATCTCTGAAAAAGGAGAGAAAAAAGAAGGGAAGAGGGAGGGAGGAAGGGAGAAGGAAGCAGGGGAAAAGAAAAATTTAATGTAATTTCAAGGACTTCTAATACCTACCTATTCCACTAGGTCTAATATTCCGCACCCCCCACACGGGCTTTGTTCTTTCTCTTTGTTCAACCAGTCTCTTTACTAAGCCATAATCGATCCACCATAAAGCCAGTTCTCTTCCTGTTTCCTTAACTGGGAGTTTCCAGACTTTGTGATCTCAGGACTCCTTTACACTCCTAAAAACTGAGGACACCAAAGAGTGTGGTGGGTAAATACCTATTGATAGTTACTATATTAGAAATAGTTAAACAGAGAAATTTTAAAAAAAGTTAATTCATGAAAATAACAATAAACCCATTATATGTTAACATAAATAGCATTTTAATGAAATGTAACTATATTTTCCAATAGAAAAAAAATAAGATTTAGTGGCTTTTTAAAAAAATATTTTTGCAACTCTCTTTAATGACCAGCTTCGTAGAAGACAGCTGGATCCTCCGACCTGCTTCTACAATCTGCTGTAAGTCATATAGCATCTGGACAACTCCACTGTGCACTCGTGAGGGGCTAAGAGCGAAAAAGGCAAATAACACCTTATTAGTCTTATTAAGAAGATAGTTTTGACCGCGTGGACTCCCAAAATGGTCTTGGGTTTAACCAATGTCTTAAATTGAGTGAAAGCCTGTGACAATCCCTCAGGCCACATGAGTCTCCCTCAAGCTCCAAAAACAGATGTGAAGAGCAACTGTGAAGTCTTTCCAACCCTCGGTATATCTGTGAGATGTTCTCACCCCCAAATCACCATCTGGTAAGCCCCAGTCTCCATAATGCACCTCTCCACACGAATGTATCCACCACGCTTGCCAACCTTTCTAAAACCAGGTAACAAACAGACCTGGAAGGGTTCAAAGGCTAACTGTTGTCATTAGCAAGTGTGTATCAAAGAGTAGGTGGTTCTCTAGAGCACAATGGTTCATAATTATACTTTTGATGATCTTCGGTAATCTGATGTGTCAAAATGTATTCTCAAATGTTTAAGAATTATATTCCTGATTATAAACACACACGCACACACACAACTTACTGCAGTAAACTTGGAAAACACAGAAAAGTATCAAGAAGAAAATATCATGTTTTATTTGTGTACTTAAAAATTTCAAGAAGAAAAATCATCAGTATTCCTGCCAACTTGAAATGCTTGATTAATATTTTCAGTTATTTCCTACTAGCTTTTTCTCTGCACTTTTACATAGTTAACATGATGCTATATATACATAATTTCATAGTATGTTTTTCAGTTAACAAGCTCATTGCCCCAGGTTAATAAAAATGCTTCCTAGGATTTTAAATGCTAGCATAATAGTCTATAGTTTAGTCGCCAATTGTCTTAATAGCCATTTAGATTATTCCCCATGTTTTAGCGTGATGAAAAATTGGGAATATATCCAATAATAGAGCAGTAGTAAGTAAATTAGGTTACGTGTGTACAATGGAATACTATGTACTCATTAGAAATAATGACATGGGAAGCTACATATTCATCCATTCATTCTTTCATTCTAACATTTGTTGAGTAACCACTGTTTGCCAGTCGCTGTACTAAGCACCAGGAGTGAACAAATAAATAGCAGGCGCTACATGGCACCCAGTGGGAAGAAGGGAGGAGGAGACTGGTGAGCTTAAAGATTTGGTGGCAGAGGTAAGGGGCTTCCTTGTTGGAGATAAGGTCATCGGCTAAAAATGGGCAGAGTGGTGCTGTACATGGAAGGTTTAAAGAAAGAAGGTATTGAATATTTTTCCAAAGACTGGGAAAAAGAATTTACTGTAGAGATGTTTTAGCATTTCTGGACAGTATTGAGGGCTAATTAGAGGTTTGTGACTATGAATTTAAAGTAAAACCAGGCAGCTCATTTGTGACTTTTTTTTTTTTTTTTAAACATCTGGCTGTCCAGGCACAAGTCAGGAAGGAAAAGAGCTGGTTTCAACTAGGGTTAGAATTTCCCCAGTAAGTACAACACAGGGAGGAAATGCCAAGGTACATGGCTAAGGTGGGGAAAGGGCATGCAACAACTCTTTTTAAAAAAGTATATATGCATAGGAAAAATGAGAAGAGCTTATACCAAAATGTAATTTGTGTTCAGTAAGATGATGATGATTAATCCTTAATTGTCTCCTAAGCTTTCTGCATTGAGTCCATATTATTTTTTTATAATAGGAAAAACGCTCTAAAAATAATGTGTCAGTGAACGTCTTTATGCCCAGGGCTTCTTTGCACAAATTATTGTTAGGAGAGCTTTCTGGGTATGGAATGAACGGATGAAGAGCATAAACGTTCTGAGTTCTTGATAAATTCTGACGATTATTTTCCAAAAGCACAATTTACATTCTCACCAGTACTTTACATGACTCTCAAAATTAACATACTAACTGATAAAATAACGCCTTGCAGTTTGTTTATTTTAATCTTTGTTAATGTGTCAGCAGAAAATGATATATTTTGCTATATTTAAATTTCTTGATTACTGGGGACAAATATTTTCTTTTTTGCTACTACACGAAATTAATTTAAATTCACTGACTTTAAATTCGTCACCTTTTGGTAGGGGAAGAGAGACGCAGAACTGACAAATCAGAAAGTGTTGCAAGCAGTAAAGACTGAAAAAAACAGCTCCTGCTACAGCGTCAACCCTTCCCGTCAACCCTTCCCGTCAACCCTTCCCGTCAACCTTTCCCACCTCGTTATGCCCGCTCCGAAGTTCCTGGGGCATATATTTGTCCTGGGTGTTGTTGATGGCCAATTCTAATCCTGCCCTACATTCTTCTAATCCAATACCAAAAAGGAAACAAGGATTAGAGCCCATTTTAGCATTAAGAATCAAGTCCCTTGAGCTACTTCCTCACAAATAATTCCTGGCAATCACACTGCATCTCCCTTGAAGTTTTCTTTGTGTGAAAACAAAGAATAAAGCTCTCTGAGGCTGATCTGGCCAGCAGGTCTTATTTCTTCATGCCAAATATCATGTATCCACAGCCAAAACGTTGCTCCGCCACCCTGTCCACATAGATGGGACAAAAGAGACTAGGGAGCTTCAACTTCTGCAACCTGGAGGGCCAGGTCTTGGTGGACTGCTTCCCTCACGGCCGGAGGGGTCAGAAAATAGTTTCCTTCTCCACGACATCCTCTAGGTCTCGGTGACTCTCGTACTCACCAAATCCCTCCCAAGCCCTGAGAAAAACAGCAGTTGGTCTAAGATTCCCTGGGACATGTCCAGGTGCACTTGGTAGACTAACTGGAGTCCCAAGCGCAGGCTCTAGAGATAGCGGCAAACCTGACCCCGCCTCCACCTCGTGAAGTCCTGCCCTTACGGCCCTGGCACCCACGACCACCCTCTGCCGTGACATGTGTCTGGACACCTGAGCCCCAGGCATGGAAAAACATCTGAAATAGCATGACGAATATCTGATGGACCCAAAGTTTGGGGAAAATGTGAGCATCACCAAGGCTCTCAAAACCACGGGGGATTCAAACATTCTACGCTCTGCAGCCCCAGAGCTCCACGCAGCCACGAACGAACGGTTGCACCAGGAGTCCGGTGTCCCTAGGCTGGGAGGTGAAGTGCCTCCATTCTGCTGAGGGATTTTGGGGAGTCTGAACTCGGGCCACAACTGCCCTCCTCTTTTACCAATTTGAAATACAGAGAGTTTCCAGTTATTCCAGCTTGAGAGTGGCAGTTCTTCTAAAAGGCGCCCTCTTGAACAAACCTCAGTGGTCTGAGAGTAAATGCTCGTTACTCAGGCAAAGGTCATCCTGGAGAAGTGCCAGTTAGACAGACTCTGGAAAACCCAGGTGGCAGGCATCTGCTGACTATGTGAACTTGGGCAAGTTTAAAATGTTGTAAGCTTCCATTTTCCCCGCAACAAAATTAAAATTATAATACTCTAATGACCTGCTGTGAAGATTAATGAGATAAAATGCCGAGTACAGTGCCTGGCACATATGAGGCATTCGACAAAAGGTACTGATTATGATGTCACTGTAAAAATATGGTGCTCATACAGACAAGGAAATAACAAAATTATGACACATCACTTCCACCAATTGAGACTTTTCATATAATGTAAAAACTGTATTAAAAGGAAATGCATATTAAAAATACAGCTTTAAAATAATCACAAAAATATTTAGATAGCACGCTCTGGGTATTTCACCAAAAACTTTAAAACTTCTCTGACCCACATGTGAATACATTCTGGAATAATGGCTCCAATGTGCCAATGTACATAAATCTTAAATGTAAATATAAAATTGAACGTAAGAGTCCTTATCCCCTGAGGGGACAGAGAGACCTCTGTTTATCTAGGAAGAGACACGTTAATGCTAAAGCACAAGTAGGGGCCCATGGAAGATGAAACATTCTGTCACAACACAGGTGCGCAGGACTACATTTTTAATTTGCCATTACTTAACCTTGTTCTGAAAATTCACTAAGCCAAGAAAACAAAATGAGGTGTAATGTTGGTAAGAAATACACAGGAAATATGCAGAAATCATAGGAATCGACTGAAAAACTAGTGGAAAAGTTAAAACGTTCAGAGGGGTGCCAGATATAAAATAACTACCTAAAAACCAAGAGGGCTTTGACATGGCGACAGTAACTAGTTTCTGGGAAGACTGTCCACTGTTTACCAGTGTGTCCTGGGCTGGGAAGCCACTGTCCTACTGATGCTACTTGCTGCCGGTACTTCTACTCTGGAGCTCCAAGAAGCCTATTCCTCTTCCCCTGACAGCCCTTCAGGTAGTTAAAGACAGCAACCAACTTCCTTTGAATGTCTTGCTCTGGCTGAAGATTCTCCTTGCTAAACCAACGCACTTCCCCAGGTGGAATAGGTAATACTAAGCCAGATAGGGGAAATGGTTCAAATACTTGAAAACAAGCATTCCAAGTACTCTCCAGATCCTTCCCTTCTGAAACACCCATTTGTACTGTAAGCTACTGGTAACCTAACTACAAATCACTTTAATTGTTTACCTTTATGTTGTTTTGAATACTATAGAAGTAGGACTTTGAAAAAAATTCAAACAATCGAGAGGTGTATAAATACAAAGTGAAATCTCCCTCCTTACCTCCACTCTTGAAGGGAACAAGCACTGCCAGTTTAGGGGGGACCCTTACGAGTCCTCTCTTGGGCACGTGCAAGCGTGCGAGGGAAAGTGAGCACTTCTACTCATGGCTCCTCAGCTGAGGCCTGGGGCGGTAGAGTAACTTTCAATGACTTTACTTTTTTGGTGCTTAAGCACTTATCCTGGGGAGAACCTAGAGATGGTCTAAGGCCAGAGTCAAATCCCTTGCTTCGGAACCGAGATACTCCCTGCAAAACACAGCCATCTGGAGTGGGCAAGGCCTCTCACTGGTCCCTCCAGAGTGAGCAGAAGTGGGTCTCTGGATCCTTGTCCAAATGCTCGCCTCACCACACACACACGTTCTCTCTCGGACACTAGCATGGACGGGGCTCTGAAACTGAACCCAAGTGTCCTTTTCTGTTATATTGCAATGGTCGCTTTGACATGGTCAAGTGATTCAGATGGGTGTGGAATCGGATGGTTTAGGTTCAAATCCCTGCTCCTCCATTTGCTAGCTGTGACTTTGGGCAAGATATTAACTCTCTCTGTATCACAGTTTTCCCCACGTGTGAAATGGGAATGACTGCACGAGCCTCAGAGAGTTATTGTGAGGATTAAATGAATTAATGTGTGTAAGTACTTAGTTCACTGCTTTGAATGGTACTTAACACTGTTGGCTATCACCGGCACCACCATCATCTATTTTAAGTGGTATTTGACCTTCCGAATAAGGAAGAATCCAATGATTTCCAGTTGGTTGATTATTGCTACTCCACGGAGTTTATGAGACGTCTCCTGTTTTCCAGTTTGTTCCTCTGTGTACAAATCCTATCATCCGTTGAACAATGATGATTTATTAAACACTTGCTGTGGTCCAGGCATTGGAAAGGCCACAGTGAACAAGCTAAACAAGACTCCTGTTCTCAAGGTTTTACACCTGATGTGGAAGGGAGAGACAGCCAATAAACACAAGGAAAAGCACAAGTTCATCCTAGAGAGTAAGTGCTCACAGGAAATCTACGAGATTAATGAACTCGAGTGTGATGGGGCTTGGGAGAAGGTACTCTGAGGAAGTGGTGAGGAGGAACCAACTCTGTGAAAGTCTGGGGCAAGTTTCCCAGGCACAGGAAGAATAGGTGCAAAGTCCCCAAGTTGGGATCAAGGATGGGACGGGCTAGGAACGAAGAGAAAGCAAGTATGGGAAGACTCAGTGAGCTCAGGGAGGGAGGGAGCAGTTCAGGGTGCTCACGGAGAGGTCACCCGGAGTCTCACTTAGTCATTTACAGCAGTAACTACTCACCAAGCAAGGACTCCACAAGTCATTCACTGCACTCAGCTCCGTGTACACCGAGCTCCATTCATTCACCTTCAAATGTGACAGCTCCCTCCCGCTCCCAGCATGCTCACTCCCGCCCATCTCTGGCATCTGGCATAAAATAATGACTTAGCAAACGCCTGAAGAATGAATGAACCCCCCACCCCCACCCCTAGTGGCATAACTGAGCAGTGCTTGCTGGGAGTGAAATGAGCAGTTCCGTTCACAGTGTGCCGCATGGCTGAGTAAGGTGCTTCCACCCAGTGGCTCCCAACGACCACCTACACTCCCCCTTTCAGCCAGCACCCTCCTGACACCCTGGGGTTCAGAACTCCCAGTTCAAGGATCACCCCTGGGGGAAAAAAAAAAGTCTGAGACTCTTTTGCTACTGGGGAGAGAGATCTTTTTATTCTTGAGGAACTTGACAGGCAAACTGTGGCGATTCTAGCCAGTACGAGTTTGCAAGGCAGAAAAATCTAAAAATATTTTCCCCTCAACTCTCCTCACTCCAATTTAGTGAGGAGTGTGGTATTATGTAAATGTACAGATACAAGCGCTCAGGTCTAAAGTTTCTGCCATCTTAACATTTCTCTATACACTCATTTTTTAACCAGTAATTGAGATATCACCACCTTAGCCAAAATTCTTTAAAAAATTCATATTAGAGAAAAAATTCAGTCAATAATTCAGGTGCCATAAGAAAAAAATTGCCCACAACAGTAGTGGTATCTAATATTTATTGAAGACTTACTATATGGAATATGCTGTCCTATACATTTAACATGTATCATCTCATTTAAAACTCACAGCAACTCTTAGAGATTAAATATTATAATCACCCCCTTTTAACGGAGGAAACTGAGGCCCCAAGAAGTGAAGTATCTAGCAATTACACAATAAAATGTGCATAACTATATGAAATCTATGGAGAATATACCCCTAAAAAACATATAAAGCAATTTCTTGACCCCATGGAATTTGCAGTCAGTTCAGTTGAAGAAATAAGACATGACACCTGCAGCATAAAGATAAAAAGTCATAAGACCCTCATGCACTGCTGGGGGACTGTAAAATGGTACCATCTCTTTGGAAAATAGTCTGGCAGTCCCTCAGATGGCTAAATGTAGAGTTACCATAAGTTTCAACAATTCCACTGCTGGGTGGATAGCTAAGCTAAGAGAAATGAAAACACAGGTCTACACAAACACTTATACGTGAATGCTCACAGCAGCACCGTTTGTGATTGCTAAAAAGTAGAAACAACCCTAATAGCCATCAATTGATGGATGGATAAATAAATGAAGTCCATGCATACAATGAAATACCATTCAGCCGTAAGAAGGAGTGAAGTACTGACACATGCTACGACTTGGATAAATCTTTAAAACATGCTAAGTCAAAGAAGCCAATCACAAAGAACCACATTTGTGTAATTCCATTTGTATGAAATGTCCAGAATAGGCGAATCCATAGAGATAGAAAGTAGATTAGTGGTTGCCTAGGGCGGGAGGGAATAGGGAAGTTGGGATATCTAAGGAGCACTGAGTTTATTTCTGGGGTAATGAAAGCATTCTAAAATTGTGATGATGATGATGCACAATTCTGTGAATATACTAAAATCCATCAAATTGTACACTTTGAGTGGGTGAATGGTATGGTATTTGAATCACATCTCAAGAGAACTGCCTTTAAAAAGGCATCAGAGAATTTTAAATGAAAACGTCAAACTCAAAAGAAAATACAGTTTTGCTTAATATGAAACTGTTCCATAGTGTCTTCGACTGAAGACAGGTACCTGGCTTACCCCTATAAAATATCAGTTATCTAAAGTTATAATTTCCTTTTAATTTGTATCCAAGTTATACTTTGCACAAGTGAGACTAAAACAGACCACAAATCATCAGCCACAGGGCAGGAACAGGGCACTGCTCCCTGTAACTGCTGAACGACAATGGGTTAATCTGGGAGTGTTCCTATTACGTTACTTTTGGGGTGGTGGGGAGTGGGAGAGAAGGAAGGAGAGGTTGGTCACAAGCTTTAGACCATGCAGAGATGGAGGAACTGTGCCTTGATTCCTCTGCCCTTCTAAGCACACTCGGAGATTGCATAAGACTCAAATGTCCGAAGGGATGACACCCAAACCTTGGGCTGCTGCCAGGATCTAAGAGGAGTGCATGGTGATAAGTAAATGCCTGATATCTGAGAAACCCAATCTTAACCTCAGGCCCAAAAGGATGCTGGAGAGAGTTACAGAAATGACTGTCCACTTTCTCTTTCACTCTATGGGGAAATCCTCATTTCCCCCTTTCTGTTTCATGAGATTTAGAGCCAAAAGGTTAAGCAGCTAGAAAATCTCTAAAGCAAAGCCTCATGGACCTTGGAACTTTGATGAGTAGAAAAAGAAATCTTAACCTGGGGACAAAAAGAGATTAGAAATAGGAGTTCCTAGCAGTACTTCAGATGCAGCAGTCACTTCACCTCAATTCCAAAGGAGTTATTTTCTTCTTCTTAAGTTGCCTTCAGCATGATGTTCCTTGGATAAAAACTGTGAAGTTACCATGTATATGCAAATAAAAACATCAACCGAGAGAGAGGAAACCAAAACAATTTATACCTACTTAAAATCAATAGCTTATAGTAGTAAATACTATTTAATTACATTAACATTTTAAAACGGAAAGACCAAAAAAAAAAAAAAAAGACAAAAAATGGTGAAATGGCAATTAACCCTCTAGGACAGAAAGCACTGTTGACTGTAAATATGCAATTTTAAAAGAAAGGACTCAAGAATGAGGGCCATTTTTTATACATAATAGCGATACTACCATGCAGTCATTTGGGAAGCATTTCACATTCGCTAAAGAAACAAAACAAAACACACTGCCCTTGTACTTTACCCACAGCAGCAGACCTCATCTGTTAATGGCCCGTTTGGTTTGCCAGCCTGCATCCTTTTCTTTGCAAAAAGCTTGTCCTCCTAATACAGGCTCAATGATGACTGCAGTAATTCCGCCTTGAACTGCAGGGACCGAGAATCATTGCTTATCTTGATCCTGGCAGGAACCCAACGTGTGGCCAGTATCTTAAATTGGTAGATGTGGCATTTAATGGCTCCAAATCACATGTCTAGACTTCAATGGGAGTTTCCCTAAGGACTAAAGGGTTAGGGAAAATACACTTTGAAAGAAAGGGAAAGACACGGCAACACTATTCACAATAGGCAAGATATGGAAGCAACCTAAATGCCCATCGACAGACGATTGGATAAAGAAATTATGGTTTGTATATACAATGGAATCCTACCATTTACAACGACATGGATGAACCCAGAGGTTAGAATGCTGAGCATAAGTCAGACAGAGAAAGCTAAATACCATATGATTTCGCTTACATGTGGAATCTAAGGAGCAAAAAGAACAAACCAATCAAAAACAGACTCACAACCACAGAGGACAATCTGGTGATGGCCAGAGGAGAGGAGGGTTGGGAGAAAGGGGAGAAGGGTTAAAGAAGTACAAGCAGTTGAGAGTGGTCACGGGGATGGGGAGCACGGCATGGGGAATGCAGTCAGCAGCAATGTAATGGCTGTGCGTAGAGCCAGACGGGTGATAGAGGAATCAGGGGCATCGTTTCATAAACTATAGAAATGTCTAACCAATGTACTATATACTTGAAACTATTAATAAAGTAAAATAAAATGCTAAAACAAAGAGAGAAGAAGAGAGGGAAAGAATGGAATGTTTCATATGCTCGCAGACACCCAGAGCAGACGGGGGACATAAAGATCATGTAGTCTAGGATGCATTCAGCAATGTCTGGAGATGTTTTTGACTGTCACAATCGGAGGGTGCTATGGGCATCTAGTGGGGAGAGGCCCGGGATGCTGCTAAACATCCTACAATGCACAGGCTCACATGGCCCAAAATGTCAAACAGTGCTGAGGCTGAGAAACCTTGATCTCGTCTCTTTTATAAAGAAACCGAACCTGAAAGAGATCGAATGATTTGTCCGTGACAGTGCTGGTAGGAATCAAAATAAGGATTTTGAAGTCCAAGATTCTGATCAACCCAATCTGTTCTGCTTTAAGATTTAACCTGCTTTAAGGTCTGAGATATGAAAAAATGTTTAGTCTCACACTTTAGCATTTGGACAAGACCACAGGCTCAAGCCCCCTCTGGAACCTTCCATACAGCCATTCTAGAAGTGTCAAGCTGACGTGAGAAAAACCTCAGAAGGCAGAAAATGTGGCCCCCCCAACCCCATCCCCCAACACACACAAAGGTCTAATTTCAGGAGGGCTGCTTCCTTTTCCCAAATCCACATAGCTGCTTATGATAAGATACCAGGGTAAAAAACATCCTGTTGGGCTCAGGATCAAGCACGTGAGAAGGTGGAGCCCCAAGGATAGAAGAAACACTGACAGTCTAAAAGAAATATCTGACTCTGCACGAACTTCACTGGATACGCAGACTGGGTGATTTTCTCATGTTTTCCATAATCAATAGAAAAGATTCTGCTTCTTATATTTTAATACAAAGGTCCGTGTAGATGTTTTTTTCTTTTCTGCTTAAATCATCTAGACCAGAGGCAATTTCCTCCAGCCATCTATTTGTACCAAAATGTATAGGTGGGCTCTCTTTGTCCCCTCTTCATTTACCTAGGCATTGTTTGAAGATTGCCCTCAAAATATGCGTGTCGGATAACGGACTCTGCCCAGCCTTCAGCTAGGGGACAGGTAGGCGGCGAAGAACTGAATGGTGAAGTCTGTCTCTCCAAACTGTATAATTTAGTAAAAACTTCTACGCCAAAGAGCACTACACCGAGAATGAGTACTGGAGTCCAGGAGGGGTGCCCGGCACTGGAAGAAATGATCTCAGGCTTCATTCGATCTCTCGCTTCACAGTGGGCTAATGAGCCAATTCAAAATAAAATTCCTGGATTTGGGGTGGCCTAAGTACTTTTCTAACCTGCCTCTGTTTAGTCAGAGTTTTGTTTGCTGCCCCATCAGCCCTAGTACTCTAGCAGACTGCTCTGATTCTCCTCTCAGCAGGAAAGGAAAAAGTGGCCCAAAGAGCCAGTCATTCTGCTGTTAAGAAACTAGGGTGTGGTGGTCCCCAGCCTCTGGCTGGCAGCCACTTACCTCCTTCTTTCTTGAAATGCAGTTCTTATAAATGATCAAGTCTTATTTTTAAATTCTGAGTCTGTGGTCTTATTTTCTACAACAGGTGTGTGGTAACTGACTTAGCGGGCCTAGGCAAGCTAAATCCACCTGAAGTGGAGTCCTAAGCCAGGAGTAGGGAACCCTGAAAACCAACCGAATCTACACGGAAGAACCAAGTTTTGGGAACTGGAAGCACCAGGTACCTCTGGAACCTAAAGGATGGGGTGGGGCAGAGGCGTGTTGGTAGCAAGGTATCTGAGAAGCACTGGCATCTTAGATCCCTTCTGCCACTTCCCATCACTGGGTGACTGTCCTTCTCCCAACATGGCGGAACTTTGAAAAATTTCCTCTTCGGAGAGTGTAGAGGGTCCCTGGACCGGGGGTACCCAAGGCACGGTTGAGAGACTGAGTCTAATACTGAAAACTGAGGGGCTAAATGAATATAAGTACAGTTGCTGGGAACTGCCCTCCATGCCCGGGGCCTCTTCATTCACTCAGCTCCCAGAATCCTGGCAGCTGGACCTTTACCTCCCAGGCCGAAGACAGAAAGAGACTTCTCTGGGGAATTGATCCGAGAAGAAAAATGTAAACGCACTGACACTGCGGACTTCCCAACAAGGAAGTCCCACCCAGATCACACCCAACCACAAAGTCGGGGCTCCCAGTCAGCATTTACCGCTCTCATTCGGAATCACAAGGGTGGGCTGCACACCAGAGGAAAGTCCCTACATGGAAAATAGAGACCAAAACAAGCAAAACAGCGACCACAAAACCTGGAGGAAACAGACTATGCAAGGATTTTTTTTTTTTCAAATTTTTTAAAAGAGAGACATAAAAGAAGATATCGCATCCATGAAACAAGAATAGGAGGCTATAAAGAAGAAAACTAAAAAGAGCTATTAGAAATGTTTAAAGAACATGATGGCAGAGATTTAAAATTAAATAGAAGAGCTGGAAGATAAAGCTGAGGAAATCTAGAAAGCACAGCCAAAGAAATAATTGAAAAGATAAGAAAACTAAGCCAAGAGGTTCAACATCACAGGGTAAGCAAAGTGTGGCCCACAGGCCAAATTCAGCCTGCAGCCTCTTTTTGTACACTTTAAGCTAAGAACGACGTTTACACTTTTAAAGAAGTGGGGAAAAAGAGAATATGTGGCAGAGACCATATATGGACCATGAAAACTAAAGTATTTAGTACATGCCCTTTACAAAAAAAAAAAATTCTGACCCTGGTCTAGCACAATGGATAAGAACAGACAAATACCAAGGCAAATAACTATGAAATCCAGAAGACGAGAAATCTGCCATTTTTTTTTTTTTTTTAACGCCTACAGCACCTGGTCTTCCTAGGTGGTCTCCTATCCAAGGACTAACCAGGCCCGACCCTGCTTAGTTTCTGAGGTCAGACGACATCAGGCACGTTCAGGGTAGCATGGCCATAGACTCTGCTGCCATCTTTATCTCTGTTCTGCATATAATATGTCTTTTTTCTCTGGCTACTTAAGTTTTTTTTTTTCCTTTTTATCACTGCTTTTAAGCGATTTGGTTATGATGTGCTTTTCTGTACACATTTCATGTTACTTATGCTTGGGGTTCATTGAACTTCTTGGATCTGAGAGTTTACAGTTTTCAACAAATTTGGAAAATGTTCAGGCAATATTTCTTAAAATATTGTTTCTCTTCCCCCCGCCCATTTTTCTCCCCTTTAGAGATTTCTATATAGTAGGCTCCTTGAATTTGATCCACAGCTCGTGTTTTTCTCCTCCCAGTCTTTTTCCTATGTTTTGCTTTGGATAGTTTCTATTGCTATGTCTTCAAATTCACTAATTTTTTCTTCTGCAATGTCTAACCCCTAACCCTAGCCCTTTAAAGGTATTTATATAGAGAGATAAAAACAAATATGGTGATAAGTTAGTAATTGCTAAATCTAGGTAGAAGGTAGGTGGGTGATTATTATATTATTCATTCGACTTTGCAGTATGTTGAAATTTTTTCTTAATAGGAGGTTGGAGGCGGGGAGGGAATGAGCACTACCACTCTGGAGAGATGGACCAGATCGTTCAGTCTCAGTGAAAGCCCGGAAAAGCTTATTACTCTAACTTGAATTTCAAAGTGCCTTAACGGATAAATAGAGTTGGGAAGAGAAAGAGGGAAAGAAGGAGCAGGAGGATAAAGAGGAGGAGGAAGAAGAAGGAGAAGGGGAAGAAAAAGAAAGAGGAGCAGAGGAGGAAGGGGGAGGAGGAGGAGAACAGAGGCCGAGGGTCCCACACAACCAAAACAGTGAAGTCCAAGGTAACCCACCCTCAGACAATCTGAGGGAAGGCAAACTGGGGAACTCTCAGTGGCCACAGGATTGCCTCATCTTAAAAATCCCAGAGAAGCACTTTTACCCGAAACACGATGAGGTCTGCAGACTGAGTAATTTGTAGGGGTCCGCCTCACAGTAATCTATCGCTAAAAGCCTAGAGCGTGAAACTAACAGGGTGGAGGGGGCCCCTTGCTCATCGCTGATGTTATATGTTCCTCAATCCCTAGCAACTAGTACCAACAATATCGATGTTATCCAGAGACCAGGGAAAGGCCTCTCTCCTTCCTCCCCTGGCTACCCCAACGCTCGAGAAGATGGGGAAAAGGAACCGTGAGAGGAGAGGATCAACGAGCTTGCTTCACCCTGCCTGCCACCCCCGGTGTGGAGGCTCTGGAAACCATCTACGCCTAACAGGTCTTCCTTCCTCCCCCTCAGCTGCCAAACAGGAGCTGACATTGAAGGAAGTTCATAAGGATCATCTGCGACTAGGTTAGAATCAACTGGAAAGTCCTGAGCTACATCTGAGCCGAGCATCAGTGGCCTTTCGGCCCTCATCGTCGTAACTTCTAGTAGCTTCCACTAGTCACTGTGAATCTATGCTGGCACGGAATGTGAAAATGATACCGTCTATCCCCAATAGCCGCAGAGAAGGAAACGAATCTGCCAACATGGTTCATCCAGCAGACTAGCACAATCTGACTTCCTGTTCCGGGCGAGAGTCTGGACTAGATGCTTCTGAGATCCTTCCCAGAGCCAAGAGTCCACAGTGTGATGGCATCTGGACACAGCATAAACTCGAATCCTCAGAGCTTTGCGTTTTGACTGACTACAACCACTACCTCACTTCTTCCCCAAAACAATTCTAAGCAATGACATTCACAGAGGCAAGGGCTGACTTTAATACACAGGGGAAACACGACAGAGAGAAAAACTCCTGAAAAGCCTCTACCTGTCACGCCTCCTGGCTTGGAGAGCGGAGGCTCGTTCCTACGTGAAGACTCCCCGTTGCTGGCTTGGGCTTGCTTTGAGACGACTTGAGGGGGGGCCCTGGGAGTCACAAAATCATAGACATGGCTCTGCTAGATTTGCATTCCTGTCTCTGACTCTCAAGCCTGCTGGCTATGCTTCCCGCCTCTTTAGATAGTCCGCAGGCACCCGCAACACCTTGCCTACAAAAGCGAATCTTCCCTGGCAAACCTGTTTCTTCTTCTTTCATATCTCAGTGAATGGTACTGCTTTCCAGCTGGTTCCCAAGCCAAGAACGCTGGGGTTTTATTCAGTAAGCTTGAGCTGGTAAACTAACCTGATCCCAGCTCCTTTTCCTCATCTTCCACATCCAATCAATCACCATGGCCTGGTGCTTCTATCTCCCAAGACTCTATCAAGTCGATCTTCTCTCCACTAGCTGCTGTTTCTCCATCCTTGGCAAAGATGCCCGTTCTCACCATCACTCTCTCCAGTCGGGATCACCACGGCAGCTTCCTAATGGAACCCTCTGCCCTCAGTCTCACTCCTTCCCACCCATTCTCCACGCAGCAACCAGAGATCTCCCTAAGCTAAGTTATGAACCACGTCTCTCCCCGACTGAAAGCCTTCAGCAGTGTTCCACTGCTCCTGGGAGAAAGATAAGAGTCTTTCACAAGACTAGGAAAGCCCTCTCCACCTCCCTCTCCACCTCCCTCAGCACACTCCCTCATCCCCAGCGTTAGGCTCACTGCACCTTTCTCATTTCCTGCCAAGCTGGACATTGATCTACTTGACTTACTCTCCCCCAGGCCCCACCAAGACCAATCTCCTCCTGGCTAACTCCGCCTCATCCTCTAGGTCTCCCTCAGCCTTCCTCATTTCCCAGGTCTTATTGGGGGCTCCCCGCCCCCGTGCTCCAATATCATCGCACCATTTGCCCCTCTCAGGGCACTTATCCCGATATTTCACCACCACCTGTCTGAATCCCAGTAGGACCACATCTACTTATGCACCATTATATCTCCTGCCCTTAGTACAGGTTCTGGCACGCAGGAGGGACTGGATAAATATTGGTCAAATGAAAACTTGTGCCAAACCCTCCGAGGCATGCTGAAATAGAAACGAGCCGTGATACATGGTCCTGGGTTTCCCTGACATCTCAGAAGTCCTCCAAACAGGGAGTAACTGCTGGAGACTCTGACTTAAATCTGTATCTTCACAGTTAGGCTCTAATGATTTAAAAAAAAAAAAAAATTGTTTGTTTGTTTTTTTCCTACTTTCCTCTATCTCTACTTTTTATTTTTTGTTCCCAAGAATAAAATAGGCTTTTCCTAGTGTGATAAAAATTGAATATCCCATTCACTTCCTATAAGGTCAGCTCTTAGACCAAATAATGAGTAGACATTTAAAGTGAGATATCAGTGGTATACAAGAAACAGAAAGAAAGGAATATTGGAAATCTGCCCCGTGAGAGCTTGCAATTTGAGCCATCAGGAGTTATTCTTGCTTCAGAGCTCGAGACATATATTAAGATCAGATCAGTCTACTTCGGAAGCAAATTGCTTTGTTTTAACCAATGCAAACTCTCCCAAAGGGCATCAGAGTGGGCAATGGCTGGCTGTTGTCTAGTGATTATTAGATTATGTGTCTATCAAAAGTATAAGTAATTCATTTCCTTGATTCTTCTAGTGATTTATTCAGTAACTTTGAGCCGGTAAACTAATCTCTGTAATTCTATCTGTAAAATAATAATAATCCCTTACAGCGATTCTTTATTTTCCAAGCTTTTTTGTATATTATTTAATGTGAGCCTTAAAAAGAATTTTGTGGTACTGGGATTAGAATTCTCAATCTAAAAAATAGTTAAATAGCACGTCTATGTCACCCAGCCACTAAGCATTAGGACTGGAACTGTCAGCTGGATGTCTGACTTCTAGCCCAGAAGTCACTTTTTCCACTACCCAACACTGCTTCTCACTGATTAAAAAAATTAATTAAAAAAAAAAAAAAGTTGGGGGAAGAGTAAGTAAAACTCATCCTTGTTGAAATTAAAATGAACTCTTGGAGACCTCGCCCTAACTTCAGCTCCAGCAACAGCTCTGCACAGAAGCAATTGATTGAGGCAATCGCATAAGAGGATCAGCTGGGGATTCTCCAAGCACTTCTCGTATCAGCAACCACAGGACTAGGGTTCAAAATTTATGGCTGCTGAGTTGCCAGTGATAACTATAAAATTTGGTCTGGCTACTCCACTAAAGAAAAAGACACTTCATTAGCTGCCAACTACCTGTTTGTCTAAGAGGTGCTGTGTGCCAAAAAAAAAAAAAAAAAAGCCGGAGGGAAAATCTTTTGGTGCCCATTCAATAAGCCCTTTTTGGATCCTGTGGCAGATGCGCGTGCTCTTACATTTGATGGGTACATGAATGATAACCCAGTCCCAAACCACCTCTTATGGAAAGTATGCCCCAATTTAAACGACTTATCACCCCATAAGTGTAACATCTAGTTCAAAACAAAGGAAGACCAAATTTAAAAATAAATGGTAAGAATACTGCCTATTAAAAACTATGAGGGGAATAAAACCTATGGGGTTCAACCAAAGCTGTGCTCAGATAAAAATTCATATCCTTAGTTGCTTTTATTGGAAGAAAAAAATTAAGAAGTACTCGATTCAAGAAATTAAATAGATTATACAAATGTCTAACCACTACGCTGTACACCTGAAACTAATACAAAATACTGGAAGTCAAAAAAATTAAATTAAGAACACATATACACAAAACGTAGAAGAAACAGATTATTTTAAAAAGCCAGTTAAAATTGACTAGTCTCTAGCAAGTATTTCCATAACATAACAAAAACAGCATAGAGTAAGAAAGAGCATAATAACCAGTACAGAACATTTTTTAAACTTATACGAATTTAGTCAATAAATATGAAATTTTTCAGTTGAATGGCCTATAGTATAAAGAAACATAAATTGCCAAAATTGACTCAAGAAGAAGTAGAAAGCCTAAATAAATAATCAAATAAATTTTAAAGGCTGTCAAATATTTATCCTCTTCCCTCCACCCAAAGCAATAAATTCAAATAGTTTTATGGATAAATCATTTCTAACATTCAAGGAAGATAATTTCCAAGCTATCTGATCTATTCTGGAACACAGAAAAAGACAGGTAACTTCCTAATCCATTTATGGAGAGAGAAATTCTGATGCAGGAGATGTGGAAAAAAATTTAAAGGAGAGAGAAAGATTTAAAAGAGAGAAAAAGAATATATATATTCAATATATAGAATACTATATACATAGTATTCAATTGTTTATTCCAATATTTACTGATTGCCCACTACATATCAGCACTGTTCTTCTAGGTACTGGGAGTAGGGCAGTAACAAAACAGTCTAGCTCTCATGGAGTTTACATTTGGCTGGTGGAAGCAGGGATAAACAAACAAATAATCCAGTAAGTAGAAATGTCAGATCTGACAATTCAGTATGGTAAGAGGGATATTCTGGGGGAAATTAGGGAAAGTTTCCATTTTATATAAAGTACTCAAAGAAGACCTCATTGGTGAGTTGGTGTTTGACCAGAAACCTAAAGGAATTAAGGGAAAAAAGCATGCAGATATCTGAAGAACAATCAGACATAGGGAACAGCAAAGATAAAACCCTGAGGTGGGATCGTACCTGGAATGATCAAAGAACAGCAAGAAGGCTCCAGTGTTAATAAATATAGATGCAAAAATATGTAAAATTTAATAATACAGAAAAAAGATACACAACTATCAAGTAAAGATCATTTAAGAAGCCTTAGCTTCTCCATATGATACCATGATGGGGCATATTAACATTTTTTAAAAGGAAGATAAATACATACAATGATAGTATACATAAAATAGAAATCAGGAAATAAATTAAGAAAATTGATTACGAACTTCAAAAAACTCTAAATGTAGCTACCATAATAACTAAAAGGCATATTGGTAAAACGCAAATAAAAGAACATAAGAATTAAAATAGTAGCCACCATTTTAAATAATCATCTACTACACACAGAGCTATGTACTAGTAATTTATATACATTGTCTCTAATGCTTAAACCAACTCAGCAAACCAAATACAATTATCCTAATTTTACAATTAAGTGAGTTTAGCTAATGTGTCCAAAATGATACAGATATGCAATGACTGGTCTCCAAATTAAAACTCATGTCTATCTGATTCTAAAGCCCATGTTATCACACACACCCAAAATAAATTTTTAAAAGAAATTTAGAAATGCAACACCATTTAGTTATCTTAGAAAACTATCCAGACTAGATGTGATTTTGGAAGAAGAAAGTAACAATCTCCCTAGAAATTATATATGACGGCAGAATAGTTGTATAAGCAAAGATGATATTTAAAATACTTAACTAATACTTAACTAATATTGTCCTTCTGGCTGCTGCATCATGGGAAGATCCCAGGGGTTCCTGGAGAGGGACCTGGACAATAGGGGGATTAGGGGCTCAGGGCAGAAACTATTTCCCAACCAGCACAGAGGATTTTCAATATTTTAATACCAGCCAAACCAGTGTGTACCAACTGGATATCATCTTTGAGTTCAAGAAGGTGTAATGTCCAGAAATCTAGGAAAAACATAGAAGAGTCTGGGCCTAAGGAGAAGACATTATGAACATGCAATTTCATTCCAGAGATACCTGCCTGCCATGTGTAATGAACTGTTCTAGGCACTACGGGAAACGCCAAGAGGAATAAGACACAGTCCCTGCCTTCAAGGGTCTTATGATTTAACGAGGAAGAAAAAACTTACGACAAATAATTATAACCTAATGCAGAATGCAATGAAGTGCCATAAGAAAGAATAGAATGGCATCAAAAGAGTTAGAGGAGAAACTTCTATTCCAGACAAGAGAGAGGGAGATGCCTTATTGGGAAAAAAAAATAGTATTGAACAGCCCTTGAAGGATGAGAGCTCATCCCAGGATGAGCAAGCTATATGAGAATCCTTTAAAAAAGTGAGGAGAACAAAAAATATGATAATTTTAATTAATAAACTGAGAATGAAGACACAACAGGACCATTCAACAATTTTCAAATTTTAAATGAACTGTCTAAAAGGACATAAAATCACAATTGTTATAAGAAAAAGTTCTTATCAAAAGCACACACAGAAAAAGATAGAAGGTAGAAGATTAAAGAAACAGACAAACTGGTCTCATTTAAGTAATACTTATCATTCATTGAAGCTTTCAACTTTTACTTTTAAAAGACAGTAAAATAACTTCAAATGAAAATAGGTAGATTAAAAATGTAAACGAACAATCTTATTAAAAATGGGCAAAAATTTGCATAGACATCTCTCCAAAGAAGATACACAAATGGCCAATAAACACATGAAAAAATGCTCAACATTAATAGCCATCAGTGAAATGCATATCAAAACCTCAGTGGGATACACTTCACATCCATTAGATGGCTACAAGCAAAAAAAAAAAAAACAAAAACAGATAATAACAAGTGTTAGCGACGATATTATGAAATTGGAACCCTCATACACTGCTGGTGAGACTATAAAATGGTGCAACCACTTTGGAAAACAGTTTGGCAATTCCTCAAAAGTAAAATATAGAGTAACTATATAAACCAGCAATTTTACTCCCGTGTATCTACCCAAGAGAACTAAAAATACATCTCTAAAAAAGTAAAAATAAATGTAACATAAATTCTTCCAATCCATGAATACGGTATATCACTCTATTTATTTAAGTCTTCTCTGATTTCCTTTATCAGTATTTTGTAGTTTTCGGCACACAGATCTAGAACTTATTCTGTTAGATTTATACCTAAGTACTTCACGTTTTTTGTTCCACTGTAAATAGCACTATTTTAAATTTAATTTTTTTAACTGTTCATCGCTAGTATATAGAAATACAATTGATTTGTGTAAATTGACTTTGTATCTTGCGACCTTGCTGAACTACACACAATTCTCCTTATAGGGTTGCTCCCTTATTTATGAAGCTAAGAATTATAATTTTCACATTGTAATACAGTAAAGAAACTAAAATATTAAAAATAAATTTGTTAAAGTACTGAGTCTTCCCAAACTGATCTACAGATTCAATACAAGTCCAATCAAAAGCCCAGAAAGACTTTTAAAATAGAAATAGACAAGGTAATTCTATAATTCCCATGGGAAAGCAAATGAACCAAAAGAACCAAAACAATTTTGAAAAAGAACAAAGTTGGAGGACTCACAGTACCTGGTTTCCAGTCTTACCTTAAAGCTATAATAATTGAGACAGAATGGGTGTTTATGAAAGCATACATATTGATCAATGAAACAGAACAGGGAGTCCAGAAATAGATCCACCCATACATGGCTAACAGATTTTCAACAAAGAACGAAGATGATTCAATGGAAAAAAAGATAGCCTTTTCAATAAATGGTGCTGAAACAACGGGACATTCACACAGCAGAAAAATTCATACACACATAAAAAGAACTTTGATAACTCACACAATACATAAAAATTAACTCAAAATGGATCAAAGACTAAATGTAAGGCCTAAAATTATAAAACTTCTAGAAGAAAACACAGAAAATATATAAAACATAGAAAATCTTTGTCAACTTGAGTTAGGCAAAGATTTCTTAGCTAGAATACCCAAAGCACAATCTATAAAAGGAAATTAACAAATTAGATTTTACCACGTATCTTCTGTTCTTTGAAAAATATCGTTAATAGAATGAAAAGATGAGTCACAACTGTAAGAAAATATTTGCAAATCATACATTTGATAAAGGACTCGTACCTAGAATAAAGACTTCTAAAGACTCAGTAATAAAAAACAAACAAACAACCCAATAAAAAGTATGCAAAAGACTTGGACATTTCACCAAAGAAGATGTATAGATGGCAAATAAATAAGTGAAAAAATGCTTGACATTATCAGTTATTACAAACATGCAAATTAAAACCATGAGATACCCGCTCCCTATCAGAATGACCAAAATTTCAAAATTGACAATACCAAGTACAAGGATGCTGGTAGAAATGTAAAATGGTATGGCCACTTTGGAAAACAATTTTGACTATTTCTTATAAAGTTAAACATATACTTATCATACAACCCATTAATCTCACTCCTGGGTGTTTACATATCCAAGTGATACGTTCACACAAAAAGTTGTGTGTGTGTAAATTCTTACAGAAGCATTTATAATTGCCCTAAAGGGCAAATAACTCAAAAGTCCTTCAGCTGGGGAATGGATAAACAAACTGTAGTACATCCATACAACAGAACGATGGTCAGCAATGAGAAGGGACCAACTACAGATACGGGGAGCATGGATGCCTCTCAAATGCATTACGCTAAGTAAAAGAAGTCATATTCAAAAAGCTACATACTATATGTGTATTGGATATGACATTCTGGAAAAGGCAAAACTGTAGGGACAAACAGTTCAGTGTTTGCCGGGGCTGGGAGTAGGGGAAGAGGCTGACTAGAAAGAGACAACACGGGGGAACCTGAGGGGTTGACAGGCACTGTTCTGTATTTGATTATGGTGGTGGTTACGTGACTGTATGCAAAGGCTGAAATGTGTGAACTCTTCACTTTTGAAAAAGGGCAAATTTTATTGTATGCAAATTATATCTTAATTTTTTCACGGAAAAAATGTAACACGTATTTAATATAGTTCAAAATATACTTGTTATTTGTATGCTAACCAAAGTTTCGATTTAAAATAAGTGTAAGAGATGAATGAAGACTGCTTCTGTCACGGTGTCCTCTCAATTTCTGACACATCCTGTGAATCACGACCCCATCTGAAAAAGGTATGTTTTTAATGTACAAATCGAAACCACATTCTTTCCCAAAAGAATGTGATTCTTATAAACGAACACGAGGAGAAATTGCTAACAGCTAAGAAACAACAAGAAAAACAGTACGTTTTGTAATCCTTGCATCTTTGTAACCCACTGACAACACTTCAGGGAACAGGAATAAACTCTAGATTACACAATATGGATTTATATAATTGAAACGTCACCTATTAAAAAAAATTGACAGAAGGTGCCACAAAAAATGAAATCGTCCTTTCTCTTACAATCTCTTTGTAGAGTGCAGAAAACAACTACATTTTATAGAAAAAAAAATTAAAGAAAAAAAGGTAAAGAAATGAGTAGGACAGGGAACAGAAATTGGGTCAAATTACAAATCGTCCATGATTTTCAGGTTGATTCTTCCATTTTCCAATGCACCTGCACCTCTTTCAAGGAGTTTATCCGAGACTCTGCTTTCTCCCCCCAAAAACCTGGCCCCGCAGGATAGAAATAGTCTCTCTTCTTGAAATCCTCTAACACTTTAACCCTCTTTGTGGATCTTTTCATCACAGTAATATTTACTCAATTTACTGTATGCCAAGAACTGTGCTCAGTGCTATCCCTGTATTACCTCATTTAATACTCACAGAACCCCACAATGTAGGCGCTATTATCATTCATTTTATAGATGAAGAAACTGAGACATAAAAATGTTCCATTACTTGCCAAAGTCACATGGCTAATAAGTATTGGATCAGACTTTTATCCCAGGTAGTCTACTTCCAGAGTCCCTTCTAGGAACTGCTATACATAAAGATTAAGTCATTCGTTCAACATTTACAGAGTACCGAGCACTAGTTCACCCACTAAGGACAGACAGAAGAATAAGACAAGGCCCAACTCTCCCATGAAGGAATATCTGGTCTAGTTGGGCAAGACCCACGAAAAAGTGCAATATACTGAGTATACCCTAAGTGTGTCTGGGGAGTGATAGGGGAGTGACAGGGAAAGCATCTCAGGACTGTCTATGTCTGTCACAACAGTATGAGTGTGCCCCATACGTTAGTCATCCTGTATTCCCCCTTAGTTCCTAGCAGGCTCTGAACGAACATTTGTTGAATAAACAGATAAAGTTGACCCATCTCTTCTACTTTTGTTGTGCCTGTACCTATGAAAATTCAACTCAGAAAGATGTGACAAGAAGCCAAAAACTACATTTATCGTGCTCTCCACATTCTTCATTCATTCATTCAATAAATATTTATTGACTGCCAACTATGAGCCAGCCCCTGTTCTTGGCACGGGACACAGTGGTGAACATGTCACCCTGCTCTCCTGGAAACAACGTTCCAGTGGATGAAACAATCAAACAAATGCAAAAAACAAAACAGACCAAACACTGAACAAGATCATTTCAGGTAATTTTAAGTGCTATGAAGAAAATTAAAGAGGAAATATAATAAACGGTGACTACGCGGTATTGTTAATTTCAATTGGCAACACCAGGTTGTGAAGGTGACATTTAAAATGGTGCAAGTTGGTTAAAAAAAAAAAATCTTTATTTCATTTTTATTTTTAGAGAAAAAAGGCAAAGCTGGAAACCCCATCAACAATTAGGAGCCAGAATTAATCTGTGTCATTGACAAAGGATTGCAATAATATATTTTCTTCCAAAATATATACCTAACTCAATTGTTGTAGGAATAGAACGCTGCTCAAACATTCACCACTTTTATGTAAAATTGGTTTGGTTTTATTTCCATTAGCAGTGGCTTCGCTTTGTTTTGGAAAAGAAATTTTGGCCATATTACATATTGATTTTATTTTTATTTTTTGACCTTTATGCTTGCTTCTAAAAAAATGGGGGTGGGGAGTGGAGCCACCTGGGTCCTGGCAAAAGGATGCAAAAATTTGATTTCTATAAAACTTAAGGATTTTGTTGTAAAAGCACCTATGAAAAACATCTGAAAGAATGTAACCTGTAACATTCACATTCCACAACCCTTTAAAAGAGGCATTGGAAGGAAATGACATATCTAGAATAATGAAGAAAGGATTTTTTTTTTTTTAAGCTAATGTTGCAAGGAAATGGACACCGGGTTTTAAGAAGTAATTAACACTGATTTTGGCAAGTCATTTAACTGCTCTGAGCCTCCATTTCTTTCCCACGGGTAAAATGAGAGTGTTGTCATTATAGGATCCCTAAATGCTTTGATTCTCCTTAGAAAACAGAAGGTGCATGATTCAGAACCTTTGCTGCATGAGGAAGGCAGGTGTGACAGTGGGCACTTACAAAAAAACTTGATCATTTGGGGTTTAGTTTTTATAAAAATTTCTTCTGATGTAATAAGGCAGATAAGATTGTACAACAAGTGAAGATGTTTCCTATATCAATGAAAAGAATGGGAAAGAAAAAACCGTAATGATGCGCAAAAGAAACATTACACAGCCAAAAACATTTGATAGCAAAAGAGAGAGAAGAGTGTGTGTGTGTGTGTGTGTGTACTATAATAGGAGAGAATCATTGGAAAGGAAACTAATTTCCACCATTTTGATTATATTTCCTTATTCTCTCCCCCAGAGAAATGCCGTTTTAATTCTTCCTTCTAAAATAAAGGTAGAAAAAGCCACGGCAATCCCTACACTTTTTTTCTTGTGTGTGTGGTGGTTGTTAAAGAAACAGCCAAAATCCTGAGAAGACACTGTTTGTCTACACATATTACCAATCTTATTTAGCACTGAGGGCGCCGTTTTCCAAATATTACTAACATCAGCCCTCGCTCCGCTGCGGCCGACACTCACCACCATCCATTTTTTAAAATCCTTTTACGTCGATCCTTTCATCCAAACCCATAAACAACCATTTCCTCCCTGCAACAGTGGTTTGAATGGCTCGAAACGTTCAGCCATGCAAGGGCTGAGTCGTGCAAACGGGGAGACTGCAGACTGCGGTGATGGGCAGGGCTACTCCTCCCGCTGCACACGACAGCTGTCCTCATCTACCGTGTGATTTAAGAGGGTTCAGGACCCCGATAAGACCCTGCCCTCGAAGCCAAGACCCTCGAACGGGAGGAGAGAGGCGGCCTCAACCCAGCCAGCCAGAGCCAAGCCTTTGGAAAACTGGCTTCTCTCCAGCGGCCAGGAGTGGCCCAGGCTGGGCGCGCGGAGCCGCTCCCAGGTGGGTCTCTGCAGCCGAGGACCGCGGCTCTGGCTCTGGATTCCCCGGGAGGGAGGAGGACGCGGGAGGAGGACGCGGGTCGGGACTTTGCTCGTCACGATTCACGAAGGAGGGTGGGAAAGAGGGAGGGACTGGAGACAGAAAAAGGAGTGGAATCAGAGAGCTTAGGAAATAAAGAAAGCAAGGAAGGGGAGAGGGGATATGTGGGGAAGGTAATGGGAGGGAAGAAGAACGAGGGTGCAGGGGAGGGTGATGAGGTGCGGAAGGGAAGGATAATGGGCAGCAGGGGGTAAAGGCGAGGTGAGGGGGGAGGTATGGGTGCCGGGGGTAAAAAGAGGAAAAAGGAACGAAGGAGGGCGGGTGCAGTGGAGAGAAAAATGGAGTTGAAGAAGGGAGAGACGGGGTGAAGGGATGGAGCGATGGGGGTGTGGGGGGGTGGAGGTAAAGAGGGGAGAGAGGGATGGGAATAAAGGGGAGGGATGGATGAAGGAGGAGAGATGGGATGAAGACGGGAGGGGTGGATAAAAGGGAAGGGGATGGGGTGGAGAGGAGGGATGGGGGAAGGGTGAGGAATTCGGGAAGAGGAGAAGCGGGCGCGGGCCGCAAGAGGCCGGAGGGACTTTCCTCGGAGGGCGGCGCCGGAATAACCGGGCCCTCCCAGCCGTGAGCCCCCCGCCGGGCGGGGCGAGCAGCCAGCGCGGAGGCCGGGGCGCTGCGGGCAGGTACGGCGCCCGGCTCCTCCCGGGCAGCCGCGGCCGCTGCCTGCGGAGGGGACCGCGACTCCACTTACTCTCTCCGACCACGGCTTTGAGGCCGATGGGGGCCATCGCG
>NW_011888876.1:1994001-1999078 GCF_000151845.1 Pteropus vampyrus
TATCATTCATTAGCAAATATTTATTGTTCTCTCACCATTGTATGTAAGCCACTATTCTGGGCATTGAAGCTACAGCCATGTACAAGGCAGATTCAGATCCTAGTCTTTGGGCGCTCAAAGTCTAGAAATTTCTAAGTCCCAAATCTGATAAGAATACGCCTCTGGTCTCAGTATCTCCTTCCCAGGGTTCACATTTATCAAAGTGGTCCCAGGTCAGTTTTCGCTGAAATTTCTTTGTTGATGGGGGAGATTACTTTTGAAATATAGGACAGGGCTCACCTCTGGCTTCAAAGAAAAACAAATAAGTAGAGCCCATTAAAAATCAAAAAGGACAGAGAGCTAGTAGTTGTAAAATCAATGAATACTCATTAAGTTTTTTGGAACAGCTCTGTGAGCTAGGTCCTTCTCTTAATAGTATTAAGAAATATAATATTTTACAGATGAGGAAATAGATTCCGAGAAGATAAGTGCATTGCTAGTGACAAAGGAAAGATCCAATTCTAGAATCTGAATTCTGCACCATTATTTTATACCGAGCCACAACTAAAGAAGCTGAGGCCTAAAGGAGAACTTTCCCAAGGTCATGCAGTGACCAATGGCTGAGCCAGGACAAGAGGCCACATGTCCTGGTTCAGCCATCTCCTCACCCCTACCCCAAACTACTCCAACAGAACCTTCACATGGCTTCACAGAGAAAGTGTTCTTCTGTCATCTCTTCATGTCTGGGCTCAGCTTTTTACCCTGGGAAGGTATTGATAGCCTCCGGTGCATTCGGAAAAGGAGGAGATGCTTTGTAAGTGTGAGAGGACCTAGGATGCACTTGTGATCCCACATGTTCCCTCCTTAGCCAGCTGGCAGGTATCAGCAGAGACCACCCTCAAGGAAACCAGATTCCAGCTGAGGAGACAGACAGAAATCAAGAAGTCACATGCAACACTGAGTTACTGTTCTAATTAGTGCTGAAGCAGAAGGACAGGGGGCTGTGAGAGTGAATAACAAGGCACCTGACCGGATGGAGTATGGGGCTGATGCAGTCAGGGCGGGCTTCCTGAGATGAGTAAAAGGTAGCACAAGGGGGGAGTGTCCAATGCAGACATACAAAAGGTACAAAGACCAAGTGCCACAAAGGACTTTGGCTTTTTCAGGAACAAAGAGGGGGCCGGTTTGGCTAAAGGGGAGTCTGAGGGGTAGGGTGGAAAGGACTGCCCCCAGGGGTAGGCCTCACTGCGGGATTCTAGGACTTTTGGGTGACCTGGAATCTGCATGAGACCTCCTCAAAGGTCATAGCAAATAAAATACAGCAGCTCTTTATTTTTTTGCAGAAAGAAGAACGAAAAAAAAAAAAAAGAAATCTTTTCCTGCAGATGTGTACCTGAGATGTTTACTAGGAGTGGCAAAAGTCAGAACGGATGTTATTTTAAATAGGGTGATTGAAAGAGCTAGCGGGGTGACAGACTGTGAACTCACTCCAGAACTCCTGACTCTGAAGTGGCAAATTGGAATCTCCCTGCATGGAGAATCCAAGCCCTGGTTCCAGAGCTGACATCTCTGAGCCTTGCTTCTTCATCTGGGAAACAGAGACAATAAAGCTTCTGGGCTTCGCTCACAGGAGCCAGCAGGATAACCTAAACGACAGGGTAAAATTCTCCCTCAGTCATCACACAGTACTACCCTCTGCTCTGTATTCTTTATTTGCATATACGTTTGATAAAGGCCAGACCGCGCAAAGAGCTCTCATGAATTTTCATTGAATTCTCACTACAGCGCCACGAGGTCGGTGCTATTATTACTCCATTTTCCTAGGACGCAGAGAAGTCAAGTTACTTGCCCAAGGTCACACGGCTCTAAGGGCAGACCCCGGTCTCACGCTCCGATTTCCTGGTACCCAGAGGAGAACGTCCACCGCCAAGACGCAGCCGCAGTGCCCTGACCTAAGGAGAGGCTTAGCTGTGTGAACAGCTTTCTGGGAGCGCATCAACAACGAAGACCAGAATCCCTTGGGAGTCTGGACCCTAGAGGGTCCACCTTCCGACGCTCCGCCCAGCCTGAGGGCGGGGCGGGGCTGTGGCCGCAGGATGCTCTAGGCTGGTCTACCGCCCCGCCCGCCTGGCGCGCAGGTGCTCCTGGTACTGCGCATGCGCGGCCTGCAGACTGTGGCGCACTGGGGGGTGGGAAGACTCCTACGATTCACGCACCGGTCACGTGACCGCTTGGCCACTGCGCTAGGAACCGCGCAGGTGGAGAAACGGATGCAGAGACCAGCGGGGAGAAGCAGGGGGTAAGGCCAGAGAGACAGGGAGCAGCCTGAAGGGACCGAGAGTGGGGAGAGAGAAGAAAACCAGCCAGAATAGGCAATGGGGCAGACCAGGACGAGGCAGGAGCAACTGGGTGCGGTTGCCTCTACCAGACCTACTGATGCCGGGGACCCACTGTTTTGGGTCCCCAACACACCCAAAGCCTCTTGGAGAGCCCTGAGTCCAGCGTCTGGGCCTCTTCCTCGACAGTTTCTCGCTTGCACGTCCTCTCTTTTGCTTATAAGCAGCATCATCAGCTGCATTTTTCCATGTTCATCTTCGCCCTACTTCTCTTGGCTGCTGGACCTTTAGATTCTGCTACATTCTTTTAAAAGCATTTTCTGAAGAATTCAATAAGATAATACCTTGTTAGTTTCTTTCTCTAATACTGAGAACTTAGTAAGGCCCCCAACGAAAGTTAGCTATTAATATAGTTAAAAATGACATGACATGAGGCTGTAAATACAGTTATTTGGTGTCTTACCTTTTTTGCTGCTGTGGATTTATTGACAGAAAATGAAAAAATAATTGTCTTCACTGCAGCCACCTCTGCCACCCCACCTTCCTACAAAGAGCAGCTGGACGGGAATGTTTGAGTTTGGTACATCCTCCTCTCCAAGAGTGAGTTAACAGTTTCTTTGTGTTTGATGTTAGAATACATTATCAAAAGGCTTTGTTTTCAAAAGCCTAGGCTGGGATCTCAAGCTCAAAGGTTTGTAGGGGCCAGGCAGAGGGGAGTGACACCACAGATGTGGCCAACTGCAAAGCACATGCCTTGCTCACAGGGGCAGTGGTTACCCTGCTGCTATCAGTGGTTTCCATGTAGCAGCTAAAGGTCTTGATTGTAGAAATTCTGTGACATTTTCCATGTTTAAAGGTTCCAGTAGATTAAAAAAAAATTTTAATAACCCCACACTGAACAGACAAAACACATTCATGGGTCACATCCATCCCCCAGGCTACCTGTGTGCAAACCATAGGAGTCTAATACCTCTTCCTAAAGGAAGAGATTGGATTTCCCCAAGCAGCAGGTTACCAGAGAGGCACTGACTTCCACCTTACTCACATAGAGTCCCCTAGTAGCCAGAGCTTTGGACAATAGTAGAGGTGTGAATGCCTGGGGACCAAGAACTAGGGCCTCTGGCTTAGCCTGGAAAGCCAGGAGAGACTCCCTCTGCCCAGCCTGGCTCTGGGGTGGCAGACTAGAACCAGCCAATTTTAAGTGGATTGGTGAGCACTGCGGTAGAAGCCTCTGAGAACAGCTGATGTGGGCAGCTCAGTTTTTCAGGGACTCTGAAAGCCCCATAGTCCTGGGACATGCCCAAGAACAAGGAGGGAGCCACCCCAAAATGCCAGATATTAGAAGTCTCAGTGACCTCAGACAATGGGGGCTTAAAGCTGGTTTTATTCAATTTAGAAAAATAAAGAAGTATGACATGTTTTACGCTTAGAGTATCAGAGAAAAATTCATGCCTTTTACAAACTAAATTTTTGTGGGATCCTAGAGGAAGGAGTTTTCATTCTAACTGGGGAAATAGTTTTGTTCAAATGTGTTTCGTTTTTGGCCCAGAAGCTTCATGGAAGACATGGCATTTGAGCTGAACCCAGAGGCTGAGAAGAAAGAGAAAATCAAATCCAATTAAAGACAAGAGCTTAGGCCCATGGTTCCCAAATTGTGTTAGGGCACCCTGGGGTGCAATAGCAAATTAACAGGGGCACAGTGGAGTATTTTAAATTTTGGAGAGAAACAGTAATATATCATCTGTTGGACACTATGAAACGACTTGCTAGAGTAGTTCACAGTTCCAACATTAGACTCTATTACATTCCTTTCTATGACATTATATCTTTGTAAAGCCAGATTTTTGGCAATTAATGTGATAAGAATCAAATAACTCATGAAAATTAAGATGGAACAGGAAATGAGAGGGCTGATGTCTGATGTGATTCCAAGGTCTGTGATTCCATATCCCATTAGTAAGTAATGGTGGTTATTTAAAAATTATATTAAAAAGTTTTTTTTATTTTGTTGGTATTATATTTTAAAATGGCTACTAAGTTGTTAAGACATAACATAAGTTGTTAGGTCCTAAAGACTTAATAAACAGTGCCGTTAGGTTTTTCTTTTGGTCTGGGATGTGATGGAAAAATTGCTGACAAAGGCTGCCATGTTTGGGAACCTCTGCCAGGAAGAGTGACAGATGACCTGGGGCTTGGGGAGTGCTCATGTGAAGGGCTCCTGGGGAACACTTTAGTTTTTGCTGAGCAAAGGGAGCAGAGACCAGAAGGAAATAGAAGGGAAATGGCCGGAGAGGTACAGAGTGAGCTAGGAGCGCAGAAAGATGGGATAGCTGACAGTACCTCATACCTGAGGGCTCTGAGAAAAATGAACAACACCAATGGATATGGCAGTTGAGGGCTTACTGGTTACCTGGGAAAAAGTCAAGGTACAGACAGGTGAGGATTGACTGAGAGGTAAGGAAGGCTGTATTCCAAACTTCTAGAAAAACTGTGAACTTACCGTTCCACAAGAAAGATGGGGAAAAAAAAAATCTGGATGAACTATAGGGGATCGTGAGCAAGCAGACTTTTTTGAATAGGGGGAGTCTCTCTTTTTTTAACATTTACAACACAGAAAAGTAATGAAGCAAATTCCCACATGCCCCTTCCCCTAAAATAAAGAAGAGTTAATGTTTTACTTCAAAATTTTGTTTCAGAAAAATAGATCTAGTTATAAAAGGTAGATTCTACTTCCTCCAGAAAACCCACCAGAACATTAGCAG
>NW_011888876.1:1999128-2002799 GCF_000151845.1 Pteropus vampyrus
GTTAGGTTTTTCTTTTGGTCTGGGATGTGATGGAAAAATTGCTGACAAAGGCTGCCATGTTTGGGAACCTCTGCCAGGAAGAGTGACAGATGACCTGGGGCTTGGGGAGTGCTCATGTGAAGGGCTCCTGGGGAACACTTTAGTTTTTGCTGAGCAAAGGGAGCAGAGACCAGAAGGAAATAGAAGGGAAATGGCCAGAGAGGTACAGAGTGAGCCAGGAGTGCAGAAAGATGGGATAGCTGACAGTACCTCATACCTGAGGGCTCTGAGAAAAATGAACAACACCAATGGATATGGCAGTTGAGGGCTTACTGGTTACCTGGGAAAAAGTCAAGGTACAGACAGGTGAGGATTGACTGAGAGGTAAGGAAGGCTGTATTCTAAACTTCTAGAAAAACTGTGAACTTACCGTTCCACAAGAAAGATGGGGAAAAAAAAATCTGGATGAACTATAGGGGATCGTGAGCAAGCAGACTTTTTTGAATAGGGGGAGTCTCTCTTTTTTTAACATTTAAAACACAGAAAAGTAATGAAGCAAATTCCCACATGCCCCTTCCCCTAAAATAAAGAAGAGTTAATGTTTTACTTCAAAATTTTGTTTCAGAAAAATAGATCTAGTTATAAAAGGTAGATTCTACTTCCTCCAGAAAACCCACCAGAACATTAGCAGGGGGATTCTCAAAGGTTTAAATCCACAAGGACACCAAGAAGAGAAAAGGAGGCCATGGGAGATAAGAGATGGTGACAAAACAGCCCATAGGTGAGAGTTAATGACTGAGCAGAGGCGGTGGAAACACGAGTCTCTAGAAAGAGGCCAGCTGGCTCAAGCCCAGAGCCTTGGAAAAGCTCAGGAATCACTGGAACCAGGTACTTCCAAAGGTGGGTGTGAAGGGTGGGGCTGAAAACAAAGGATTGGTAAAGAAAAGGATCAGTCAGACCACCAGAGCCCCTCCCCTTCCTGCACAGCCAGGTGACTTCCCCTCCCTGGCAGAATGATAATGGTGGTGACGATGACAATGACAACAAGCATATATGGGGAATACTCTGTGCCAAGCACTAGTCCAAGCTATATACATATACCAATTCATTTATCCCTAACCATCAGCTATGAGGCAGTTAACTATTATTATATTATCCCCATTTTCCAGATGAGGAAACTGAGCCATTTGTCCTGGGTCACATAGCTAATAAGTGATAGGGCCAGGATTCAAACCCTGGCATATGGGATGTGAGGATGGACAGTAGAAAGCAGTTTTCTGTGGTTTGGAATTTTCTCATCTTTCCATGAGAAGCCTTGAGGTGGCTCGTACAATAGTTCAGGTGAGTCTACGGCCATACCACCCTGAACAAGCCCGATCCTGTCTGGTCTCAGAAGCTAAGCAGGGTCGGGCCTGGTTAATACTTGGATAGGAGAACACCTAGGAAGACCAGGTGCTGTAGGCATAAAAAATAAAAAAATAAGGGATTGTAAGCTGACAAGGTCTTTGCAATCTGTGAGGTCAACCAAGGGTTGCCTAACCAAAAAAAAAAAAAAAAGAAAAAATAGTTCAGGTGAGGGGGGTGGGGGCGGGAGGGGTCAAACATACTTGAAATGAATAGAAATCACACCTGCCACTTTCTGAGTACCTTTATATGCCAAGTGCTCCATGCACGGTATTTAATCCCTCCCCCCTCAAATCTTATGAAATGGGTATGGTGATTTACATCTATTTTACTGATGAGAAAACTGAAATACAGCACATCGTGGGACATATAGCAAATTCCTGGCCGAACCAGGTATGTTTGAGCCCAAAGTTTGAACTCTTATCACAGAGCTCTGCGGCACCTCCAGCTCTCAGAGCCTTTTCGAGCCAGACATAAAAATACACACTTTTTTTTATATGCCTTCCATGCATATGAAGTTTCAAGAACAGTAAACTAATTTGTGACAAGAGAAATCAGGACCACGATTATCTCATGAGGGTGGCGGGCAAGGAGTATTTACTGGGAAGAGAGGCAGTGCCCTGGACTTTGGAAGTGTTCTGTGTCTCGATCTGAGGGATGGCGACATGGGTACATATTTATGTAAAAATTCTCACCCTCCTCCAGAAGTGGTGGGACTCAGGGAAAAGAAACCAGAGATGACTCTGAGCGGAACTGGGGATACTGTGAAGCACGGCCCCTTCCAAGGCTCTGTCCCTAATTTTGGTTTGGTCATTGTTTTATTTCCCTTAGGGAGAGCCCCTCCCACCATACTGTTGAAGCTTCAGGCCCCACAGAACCTGGATCTGCCTTGGCTCAGAGGGTGGCTGGGAGGAGGATTGCTCCATCCTTAGATCCAAGGCGGACTGTTACTTAGCAACACCTTAACCCCCATCTCAACTCATGACACATCCCCCAGCGCCAGTGTCATGTAAAGTAGACCCCGGAAAGCTCCCAGTAGCCTGAGAAAAGCAGGGATGCCTGGCCCTCCCAACTCAAATTAAACACAGGTTCTTTCTAGCCTTTCCAGCTCCCTCTTCCCTCCCTCTCCTTTTGTCTGTTGTCTTCCCACCTCCACTTTACCCGACTCACCCCTCTCCCTGACAGCAGCCGCCTTCCCGCCTTACCCCATGGCAGAGTGAGGACCCACCGCCTTCCCCACCCAAGTGCAGACCCAATACAACTCTTAGCTCCGGGGAGCAGGAGTCACGCGTAGGCTCCAGTCCTGCCTTGTTGGGTAGCCCCTGCCAGGCACTTCTTCCTTCTGGGCATCAGTTTCTCCATTGTCCATTTATACATAACCTGGGTCCGAGGCTCCTTATTTTGAATCACACTCGATGTCTTCTTGCTCTCTCCTGAGTTAGAAAACAGGTAGACAAGGGGGTCGATCTTGGGGACCTGGCTCCCCTCACCACGACCTGCGCACCCTGGAGATATTTCAGGTGCCTTCCCTTCCCTCGTAGAATAGTGACGGCGATGGGGATAGTGGTGATGATCACAACGACAGGAAGCACATATGGGGAATAATACTCTGTGCCAAGCAGAGGAACAGAGGAGGCAGGCTTTGGGTGGGGTCTGATTGTCCACAAGCTCCATGCTCGCGGCCCAGAAATCTGGGGACCTCCTTGCCCCTCTACACGGGAACTCCCAGCCCTCTCTGATGCTCTGGGCTACTCTTAACCCCCATATCCCTCTCTCCCTTCCAGGCCGTGACCCTTGCTCCAGCTGTTGATAAGCCACCCCCTTAAACACATCACAGTCATGCTCTGTATACACAGAAGAGTTGTTTGAGCAGATGTTTAATATACGAAACAAAAATCGCTATTATTTTGTTGAATAGATCCCCAAGAATCTGAAGCCATCTGTTTGCAGTATCCCACCCTAGGGCCTAAAAATGCTGCCACCTTCTGTGGCGAAAACATGACCACCCGAGAGCTGTTCAAGCATATTTGTAAACAGTTCTACCCTGTTTCACTGATGATTTTTTTCTAGCAAAATACAAGCTATCAAAATTGACCCCCAAAATAGAAAATTTTAACAGCCTAAGAACCATGGAGATTAGAAAGATCATTAAAATGATTGCATTCCAAAATAATGGGACAATCTAACATTAAGTACTTCTTAAGGTGACACAATGGAAAATATACAACACCACCTATGTTGTATTCCAGCCCCAAAATGTTCAACCTGAATCTAATCATGAAGAAACA
>NW_011888876.1:2004279-2018493 GCF_000151845.1 Pteropus vampyrus
GTGTGTGTGTGTGTGTGTGTGTGTGTGTGTGTGTGTGTGGAGAGAGAACACACAAATGTGATAAACTGTTAACAGTTGGTGAACCTAGCTAAAGAGTGCTCAACTTTTCTGTAGATTTAAATTTTTAATAAAAAGTTGGAGGTAGAAAGAGGCACCAAGCCCAGATGGTTTTACAACTGAGTTTTATACAGTCTTTAAAGATCAGATTATGCCTATGTTATACAAACTATTCTAGATCATAGGAAAATGTAGAAAGTTCCCGATCCATTTTACTAACATTACTCTAGACCATTTTTACTTTTGGGTTCCCTCCCTCACCCCCAGGAATAAGAGACTTCGTCACTAGAAATGCAGTCAACTTAATTCATTACATAAACAAATTAAAGAAGAAAAAGCAGAAATAACTTCTCAGCCAGAAAAAAATAGTTAAGCATTGAGCGAGTGCTCATACCATGCTATACACAATAGGAAGACCATAACTTCAGCAACTCACAAGTTTCCTGTAATGGAGTGTTCAATCAATCAGAGGATGCTGTAAGAGAAACAGTGATTGGATGCTTAATTGAAAATAATTACATTCCAAACGGTGTGTCAAGAAGAGGCTGAATGAGAACTCAGGGTTGAGATATTTGAGCTAGAAATGAAATGTGAGCTCCTAGCCCTTTACAGAGAGGAAAGCCGAGGCCCAGAAGGATAAAGGACTTATCTACCTTCGCAGACTATTCCGCAAACCCAGAAAGCAAAGGCCCAAAGGAGACTTATTTGCCAAAACCAGACGGACCCCACCCCCTGCAGGCAGAGGGCGGAACAGCAGGGCCCTGAGAGCCAGGACTAGGGTAATGGGATCAGAATTTTTCCTTTTGCCCCAAGCTCAATCAACACAATACTGTGACGAATCCTGGTTTTGTTTAAAATGTTCATAGTTTGCTCATAATGGAAATGTTGGCATTAGTTTTGATTTAAAAAAATATTACATTAAACAATGATGTGTCTCGACTACTAAGGTTTTTGGCACATACCCCCTATTAAATTTTGCACCCTAGACTAGAATCTCGCTTGTCTTCTAGTCCCATCGCCTTATATTCCTAAAACCTGGAATCTTCATCCTCATCTTCATTTCCGCCTCCAACCCAGCACTGGCATCTCATCAGAGGACGTCACCTCTTCCGTAAGAGCATAGGCAAGAACCCTCCTTTCCTCTTTACTTCCTCCCCTTCCTTCCCTTCTCTTCCCTTCCCCTCCCAGCTCCTCTATGCCAGGTGCTGTACTAAATATACAAGGGGCATCTTGGGCGTCAGGCGGATGTCAAGTAAGGAGACATCCAGAAAATGTAATAAAGTGTTCCAAGAAGAAGGATTGCATCTGGGATCATGGGAGGAAAAGAGCCTGGATGGGTTCTGTCCCAGTTCCCATCCATACCTATTGCCACATCTATGTCTGGCCCACATGTAATAAGTTCTCAAGCACTTACTACGTGCCCAGCAATGTTCCGCAAGCATTAGACACCCTTGTGATAGAGGCACCGCTTTTATCTTCGTGACCAATGAGGAATGAGGCTCAGCGTTGTAAAGTCATTTACTCAAAGCTCCACCGCCGGGAAATGGCAGAGCGATGCTTTGATCTGAAGTCTGCCTAACTCAACGCCCCTTCTTGTAATCTAGGCCACGTTTGTTCATTCAACAAATATTTTTGCATGCTTGCTATGTGACAAGACCTGTTTTAGGTGCCAGGGATATAGCAGTGAAAAAAATGGTTAAACACCGCTGCCCCCTGCCCACACACACACACACACCAGGCAGCATTTACTTTGGTGAGGAGATAAGCAATAAACACGTAATTAAACAAACAAGATAATTTCAGGTAATAAAAAGTGTTATGAAAAAGACTAAAGCAGAGTAATGGGATAGAGCATCTGGGTTGTCAGGAAGCCTTTCCGAGATGAGACCTAGATGCTAAGGCATCTACCAAGTGGATATCGGGAGAAAAGTGTTCCAGACAGAGGGAACAGGGCGTGCAAAGGCCCTTGGGGTAGGAGTAAGATGGGCACATTTATGGAGCAGACATATTGGTGTGGCTGGAACACAGTGAATCGAAGAGGTCCGTCTGGGGCCAGGTCATGTAGGGCTTAGTGTGTCTGCCATGATAAGGAACCTGTATTTTATTCTGACAACAATGGAAAGTCACTGAAGGGATGTAAGCAGGAAGGTGATGAGACGTGAGTCACAATTTTAAAAGATCACTTGAGTCTATGGTTTCTCAACCTTGGCGCTATTGACATTGTGGGCCGAAAGATTCTTAGTTCTGGAGGCTGTCCTGTGCACTGCAGGATGTTTATTAACATCCCTGGCCTCTACCTACTAGATGGCATTTATACTCCCAGTTGTAACAACCCTAAGTGTCTGCAGACATTGTCAAAATGTCCCCTGGAGGGCAAAAATGGCTCCCATTTGAGAATGACTGCCGTAGTCATAAAAACAAGGAAGGGCTGCGGAAATGCTCCCGGTCGGCAGAGCCTGCAGAGACGTGGCAGCCAAGTGCCATCCCTGATTTTAGACTAGATCCTCTGTGGGAGAGGGAAGATGCTACACAGGGTGCTATTGGGTCAGTGAATAAAAAAAGAATGTGAACGGTAGACTGAATAAAAGTATCGAATCAATATTAATTCTACCCAAGTTGAAAACTGTACTGTAGTCATGCAAGAGAGTATCCTTGTGCTTGGGAATAGGGATGTGTTTAGGGGTAAAAAATCATGACGTGTAGAGTCTACACTCAAATGATTCGGAAGGAATTATATACATACATACATATAATATGTAAATGTTGCATATATGTATATATATATAAAATACCATGTTATGTGTATGTACAAGTGTGTGTATATAGATAGATATATAGAGTCCCATGATATAAAATAGTTTAATCTGTGTATATAGATAGATATATAGAGTCCCATGATATAAAATAATAGTTTAATCTGAGTCAAGGGTCTACAAGTGTGCTGTTTGTACTGTTTTTATTCTTACAACTTTTCCGTAAGTTGGAAATTATTTCCAAAAAAAAGTTTAAAAAATCGCTCTACTCTCACCTGTGACCGGTGGACCGCAGATTGGTACAGCCCCTTTGGAAAGCGACACGGCAGTAACTGCAGAGGCCACAGCCCTGCCTGCCTTGTGACCCAGCACTGCCACTTCTGGGCACGTACCAGAAACGAGTGTGTGTCGACCGAAAGACTTGTACCGGAAGGCACACAGCAGTCTATTTTTAATAGCCTCAAACTGGAAGCAACTCAAATATTCCTCAATAGTAGAAAGAATAAATTAACACACACAATGGAATAGTGCCCAGCCATGAAAATGACAACGTGTCAGTACACACACCGTGGGGAAAAACTCAAAGATACACTTAGTGTAATAAGCCCGACACAAAAGACGACACATTATGTGGTCAGCTTCATTTCTTTGCAGCTTAACAACAGGCTGAACTGACCTATGGTGATAGAAATTAGAATATTGGTAAACTTTGGGGCAAAGGGTTTCCGGAGCTGGAAATTGTTCTGTATCTTGATCTGGGTGGGTGTTATGTGGGTGATTACATGTATAAAAATGTATCGAGCTGTGCACTGAAGATTTGTGCCATTTACTGTATATAACTTAAATAAATAAGTAAGTAAAAAAGATTACCCTGGCATCTGTGTAGAGACCAGAGCAGTGGTCCAGACAGACAGCAGAGGAACCAGTTGGGAGGCTGTGACAAAGACCGGAGGGGAGAAGAGAGGGAGGATCAGCCTGGAGCGGCTGCAGGGTGAGACGTGGCGAAAGGGGAGTGAAATGACAGAAGGGGGCTCCGGAGGGTGAGCCCTGGTTGAACAATTGGAAAGGTGGTAATGTCGGTGACTGAGATGGGAGGTTTAGGGGAGGAGGGGGACAGCTGGATCCTTTTCCTGTCCCCGTTTCCCCAAGCTCTGCAGGAGTCAGATTTCCCTCTGGTCACCAGCAGGGGGCAATGGGTTCCTTCCTGGCTAACCCGGCAGGCAGCCTGAATCCTCCGCTGGAGCATCTCCCCCTGGGGGCAGCTGTGGAGCATGGTGCCTAGGTGGCCTCTGAGTCACCCACAGACACTGTGCCCCTTGCAGAGGAATCTTGTAGGATGAGGAGAGAAGGACATTAAATCCTAAAGCCCTGGAATCTGAAAATAATGAATCCAGCCCTTGCACGGTTCCCCTGTATGCTAAGGATGGAGCCAGGCCCCTTAAGATGCTCACGAGGTCTTGCTGCCAGCACCTCGCCTGCCCCCAGTGAACCCCAGCCCTGCGGGAGGGGAGAGATGGGCTCCCAGCAAGTGCCCCCTCTTGCACACATGCTGTTTTTTCAAACTGATCCTCTTTCATCCGGGCATCCCACACATCCCTCAGGGATCACTTCCTCCAGGACCCACCCTTTCCTGACCCAAAATGTGGATTAGGCTTGCCCCCTCTACTTCTCGCATCATAGCCCTTTCTCCCTAAATTATATTAGTCAATCTACCCGTCTGACTCCTCAGCTCATCTGTGGCTTTGAATGGCAGACCAGGGCTGGGCGCGGGCTCCAAGAATATTTGTTGAATGCATGAAAAAAAATAAATGAATGAGTGAGTAAATCCGGGATTGTACGAGGATGGCATCTAAGTTAATCCACCTCAAGTTTTGAAGTCAAAGAGACCTAGGTTCAAGTACTGCCACTTGTGAGCTGTGTGACCTTGGCAACTGTCTTAACCTCTCTGGGTCCCAGACTCTTATGTACTTATCACACTTGTACAGATTCAGTGATATGATGCATGTCAATCCCTTAACCTAAAATCTGCACTTAGTATATGCTCAATAAAAATGAGGACTTTTTTTTTTTGGTGGTTAAAAAATGTAAATATTTGTGTATGTTCAATTGTATCTGTTTGTGGTACGCAATAAACTGTTAGCTAATGCCAGGGAATTAAATTGAGAGAATAAGGTAATTTTTTTTTTATTCAATGCTTTATACACTTCTGCAATTGAATGCCTTGCCTTAAGCATATTTTACTTTTCTAATAACACAAAGTTTAAAGGAAAAATGAAGTCCGATAAGTGTTTGAAAGAATGCAGAACACGAGTCATTAGTCATGAGAGAAATGCAAAACAAAACCACGTGAGACACCACTGCTCATCACCAGGAAGGCTTAAATTAAAAGGCCAAATGATAACAGATATTGGCAAGAATGTGGAGCAACTGGAACTCACCGGCATCATTGGTGGGAGTGTAAAATGGCACAACCATTCTGGAAAAAATCCTTGGCAGTTTCGAGTAATAAGCCATACTTCCCCTATGAACCAGAAATTCCACTCCTCCTATGACTCAGGCACAAGGAGAAATGAAAACGTGTGCCCACAAAAAGACTTGTACACAAATGTCCTTGGCATCTTTATAATAACAGGAGGATGGATAAATACTTCGCGATGGATTCTTAAGTGGAATACTATAGTAGAGCAATAAAAGGAATGACCTGCTGGTATCGGCAGCAAGATAAATTAATGTCGGAGACATAATGTTGAGCAAAAGAAGCCAGACACTAAAGAAAAGATATGGCATTGTAGTTGAATTCCATTTGTATGAAGTTCTAGGACAAACAAAACAGATGCATAGTAATGATAGTGTTTCCCTTTGCAAGTATATGGCCTGGCACAGGAGAACATTCTTGGGTACTGGAAATATTTCATATTATGATCTGGGTGATGATTACATCTGTGTATACAGAGAAAAATTCATTAAGCTATACATAATTGTTCACAACAGTTTTATTTGTAATAGCGCAAAATTGGGAACGACTCAAATGGCCATCAATCGGTGAATGGTTAAAGAAACTGTGGTACATCCATACAGTGTACTATAAGCCAGCAATAAAAAGAAATGCACTATTAATACACATGACACTACGGATGAATCTCAAAATAACGATACTGAGTTTTTAGAAAGTCAGACAAAAGAGAGTCATACCGTATGATTCATTTATATAAAATTCCAGAAAATGCAAACTAATCTACAGTGATGGAAATCAGATCAGTTGTTGCCTGCAACATGCTGTATGTGGAAGAGGAAAGGAAAAATTACAAAAGACCAGGGGAAAGTCTGGGGTGTGACGGTTTCTTATCTTTATCGTAGTGATGGTTTGCAGGTGTATTCTGAAATCATCAAAATGTACACTTTAAATATGTGCAGTATATTATGTGTTAATTATACTTAATAGAGCTACAAAAACATTTTTAGAAAACTCATTGAGAATTGTGCATTCAATGTATGTAAATTAGACTTCAACAAACAAAAGACAAAGAAAAGGAAGAATCTGCCCACCTGACCCTATTTCCCAGATTGACACTTCCAGCCCCGTCCGGGTCCCGCGGGATCCTTCTTTCTCGCTTGGAGCAGCCCCCAGAGAATTTCTACAAGTCAGAGCTCCACAGCTCAGCTGGCTCACCTGGGATACACAGCTTCCTTACAGCAAACCTGTTCCATCCCTCATGGCCCGGCTCCAACGCTGCCTCTTCCACCGAGAAGCTGTCCTGCTTCCCGCCATACCCTCCCAGCTTAGGGCTCTCAAGGCCCTTGGCTCAAACCTCCATCATGGCACTGGCCACTGTCCACCCTGTATCATCAGAATTAGAATCCGTTTGAGATCCACCTGTCTTCCACCCTAAATGCTGACAACCATCATTAGAGCAGATACCATTTGATGAGTGTGTCAGGCCCTGGGCCAAGGGCGGGACATGGTTAATTTCATTGCCTCCCTACAACAGCTAGGATGATAGGGACGATTAGCTTTATTTTACAAAAACTGAGACCAGATGGTGAGAGCCAGTCAGAGCCAGTTTTCACTGATGGGAGGGACGGTTGGATTACATCCAGACTCCTCTCCTGCTTACCTTGAGGGTACAGGGGCTTTCCCAGTTGGTGGAGAGGAAGGAGTTCTTCAGAGTTACAGGACCATACCTTACAGGAAGAAAGGTGGGTTACTTAAAGTAAAAGGAATTACCTTCGTGTTTTCCAGAGAAGGAAATACTTGGAGAAAGTAGGCATCCTGGGTAGAGAAAAGGGGTAAGAGAGGGCTTTTTGGGGGGCTTTATATTCTTCTGATTATACGGCCTCACGCTCGCAGACGTGGGTCTTTGGTGTCGCCGTGGAGAGGGAAGGCTCCTCATTAAAGAACCCAGACATCTTGTTCCACCCGGCTCTGCCGGTGCCTAGGTGGTGAGCAGCAAAAATATCTGTGTGTCAGATATTCGCCATCTGCCCTTCCAGTGGGGAGTAGGGCGTTGGAGTGAGGCAGACCCAGGATGGAAAACGGGCTTTCTGACTTCCCATTCTCCAGACGGCCCTCATCTCTCTGAGCTTGCATCTCCTCATCTGCAAAATGGGGATGATAATAGTGCCGCCCTCATGGGGATGGTCAGGAAGATAACATGTCCAAAGGCCTGGTGTGTGCTGGGCACGCAGGAGCCACTGGGCGTGATACCCATGTTATTGCCATCATTATTACTAGGTGATGAAGAAAAACATCAGCAATGTCCCTGGTCCGGGAGGGTTCAAATCTAGTGAGACAAGATATCGTAAAACCACTGTGAACCTGGGGAAGTACTTCCGAAGGCAGCACGATCCACTTCATAGTGCAGGGATCTCGGCGCTGGATTCGAGGGTGCGTGGAGGATTTTGACCCAGGGCAGGACTGACCACCTCGGAAGAATGCTTAGCATCTCTGACCTTTGGGCGCTACATGCCGGTGGGCCCCTCCCCCACCCCCACGGACACCAGCCATAGAGATGCTTACAAACCTCCCCACCCCCCACCACGCGCGCGCACCCACACATTCCCCGATGCCCCCTGGGAGGCGGTGCCGCCCCTGCAGCTCCCTCCAGCTCAGGGCTCCCTGCCCCAGCCCACAGGTCAAACCCTCTGCCAGGGTGACCGCTGGACTGAGTGACAGGGATCGAGTCCAGCCCACGCTGCGTTTGCCAAGCCAGCTGGGGCCCTGGAGAGAGACTGTTGTCATTGACTTCGCCAGTTCTCACAGAGGCGCCGTTTGGGGTGGGACATTTCTCTCCCTCCGCCTTGCTCACCTTCCCCTTGGACCTTCTCTCAGCTCCTCCCCCACGCAATGGCTTCTGTCCTCCAAGCTCTGCCCCCTAGGCGGGTGGGAACCGCATCTCTGTCACCCCTGGCACACTTAGGCACTCAGAACCCAGGATTATTCTCATTCTTCCCAGAAGGCCCGGAGGACAGAAATTAGTAAGAACCGGAGAGAGGAAGAAGGGCCAGGCTGGGGTGGAGGTGGCCCCACCCCCAACAATCCCGGCCCAGCCTCACCGCAAACTTAGTCACCCACAGAGCTGGGGAGGCTAACACTACCATCCTAGCCAGGCTGAGTCACCAGCTGGTGAGGGGTGGCTTCAGCCCAGCAGGAAACCAAGCCTGACATGGAAGGGATGGGTGGGGGTTGCCTGAAACCCCTCCTGGCTGGCCGCGGAGGAACTGGGAATGGCTGTCAACACTGGTCAGCAGCGCTGGCGGGGAAGTCAGGAACCTGGCCAGGCTCAGGGTCCCTGCTCCTGGAGCCTCTCACTCTGGAGGGCGGGATGAGATGGGAGGTAAGACTTGTGTACAAGTCACCACAATACAAGGAGTTCTTGACAAGGGACACATGACAGGCACATGGTAAGTGCCAGGAGAACATTGGCTGCTATAATCATTTTATCAGGGCAATTTGTCGCCCTGTGTCAAAAGCCTCAAAAGGAAGTTTATACCAGCAATTCCACTTCTAAATTAGTTGATCTAGTTTAGAAAATAAGCATCTAGTCATAGGAAAATAGTTTAATGGACCATACAATGGAATATTAAGCAGCCATTAAAAATGAGTAGAACTAAGAATTCATTAGCATGAAAAGAAGGTCCTATTATGTTGCTAAGTGAAAAATAACAACAGTTGGGTAAGCAGTGGACATAGCAGAGAATCCCATTTCGCAATTGAGAGCTAGATGGACGCAGAAGATTGAGCCTAGTAGGATGAGGATGACATGTTGTAGCTTTAAAGCAGGCCGAGCTGTGTGTGGGTTTTATCTTCACCTCTGACTTGCTGTGTGACCTTGGATGGGTCACTTAACCTCACTGAGCATCAGTTTTCTCTCCTGTAAAGAGAGAAGGAGACCCATGAAAGGGTCTCTTTCACAGAGCCGTGGTGAAAATAGGAGAGACAGAGGGTGTAAGCCCAGAGCTGGGTACAGCACGAGCCTGCAATGGGTGGCAGAGTTGGTTGTTTTTATCATCCCTTTGTGATTATTTTTCATGCTCTGCTTATTTGCTGGCACTTCTACACCCCGTTGTCTGACTTTGGTGTTGCTGGGTCCAACTTGGAGTCATGACCTGGGGAGCTGGTGAGAGCTTCCTTCCTGGAGGTGCTCCCTGCATGGCAGGGACGCTACAGAACAGACTTAAAACGGGGAGTGGAGTGGGCGTGGCCACTGCAGACATGAGCTGGCTGAGTCACAGGGGCCAGGTGGCTGCCCACTGTCACTGTCCCCTCCAGTGCCCAGGATAGCATTCTGGACATTGCAGGTGCTCGCTCAAGCTCCCATTACATCTGACACTAGGAATGTCGTGTGGAATGAAGACAGTCCTTGTCATCAGAGAAGATCTATTTAAACAAATAACTACATACAAGATAAAATAATTGCGAATGTGCCTATTGTGCTGAAGGAGAGTACAGGGTGCTGGGGGAGGTGAGGACAGGAAAAGCCTCTCTGATGAAGGGTGGTTTTAGCTGAGGTCTGAAAAATGAATGGGGCTTGGTGGGGCAAAATGGGGAAAGGGGATCAGCATGTGTAAGCCCTGACGCAGGAGGGAGCGTGGATAGTTTGAGGATGTGAAAGGTCATTTTGGCCAGAGAAGGGCGAGGGGAAGTGGGGCGGGCAAAGGAGAGGCTAGCAGGGGCACCAATGCCACGTTTAGGGTCTGGGTCTGACTTTACCTCAAGAATGGTGAGACCCACAGAAGGTTTTGAAGCCTGGGAATGACATGGTCATATTTGCGTTGTAAAACATTCCACTTGGCTGCCCAGTGAAGAACAAATGGGAGGCAGGAGGCTAGAGGCAGGAGGCCAGTCGGGCTGGGCAGTCGACCAGGATGGCAATCATGGGGCCTGGCCTGGGGCGTGGCGGTAGAGCTGGCCAACAGAGGAACGAGAAGGTAGTTTAGCTGCCGGAGGCCAGGTGACAGATGGAGCAGGCTGTGAGCTGTGGCTCTTTTACCACCACCCAACAATTAATAAAGAGGGGCGTTTCAGGCGGGGTGCCAGGGTCCCTTCCACACAACGGGCCATGCCAACGGGGTAAACAGCAGTGGACATATGATATTTCTTAAAAACAAAATCCTAATTCATTCACACTCCCTGTTGTTTACCTGAGGTGTTTGTTTTTTATTTCTCCTGGGCTATTTCAGGTCTGACAGGTTTGAGGGCAGAGCAGAGCTGGGGCTCAGAGCCAACTGGAAGGGAGAGGGACCAATGGGTCAAGGGAGGTTTCTCCTCCTTCCAACAAGACTGGGAAGGGTCCTGGCCTGGGACCCCCATTGGCTGTTCTGGGACAAATCCCCTCCCTTCTCCTGGCCTATGTCTAAGCACTGGGCCCAACCTTCTGAATCCTCCCTTTCAAAGTGAAATGCTATTATTCTTCACCTTTGGGTCCTTCTTTCTAAATGTGCTTTAGGGTGGGGTGGGGTGGGGCGGCCCTGCAGAAAGGCGGGTTGGCAGAAGCCACTTCCTGGCAAAGGACTGATGAATCAGGGGCTGTAGGTGGCATTCTCTGCCCGGGAGGGGACAGGCCCAGCAGGTGGGCAGGGTAACCTTCCCTTCCTGCTCCCGGATCTGGATCGTTTTTATACTTTGTCCACACACCTGGTATCTTCCACCAGGCTCTGGGGTCTGGGCCAAGAAAAGGGTGTAGGAGATCCTGGTGGGTAGGGATGGCATTCAGAGACCTAGAAAAAGAACAGAGATGCCCCTGCCCCCTGCACACACACACTGCCTCACAGAGTTGAGAAATTTTTCCTTTCTAAAGAACTCTTAAAGATAAAAAAAAAAAAAAAAAAAGACATTCCAGTAGAAAGCAAGCAGAGGATACAAAAAACAAAAAACAAACAAACCACGAACAGCCAATAAATGTATAAAAAAAGGCTTTAATTACTCAGAACTAAAAACCGAACATCAAAACAGTGTCAAGTATCAGGGCAGGGGTTCTCCACCTTTCAGAGTTAAGAAATTCTTCTGCTGTCTGACTTTCTGGAGTTCTTTTCCTCATATGGTGCTGACGACTATATTCATTTTTCTTTCCCTCAAAAATGTAATTCTTCCCCCACCCAAAGGTCATAACTGGCCTGATTTAATAACATTGATTAGCGGGATGCTGACAACTTTTTTTTTTCTTTTTAAAAATTTATTTATTTTTTTTGGTGCCATTGGTTAACAAATTCTGATAAGTTTCAGCTATGCATTTTATTTATTTATCTATTTATTTATTTATGTAAGCGAGGCAACCCTTGGTTGACCTCACAGACTACAAGGACCTTGTCAGCTTACAAGCCCTTATTTTTTATTTTTTTACGCCTATCGTACCTGGTCTTCCTAGGAGGTCTCCCATCCAAGTACTAACCAGGCCCGACACTGCTTAGCTTCCAAGATCAGACGGGATCAGGCTCGTTCAGCTGTACATTTTAACAGTAAGGCATATATATATATTTACATTGTGTGTTCACCTTCTACAGTTAGATTTCTTCCTGTCACCACATATGTGACCCGGATGCTGACAACTTTTAAAGAACTTTACAATCTTCCCAGGATAAAGTAAAAAACTCTTATGTTCTGGGAGCTTGAGGAGCTTCCCACTGGTCCCACCCATTCATGGCACAGACTCCTCTCTCCTCTTCCCTGAGGAGTCTCAGAATAGCACCCTGACCCCCGGGGCCCCTAAGGACTTGTCTCACCTGACACCTTTACCTGGCATGCCCCCTCCATGCCTACCTATCCAGTGTTTAAATAAGGATTGCTACGTGCATACGATAGAATATCATCTTTTAAAAATCCTCATAATTGGTGATTCTTCCTGCAGGGGAGCTGTGAAGACAGCACAGACGAGGCAGCGAACACCTTTGGCACCACACCTGGCACGGTACACGCTCCGAAAATGGCAGCTATTCCTGGATTTTCACAAAGGCGGCTTCTTCTTGCTGATCGGGTTTCAAAGCGTCACCTCCTCAGAGAAGCCTTTCTAGACTACCTTTCTAGGTGTCACCCCCATACCTGTCACTCTACTCTCTCATTTTATTTTATTATCTTAATGTTTATCACTCTCCAAAGCCGTGTTCTTTATTTACTGTCTTTCTCTCTCCAGCATGAGAACGTAATCTCTGCAAGGGCAAAGGCCTTGACTATCTTGCATACTGATAAATCCCCACTACCTACAATGTAACACCTGACACACAGCAGGTGCTCCATATATATATTTCACTTTAAAATTAACTTTATTAAAGTATAATTTACATACAATAAAATTAATCTATTTTCAGTTGTATAGTTGAGTTTTGTCTCCTGTACTCCGTGTGACCTGACCATCACCCCAGTTAACGTATAGAACATTCCCATCCTCCCCAAAGGGTCCCTCTGGATTTCTTTGTAGTCATTTCCCTTCCCATCCCCAGATAATACAGTGTGTGTGTGTGTGTGTGTGTGTGTGTGTGTGTGTGTGTGTGTGTGTGAAATGAATGAAGGGACCAGCCCCAAGGTCTTGGGGAAGCTATCCACGTGCACGTACAGCACCCAACAGCTTACAATGCCTTTTCATTCACCTCTCACATATGAGGTCACGGATGCTCAGAGTGGCAAGGTGACATGTAGCAGAGGGCCTCCAAAGCCAAGTGGGAGGGTCCCTGGGCCATGGGCCTGGCATGCTGGCAAGTTTGTGGGTGCTCCAGGCTCATAGGCCTAGGTGCACCGTGAGGGCTGGCCAAAGGCTGCCTGTGGCCCCACCTCTACCTTAATTTTCCCAGGCTTCCAGCCTGGCTGAGGAGATATCCTGGGGTGCCCAGATGCCAGCTACTCCAGCTATCCCCTCCCAGGGCAGAGCAGGCCTTTTCAGGCCCTATAGTTTGGGCCATAGTAGCGTCACTTGCTTCTGGTTGCTCAAAGAGAACCAGGCACTGGCTGTCGGGAAATTTGGCCTCTGGCTGGGTTCTGTCTCTGCCTTGCTGTGTGACTTTGTCAAGTCACTTTCCCTCTCTGGGACTCAGTTTCATTCTCGATAAAAGGAAACTAGTAATTGCTGTCAGCTTGACTTCAACTCTACCTGATGACTCTGCTCATGATTACATCCTGCTCTTCAAAGACCGTGCCATCCTCATTCCCTGGAATGCCGTCCCCTGGAATCTGCTGTCGAAATTCTGGTTTTTCAACTTGTAGTTCTGGTACTACTCTCTCTGTGATTTTCCTCAAAACAGAATGTTCTGCTCCTTCCTCAAGCTTCGATACGCTCTTGAGAGACTGCGATGAATAATGGAATGGTGGGTTCTGTTTATTGAGATGAGCAATCCTGTGCCAGTCACTTTGTTATCTCATTTAATCCACATAACAAAGCATCATTCGTCTCATTTGACAGAACAGGAAACTGAGGTTCAGAGTAATGCCACTTGTCCCTGGTCACAGGGCAGGCAGGACAGCTTGAACATCCCCTTGTTTTACCCCCAGCATCTTGCAGAGGGCCCAGTAAGCAGAAGGTGTTTATTGCCTGTTTGCTGAATGCCCCGTAAGCCACTGGATTCATGAATGAATGCCCATATCACATTAATCAACTTCGAACCCACATTCCGTGGTATTGACAGGGCCGAAGTACCTGAGTTCAGTGATGTTAACTTTTATTACCATCATTTTTTACCTATGTCGCAGGTACAGTTAGCTGTTTAAATACAGGGTGGGATGCATGGAGGAGTGGGGAGTGCTCAGTCCCTGGGGCAAGCAAGAAGAAACCAGATGACTCTTGGGGTGCAGTACAGGAAGTCTGAGCATTAGCAGCCAAGGAAGGCCTCTGCCACTCCAGTCCATGACCTGGGAACCTGGTTGTTAACCTGTCTACCCTACCGGCTTGGGAGGTCCTGCGGGTAGGATTAAAATACATTG
>NW_011888876.1:2020296-2032030 GCF_000151845.1 Pteropus vampyrus
ATCTTGGACAAGTCTCTTAATGTCCTGGCACCTTGGTTTTCTCCTCTTTGAAATGGGGTGAATGATTTCTTCCTCGTTTATGAGTTGTTGAGAGACTTAAGTGAGCTAATGTACATAGCTGGTTCAGGCCTGGCATAGAGGAGGCACCGATGCACGGGATGCTGGCCTCTGTGGGGTGTGGCGGCCGCCTGTGGAGACCGTTCCCTCCGCTGTTTGCCTCCCCCTGTCCAGTGGGCACAGAGCCCTGTGTCTGCGTACACTTATCTTGATGTGTCGTGCAATCCCGTAGTTTCAGCAGCTGTGCTCTGCCTGCTCGTACCCTGGAGAACGGGGACCAGGTTGCCCTTAGCTCTGTGTCCCCACCCCTCTGGGCACAAAGGAGGTGGCTGAGGAAGGCTTGTTTAGTAACTGTGGTCCTGGGCCCACAGCCTGAGCTTCCCCTTTGTGCCAGGCCTGGGGCCAGGCCAGGGGTGAGGGTGATGGAGAAATGAGTCAGACCCTCTCCAGCCTTGAGCCAGCAGGGGGTTAAGTCCTGGAACTCTTGCTCGGAGGACTGGCCTGGACTCTGGGAGGAGGAAGGCTGGGGTGGAGTCTTCCTGTCCCCTCCCTGTCGGGGGCAGCCTCCTGGGGCTCTGTAACAGTCCATCCATTCACGACCTCCAGTTGGGGCCCCTCGCCCAGCCTGGGTGGGATGTGCTGTGCCTTCTTCAGTGGGGTTTTTCCTTCCCGCACACCCAGCTCTGGCTGTCCTCCTCTTCCCACCTCCCAGGCAGAGAACTGCCAGCCAGTCCCCTCTCTTCCATTTACAAGGGAGGAGACTGAGACCACAAAAGGTGAAGTGTCCTCTCCTGGACAGGCTTGGGCTTGTTTTATGGACACCGGGCTGGGTGGAAGAGGGTTGTGTCCACTCAGAGCCTGCTGGCCTCCCTCTTTTCAACACTTCAGTGCTATTAATAACCCTCTTCAAATGCCTCAAATTCCTGGTCCAGGCTCACCTGAGGGGGCTCCTGAAGTGCGGGGGTGGGAGGTTGGAAGGCGAGGAAGCCAACCATCTTCCAGTCCCCTCCCAAGAAAGTGACTGGCCTTAGAAATCTCTGCGGGAGGGGAATGAGGGCGTGCCTTTGCCACCTCCTGTGATCCTGCACCCTCTTCACCCCACCCAAGGAGCAGTGGGCACTTTTATGCCAGACAATTAAAATTCCAGCGCCCTCCCTACCTAGGGCCTGGTTCTCCACCCAGGAGACCTGGGGCCGCCCCTGCAGAAATGCCAGGGTTTGGAATATCCCTTCCCACAGTGCTCTGAGCTCTGGGGCCTGTTAGGATTCTGCGGCTTGGCCGACCCACCCCCTGAGCAGGTGAGCAGGTGAATGCCAGCCTGCAAGTCCTGGCAGGGGTCAGACGGGCTTCTGCCCACGGTGCTGTTTGCTGTCAGGGCGCCTTTCATCCTGGGATTTCAAAGCCTCTGGCAAGCAGGGGCTTGTTCTCACACCAAGGCCCCGTGGGGCTGATGGCAGGATTTCCTCCTGCTTTCATGAGGGAGTTTGCATGGAGGAAAGAGCCCCGGCCTGGGAGCCAGGAGGCCTGTGCTACCTGAAGGCGGAAGTCCTTTCCAGCTCTAAGGGCCTAATGATCCCCCAAAGTTCCCATAATTCTCCTTCAGACTTGAGCCAGCTCAGGGTCCCCCACATTGACTCCACAGTGTGTTAACTGGCGGGACCCGGGGCCAGCATCTTAATCTCAGTTTTCTAATCTGCAAAATGGGAATAAGGGTCCCTTCCCTCCAGGTACTGTTGTAAGAATTTAATGAGATAATTAATGCAGGTAGGAAACTCAGCCCAGTGCTTGGGACAAGCAAACGAGTGCTCAGCAAACGATTGCTATTATTGAGATTGTCATTTACTCTGGTGGGCAAGGAGAGTGGCCAAGTGTTTGGAGTTTGAAGAGGGCAATTGTAGCTGTGATTTAGGTCCCATTTCTCCAAGGTTTGTGTAGTCCCTGGGATCGGGTGGGTGCTAGGTCCCTGGGTTCGTGAATCCACCAGGTTTTTTGATGACTGGGTTCTTTCCCCGTTGGCATATGTGTAAGATGGATGTGGGCCATCTGGAGTGGGAGGGCAGTGATGGGGGACCCTACAAAGGAACTAGGACACAGACAGGTGGGGGTTAGGCCAACTCACACCTTCCTCCTGGTCCAGAGGGCAGGACTAGGAGAGAGTGGATGTGCTCAGCTGGCTCAAATCAGTGCTGTATGAGGGGTTCTTTGCATATGGTCTGAGCTACGTAAACCAGGATGGAGCCAATGAGGGAGTGAGCTCACTGTTGCTCAAGATGTGCAAGTACGGGCTGGGTGCTGTACCGTTGGCAGGAAACCTGGCATTGCCTGGTGGCCCCTTCTGCCTCTAGGACAGCCTTGAAGGACTCAGGCGTCACTCTGGAAATTCTGTTGACCGGGATGAAATTGCGAGGGCCAAGGAACTCCCCCTTCCACACACACTTACTGCCCTAAAGTTTATTACCTGAGAGGGCTGGTGAGGGAGTCTGACTGTACCTGTGCTCCTCCCTTTGGCCAGCCTCACCTTTCCCCTTGCTAATTCTTTATTGAAATAGTAGCTTTATTGGAACATAAACTGCCTGTAAGACAGTTCGTCCACTAAAAGGGTACAAGTCAATATTTTTTTGTGTGTATCCAAAGAGTTGTGCTACCATCACCGCGATCGATTTAAAAACATTTTCATCATCCTTGAAAGAAACCCCCTACCTGTGGGTAGTCACGCACATTCCCCCCAGTCCTTGCCAACTCTAGGCAACCACCGGGAATGCTGTCTGATTGTCTGATTGCACACACAGTGTGGGAGTGTACAGTATAAAAAGGAAAATTCCCTCCCTCTTCAATCCCACTCCCAAAAGAAATCGCTCAAGTTTGGCGTGTCACTGTTTCCAGCCATACGGCTCTGTGGACACACGCAGTTGGCTCGGTTTATAGGAAGAGGTCCAAATATATGTTTCTGTGGTTTGACTTTTTTCACTCAGTGTAGTTTGAACATTTCTCCGTGTCAGAACACAGGAGTCTGCCTGGCTCCTCTGTCCGTGGGCTTCTTTCTGTGCACGGCGTGCTTCGTTTACCCAGCCTTCTGTTAATGGACATTCGAGTTGTTTCCAGTGTTTGGCTGGCGATCACCGTGCTGCCCGAACCTCTCTGCACATACCCCACACCTGGTTCCAGCATCACAGAGACCCCAAAAGGGAACTCCTGAGTCCCATTTTGAGGAGTTGACACATAGCCTCTGAAAAGGCTGTGAACATGTGACACTCCTTTCTGTTGGCATGAACTCAGTATGGGTAATTTTATTGAACAAAACAAGGAATGCCTTTTTGCAAACTGATTTTACAAACCTGCCACCCCACATTTGGGAAATGGCTGTCGGTCCCAGGAGAGAAGGGATAGAGATGTCTACTTTTGGTACCTTGCCCAGGTACGTGGCTCTCCCACTTTCTGGGCTTTGCGGAGACACCAGGCTGACCAGAAGCAGTGCCTGGCTCTGCCTGGGCTCCTGCCCTTAGTCAAGGTCTGGGTCAGGCCCTGGGGTGAAGCGTCTGGGGATTCTGCTCTGCTCTTATGTCTCTTACATAACGTGCTTTTGTTGGCGTTGACCCTGCCCTCCCCCTCCATGCAGCCTCTACTCTGTTCTTTTCTCATTGCTGAGAGGCCTCTGGCCTCCCCTGCTAGGAGCTGCCTACCGCCTCACCCCTCCTTCCCCCTTCACCCCTCCATTCTTCCCATAGGCACTGCCAAAGAGACTTTTCTAAACCCAAACTGCGCCACGGGGCCTCCCAACCTGCCTCCAAGGAATGAAGTTTAGAGACAAGACTGGGAATCACTCACCATCCTGTGGCGACCACTTTATTCTTTAATGGTCTTTCCCTTCTGTGTTTATTGTTACACGGTGCCGAGACCAGAGCTCAATTTGTGTGTTGCTTCTTCCACTAAACATTCGTAGGTCATTAGAACCTCCCTCGCAGCAGTCCCAAAGACTGCATCTTGTGCCACTGGAGGCCATCCACACAGGAAGGCCATTTTCTTAGCCTTTCCCCTGATGCTGGACAGTGCCATGCTCCTCTATGCCCAGACTGTTGGCTTTCTGGGGCAAAACGAGTCACCAGGTTCTCTTCCTTCCCTGCTCTGGTCAGCTTCCTTGCTGAAGGCAGACTCGTCCTCTGGCCCTAGTCCCCCCCCCCCCACCTGCTTCCACCAGTTGGCATTTTGAGGGTGGCTCTTTCCTGGGAGTCTCGACACCTCTGAACATCTTTCCACAGGGAAGTGAGCTCGAAGGGGCTGTATGTGAGCTAGGGACATGGACCGATGACACTGGTCGGTGGGTGTGTGTGACCATGAACTCTGGCTGCTTCCCCAGCATGTGGTCTTCAGAGATTTCATTGATATGTCTCCTGCCTGAGGATGGTGGTCGATGGAGCAGGGAGGGGCAGTGTTAGGCTCTGAACTATACCTGTAGAACTGAGCACCATAGAACTGAGCACTTACCTGTAGAACTGAGCACCATAGAACTGAGCACTTACTTTGTGCTAGGCCTTCTTTGGCCTGTATACCTCAATGAATCCTCGCCCTCTGCGCCCCTCCCCAGCGTTTTACAGGTGGGGCTGAAGCAAGTCAGTGGCTGGCCCAGGCCCAGACTTGGGAGGCTGAGCCTTTAGCTGTTAAAACTGTGCTGTGCTGTGACCAGACATTTCCTGGTGCCCAGGTTGGGCAAAGGACAATGTGGAAAAGGCCCCCCTAAAAGAGGCAGGCGGTGGGGGGAGGGGGCCCGGGGAGGGGGAGGAGCCGAGTGGGAACAGAGCGGAGTGTGTCAGAGGCTCCTGTATATTGCACAAATCTATCCCTCCCGTCATTACTCAGTGTCATTACTCAGTCTGAGACTCAAGTCCCTCGTTGGCCATTCTCCTTCGAGTCGCCCCCTCCTCCTCCGCAGGCAGAGCTCATGACTCACTTTGCCCTGGGTCTCCAGCAGCATCATCCTGCGGGTTGCACAAATTCCTGAGCTGCTTTTCCCTTCCCCCGCTCCGCCCCCCTCTGCTCCCCTGCCCGGGGAAGAGGGTTTTCTGTAGCCCGAGCTGGGCAGTCTTAAGGAATCATGAAGGCAGATTCTAGGTTTAAACTCTCGAGGGTAAGGCAGAACTGTGCCCCCCTCCTGGTAGACTCTTAGGTCCTGAGTCAGGAAGGCTGCCTGCCATCTTCTGATCCCACAGATTTCAAAACTGGAAGAGCAGGAAGTGCCCACCTCTCCAGGGCACCTGGTTCCACCCCCTGGGAACTGTCCGGGTTTGGAGATACACTACCTCTAACGCACTGCCTGCTGACACAGGCTGAAGCAGTGGTTTTTTTCATTTGAGTGGTTCCGGGCAAGGCTCTGCAAGTCAGGCTGCTTGGGTTCAGTCTCAGCCAATAGATGGACTGGTGTTTTGGGGCAAGTTGGTCACCTTCTCTGAGCCTCAGCTTCCTTTGTAAAAGAAGATGATAGTGACGAGGGTCAAGCGTGACAGCTGCCAGACAGTGCAGCGCGGGGCTGGTGGGCGGCGAGAACACAGTGGTAGCTGTTAACAGTTGGCACTTCACGGAAGGAGATGTGCCGGGTCTGTCCTGGGGCCTGAGGCATCCCCCACATCCTGCTGTGTACCCCAGGAAGTCGGCATGCCCCGGGTTGAGGAGCACTAGCCTGTGGCCCTGGACATCTGAAGCGGTCAGCAGGTACTTGGAGGGTGGTGACACAAGGGCCCTGGTTACACAGCAGAGTCAGTCATTCACTAGCATTGTCAACACTGTGTCCAGCGTTGGGCAGGGCACCGAGAATAAATGGGCGAAAGACGGATGGGAACACGCCACCCCGTCATCCCCCCCACCCCGCTTGGCCATGTGTCCAGAACTAAACTCATAGGTCTCCAGCCTGCTCCTGTTTACTGTTTGTTGTGTGACTCTGGACCAACCGCTGTGTCTCTCTATGTCTCTTTTCCATATCTGTGATCCCAAGACTAGTATCTACTGGTCCTGGGAATTCTCTGCCCCTGAAAACCCTTTCTTTGGGGTCGTGCATGAGGTGACTTACAAAGGCTGGGCCGGATGGGTCTGGATGTTAGAAATTGGGGTGTAGGGTCCTCAACTGCATGCCTGTGAGATCCAGAGTGTATGAGCTCTGGCCCCAGACACACTTCTTTTATTCATTTAATCAATAGTTATTGAGTACCTATGGTGTGCCAGGCACGGTGCTAGGTACCAGGGACACACTGAGGCACAAGTTCCTGCATGGCCCCTGCAGGAAAGCGTGAGAGGGGGACTGGCCATGTGGGTGAGGGAGGGTTAGGGTGAAGTGGAGGGAGCCACCAGGGGACTTTGCTGTGAGGGTCATGGGGAGGCCCCAGAGGCATTTTTAGGCAGACGGGGCGCATAGGCGGGTCAGCTGTGTGTGTGAGGGAGGATGAGAGGAGCGGGGCCCAGTGTTGGGGGGCAGGGCTGGACCAGTGTGGATGGGCGTGGGGGACAGCAGGCTCCCATTATCATGAGTATGATAGAAATAGAGCAACCGGGCCTCTGTGGTCGTGATGCGTGAGGTTGGGGAGATCTGGTATTTTGGCCCTGGGGGGTTGATGGACCCCATAGGTTGTTTTATCAAGGCAGCCGGTGGTCCGGCAGCCTCTGCTCCCTTTTCTCTGATGACAGGAGATTCATTCCCTTCCCAGGCAGCTCTGAGTATGAGAAGACTAAGAAGTGGGCTGGACCTGGATTCTGAGTACCTGGTTTTGAGATGCTGTCTCAACTGCCATGTTATTTGACAGGTGCCTTCCCTTTTCTGGGTCTCAGGTTCTTCATCTGCGCATAACAGTAGCCCAGGCCTGCTAGGCTGCTGTGAAGGATCAATGAGGTGATGTGCGTGGGGCATTTTGCGCTTGAGAAAGCATTGGCTCCTATTATCAGCTATTACTGTTGTGTATAGTCTATGTTAGGGCACTGGCCTAGGGAGCCTCTCCTCTCAGGGAGATCAAAAGTTCAAGGCGTGGGCCAGGGCACTGGGTACAGGGTCCATGTGCGGGGGTGGGGACTCCAGTGGGTAACTGGGCATTTGGGAGGGGCAGAGGAAGAATGAATTGAGGTTTGCAAAGTGTGAACCCCACTTTCCCACCCACGGTTCTGTGGCCAAGTCAATTGCAGCTGCTGTCCATCCTCCCCGCGTACTGTGCAGAACAGAGCTATCTGTGTCCAGCTGAGTTTGTGAAACCAGAATCTTCTAGAAAAGCAGTCTCTTGGGCAGGAAACTACTTATCTTTTTGTGCTCCACTCACCTCTCATCTCCCTTGTCTTCCAAGAGCCATTTCTGGGTGCAGGCTGGAGGTGAAAGTCCCAAGGCTGGTGCCAGGTGACCTCTGGCAAGCCCTTCTTCCTCTCTGGCCTCACTTTGCCTCCCTGTGCAATGGGCACTAGGACAATCTAGTGCCCATCTATCTCTGACCTCTTAGGAGCCTGTGGACCTTGGGCTGCATCAAAGGCACAGTGCTGGTGCTCAGCGAATATTTATTGTATGATGCCATCTTGCTGTGGAGGAGGAGCTGTCTTGTGCCTGGCCTGAGGGCCTGAGCAGGGTGGTAGAGATGAAGCAGTGACAGGAGCTCATGGGTCTTATACCAGCCGGGAAGCTCCATCATGCTAGATGCAATGTGGTTTGTGTTACAAAGACAGTGGATTTTTATATGTTTTACAAAGCGCATGGTGGCTTTAAACACTTGTCAGCCTAACTCAAGAGGCAGCATGTCTGTCCTTGACTTGGGAGGAGGCTGGCTCATGGCCTTGGGCAAGCTACCGTCTTCTGAGCCTCCACTGTCAGTAAAGTGGGAAGGTGATCCTGCCTCTGGGTGTGTGAAGGTTCTGGCCCGCAGTTATTGGTGGCACTTGGAAGGTACTAGGTAAGTGGCAATTCCATTTTGGCTGAGTTCTAGGAGGGGCTATGTCACTTGACTCTCAGGGCGATGGGACATCCAGAGGGGGAACGAGCGGACAATTGCACGTTTTTGTTTTTGCTTTTGTGTGTGTGGGGGGGGGGCAATGTTTAGTGAGGGAACGGAGCTTAAGCTTCGGGGAGCCCGCAGCTAGCACGGAGGGTTTGCTTGGGTCTCCTTGGGCCACAGCTCCTCTTCGCTGAGTTTGGAGCTTGTGCCGTGGGCACCGGCTGCTTTTCTCCTAGTCAGGAAGGACCCTTTGCAGTCATCTAACAGACCCCCCGTCCTCCATTTCACTACTGAGTAAACTGAGGCCCAGAAAGAGGAAAGGATATACCCAGGGCCTCAGAAACTGTAGATGGTACCAGAAACCCAGGGCCCCAATGCCAGCATGAAGCCCTTTCCATTCTGTGTTCCCTCGACCCCCGTAGATGGCCCCAGACAGCAACGCCTGGGCAGAGAAGGAGCGAGCGGCCTGGGTGGAGCTACAAAGGTTATAATTTTGAGAACTGAGTAAACAAACAAGTCCTGTGTGAGAGAGAGTGAATCGGCCCTATGCTGGCCTCACAGACAGGCCTGTGTCTGAGGAGACAGCCCAGGCCTGTCCACCCGCAGACAGTAAGGTGTTATGGAAGATTTAAAAAAGCCAAAGCCACACTCCCTCCCCTCCCGCCCCCACTCCCATATTTAACTGGGAGCAGAGAGAACAGGGACAGGGCGGGGCCCGACCCCCTAGGGTGACCGCTGCTCAGCCCTCCAGGCTCAGCTCAGCACTGTCACAGCTCACTGTGTGACTTTTGGTCAAGGGGTGTCTCCTCTCTGGGCCTCAGTTCTTCATCTCTAAAATGGGGATGATCCCATCCCTCAAGGGGGGTGGTGAGAGTTGGGGATGCTTTGAGCCGACCGGTTGAACCCAGGACCCTTTTTTCTCTCTCTCGCCTGAGGCCAGCTGGGACCTCAGAATCTCTTCCCTTCTCTGTGGCCAGAAGCGGGGCCCCTCTCTCTCGGAGCAGAGAGGTTACTGTCTCAGTGACTTGAGAGTCAGTCTGCTCCTGGGAGACCAAGCCTCCAAGTCCCGTCAGGCTGTAGCACATCTCCCAGCTCAGCTTTCCTGTTTTCCTGTTGAGATTGTGACAGAATCTGAGAGGAGCTGCTTCTGGGACCTGCCCCACGGGTTGGGGGCTGGGCCGCTTGTCTGGCTGGGAGCCCCCAGTGTGGAGCAGCAGACTTCCCGTATGATTAGGGGCAGAGCCCCTTTGCTCCCCTCCCCTCTCCCCCTCTTTTGCTGAGTCCCCTGTATGAGCGTCTGAGGGTCTGGCTCTGTGGATGGGAGCTCTGTCTAGCCTCCACTCTAGGCCTCAGTTTCCCCATGGTTCAGTGAAGGGCTTAGACCCTCTGGGTCAAATTCTAAACCGGGGAAAGCCCCGCAGGACCCAGGGACTAGCCTCCGCAGCCAGGACCCTTCCCTGGGCCCCTCCCCTCCACCCCGCTCCCAGGCCAAGTCGCATGGTTGTGGTTCTAATTCTCCTCTATGATATGAGCCTCATGAAGGCTTGGTCACCGTGAGCTCCCCTCAGGTGGACAGTGTGGCCTCGAGGATCCCCGCTTGCTTTAGCAGCTTCCAGCCAGGTGCCCCTGGGACCGTTTCTCTGGCTCTTTACTCCTTAATTTCATCAGCTGTAAAATGAGAATGATAATAGTACTTCGCTGGGTCGTAAAGTTTAAATTGTATTCTGTATGTTTATAAATCACATTTATGCATACTTGACACAGTCCTGGGCACAGTAAATGCTCAATATTCAATAGCTATAATTAACGCATACTGGTTTAAATGGTTTTAATTCCTTAACAGTGAGTGAATGAATAAATGTCCTTGCAAGGTTTACATTCCTGCAGCATACAGGGAGCCCGAAGCTGTTTGGATGAAGGGTCTGGTGGGTGTAGATTATGCGTTAGGGGGCAGAGAGAGGGGTGGGGCGGGTGCAGGTGGGTGCAGAGCCCGGGCTGATTCTGACTTCCCCTCTTCCTTCTGGGAGGAGCGGTTTGGGCCCCATCATGTCTGAGACCACAGGCACGGAGCTCGTGTAGCCACACTCAGCTTCCTTCCTCCTGGCCAGTATTCCTCTCAATCTGACTCATTAGCTTTGAGGCCTTTGTTCTTGTCCTTGAGCTCTGAGGGGGTGGCCCGGAGAGGCAGGGGCCCAGGGATCCACTGTTGGTCAGGCTGCTCCTGCCCCTGCTTCCTGGCTCCTCGGCAGCTCCAAGTGCTGGGCCTCTGGGCCCCCAGGACTGAACCCCTGGTCTGACAGGCAGGGAACTGGATACCTGAGTCCTGGTGCTCCCGCCAACTCACTGTGTGTCAGGCACAGGGACACACGTTGACCGTTGACCGTGGGCCCACTATGTATTTGGCACCCAACCTGGCTCACCCAGGCCCTGCCTGTGTAGAGCTAAAGGAGAGACACATTGAACAATAGTTACCAGTCAGTCATTGATTAAATAATTATCAGAGGGCAGATCGTTGTGATAAAATGACCACTCTCCTAGAGAGCTCACACTTGTGGTCCCTGTGCCTGGCCCGTGTGGCGCACATTCCGTGGAATTGTCACAGCAGTGCCTGTTATTTGTCCCCCTGTCACAGATGAGGAAACAGGCCAAGGGACTTGCCCAGAGTCCTCTGAGGAGGTGGGAGAGCCCAAGTCCCTTCCCTCTTGTGCTTCAGTTTCTTGTCAAGTAAAATACGCCTCTGAGAGTTAGGCTGTGACAGAGGCCGGGGTCCTGCTGCTCGCCCTACATAGGGCCTGGGTTGTCACTCCTGGCTTTTAGGATGACGAACACAGCCCCTGGGACTGCGTAACTGCAGTGCCAGACTGCGTTTGTAGCCCTCGAAATCCTTCATTTATCCTGAGGCAGAAATATGGGGTACAGAGGCCACTGAGGCTAAAACATTGGGTCCTTCTAAAGGCTGGGCAGGAAATGGATGCCCAATGGGGTTCCTCTCCAGCCCCGCCACCAGTAGGAGCAACGGCAGAGAGGTGGCTCAAAGCCCCTGGTGAAACACCTCGCCATTCCGCATCAGGAGTTTACCTGGATGTGGCCAAATGGTTACACTGTGTTACAGCATTGGTTAAAACAGGAAATGAAAGGAGAGAGGGGGACAGTGTAACTAGTAGGTCATGTTCAATTGCATGATATGTAGCCAATAAAGTTAAGATATAATTCTGTTTGTCTGCAAGTATATATATCTGTACAGGTGTAAGAAGGAAATTCATAAAAATGTTAACAGATTTTTAAAACTTGGTAGGGTTATAGATTATTTCCTTCATTCTCTCTTGTTTTTTTTTTTTATGGTAAATATATTAAATTAAAAGATAGTCCTATTGACCATATTTTGGGGAAAATTTTGATTCCTCTGTCTGACTTAAAAATCTGAGCCACCCTCACCTGACAGGAGTCCCGAGGGCGTTGCGAAGCACAGGGCAGGCTTGGGAGAAAGGATGAGAGCAGGGAAGATTCTGGAAGGGAGGTGTTTGAGTTGGATCCTGAAGGACAAGATGAATTTTGGCCATCAGAGTTGGGATACAGGCAAGTGGAGGGAGCGGCTTAGCACGGACAGTTTTCTGCCCTTGGAGGGAGTCCGGGGGTGGGGGTGGGGACTGTGGCTAGAGAGAGAGGGACGGGAGCCCTGTCCGGTGCAGCCTTGAGTACCTGGCAAAGGAGCCAGGGCGTAGGGAGCC
>NW_011888876.1:2033265-2045260 GCF_000151845.1 Pteropus vampyrus
TCATCCGTTTCATCGTAGTTTGAGAGCCTGCTCAGTGCCAGGTCATGCGATGGGAAGGCAGCGTGGTCCTCGCCCTCCCAGGGGTCCCTTTCTGGGAGGACAGACCCAGCGTGGCACCCCAGCCCAGGGGAGCCCAGAGAGCAGCAGTAACCCAGACGTGGAGGTCACAGAAGGCTCGGTGGAGAACGAGGTGTCTAGGTGACATTGAAAGGTTGAGGGAGGACAGGGCCATAGGCAGAGGGGCAGCTCTGCAAAGGTCCAAAGCTAAGACAGTACAGGTACTTGAGCAAAACAGAATTTCCCAGAAATTGGTGCTTTTGCCGTGGTTCTTGCTGGCCTCGGCATCAGCTCTCCCGTGTGCACAGCACTTTGGTGGTTGTTTTTCAAAGTACCGGGCCCTCCGTGGGGCTGGGATCTCGTTCTGATGGGGGACACAGAAGCAGGGTGATGTGCCTGCCCCAGGTAATAGCCCAGGCCTCCTGCCTCTCAGCATGGTCCCCCCCACCCCCTACCCGTGCCAGCTGGAACGGGCAGAGAAGGCTCAAGTGCTGGACCCGCTCAGCTCCAGTTTCCAGGCCCTTTACAGATGCTGTATTGTTTGACAGAATCTGTCGGAAGAAGAAACGGAGGATCTGAGCTTAGGTGTCAGCTTGGTTTGTGTGACAGGGTGGTGACCTTTTCTGCTGCCGATGCATAGCCTTGAGCTGGTCTTGCTTGCTCTACCGGGTCTGTGCAGGAAGCGCCCTACTGGAATTGGAGAGCCCACGGCTAACGCCATGCCCAGGGGTAGTGCAGGGTATGTCCCCAGGCCTAAGCTGGGCTTTTTGAAAACTCATACTCTTCTTGTGTCTTAAGATGCTAGGCTGACGAATCGAGGCATTCAGATGTAAGCTCGCAGTCAGGGACAAATATTTATGTGCGGAGTGCCATGCTCCATTCTGGGGATGTATCATGAATGAGATTGACAGTGTCCCTGCCCTCGTGGGGAAAACAAACTCTAAATAGTTAATTATTAAAGCAAAGCTGTGCCGATGACTAAAAAGGGATTCTGGCCTGAAGCGGGGAGGGGTGACTGTCAGGGACTGTGCTTTTGGCACCCCAGGTTGACGGGTGGAACGTGGGTCAATGTGATCAAGCCTGACGGACAAGCTCCTCTGGGCCTACCTATGTGATCCTGTGTTGGGGAGGGAACACCGTTTTATGTCACCGTTGGAGGGCGTCAAGGCCTTGAGGATCCAGTGCAGTGGAGTCCAACCCCTTCACTGGCCTAACGAGAAGACAGAGCCAGGAAGGGTGAGGGACTTGCCCAAGGTCACCCAGGGGCAGTCAGTGCCTGGACTCGGCCCCGTGCTCTTAATCCTGCCTCACCGCCTGGAGTCTGTGCCTGGACTCTGTGTGTCGCCACCAGGGAGATGGTGCTTCCCCACTCATGCTCAAGGGGACCCTACCCCTGGGGAGTGGACCAGAGACTTGGGCCTGTTAGCTGAGAGCCGAGTTTCCCATGCAGCACAGATGGGGGACAGGCAGGCACCTGGAACGAGGAATGTGAGGCTGGCAGGGCCTTCAAGAAGACTTGTTCTGGTACCTCCCCTTCTGGAGCCCAAGGAGACCTGCAGCTGGTGACCCAGGGTGGGGCAGGGCCTGCGTCTTCTCAGTCTTGTTATTTGAATAAACTTTCCATCTTCTGTCCGCATACAGCCTCACCCTGCCGAGGTTCCCTGGCATTCCAGCCCGGGATTGGGTTTCCTCTGGCTCAGCAGCGAGCACAGGAGTGAATTTTCATATTGGCTCATCTTCCTCCCTCTCCCTCCCTGGCTTTAAGAAGGCAGGAACCCTACCCCTGCCCCCACCTCATTTGCCTTCAGGACCCAGAGAGCCAGCACTGCAGGCGGTAGTGTGTGTGTGTGTGTGTGTATGTGTGTGTGTGTGTGTGTGTGCACGCGCGTGATGGGCAGGGGGAATCTGGGTCTGAGGCAGCTCAGGAAGGAGCCTGGACTCAGTGAAGAGGATGTTGGTGTCAGAGGGCACTCGGCTGATGAAATGTGGGGGTTTGTGTCTCTGTTTGGCTCCGGTCTGTTGGGGTTGGGCCATAGGAACTGACATTTATTAGTGATTGGTTCTTATTAGAACAGCAGTGGGCATTTATGGGGCTCTCACCAACAGGCAGGCAGAGCGCCAGACACTTCTTGCTCATTGTCTTAGTTACTTCTCACAACGACTCTTCGAGGTGTGTACTATTTTTCTCCCCATTTTATAGATAAACTGAGGCTCAGGAAGTTATGGTCAGTAGCAGAACCAGGTCTGCAGGTCTCAAAGTTTGTGTTTTTACTGTTACCCTCCCTCCCGGGACAGAATCTCCTCCACAGTCTCCTTACCAATTGACCCCCCAGCCTCTGCTTGCACACCTCCAGTGATGGGGAGCTCTCTACCTACTGGAGTCACCTGTTCCACACTGGGCATCTGAGATAGAAATCCCTCTGTGGAGTTTTGTCCATCCTTAGTGGGTCACTTGAGAACAGGCGCTAGTTTGGTTGGGGCAAATGGCGATGACTGGGTTTTTCCAGAAACTATTTTCCCAGGGGGTTATCCAACTCTTTTGTTTGGGGAGAAGAGCTAAGTCCTCCATCCTTCCGCTTAGCAGGCCCTACCTGGTACTCAGCCCTTTACAGGGTCATTCATCACATACTGAGCAAGACTGAGCAAACTCGATGTTGAAACGCTAGAGGTATTTTCATTAGCATTGATCTGGATGTCTTAGTCAATGTGATAAGAGAAAGAAAGAGTTATCAATACAAGATACCAGGAGAGCAGGGCGCACTTGCCTTCATGGAATTCAAAGCATTTCCCCATGAGGCCTCTCCCTTTGCATTGTCCATCCTGTGAGGCTACCTGTGGGAAGTGGAGTCTCAGAGTCAAGAAGCTCGCCCTCTGCAGCGCCACGGAGCGGAGGTGCGGTGGCGTGCGGTAGCGTGCGGTCCGTGGGGTGTTCGCTTTCGGAACCTTCATTGGTGCTTCTCTGTCTCCTTCTCCTTTCTGATTAGTTAACCTCTGGGAGCCCAGAAAGATTGGACCCCAAGCATGTCACCTTCCCATCCCCTGAGCGGCCCGCCGAGGGGCCCGGTAGCTGTTGTTCTGGTTCCTCTTTGCTGGTCCCCGTTTCTTGGCATGAAACACAACACTGAAAGCTGCCATAGTACATATCAGCCACCTCTGTGCCCATCCCGATGACAGCAACTACATGAGAGAGAAGCTAGTTATCTCCATGGCACAGGGGAGAATACCAAGGCTCAGAGGTGAGGCCACTGGACCACTGAACTGGGATTTGCTCTGTATCTGTCTGGCTCCCAAGTCAGTCCTCTCTGGAGGTGGAAGGATGGGGAAGTTGAGCAGGGGTGTACAGTGCAAGGTGACAGATCCTCCTGGGCCATTGTACAGCTTTGGGGGTCTCCAGCTGCCTTTGACCCCCCTTTGATTCTTTCTTCATGGCCCTATTGGGCTGGGGCGTGGCCTTGGCCATGACAGGGCGTGGTGCAAGACACCAGCCTTGGGAGCCCAACTCGCGATGTGCTCCCAGCAGCAGAAGTATGGTGCTCCCCTAAGGGCCTAGGGGAAGTGCGGGGAGGCTGGTCCTGCCCTGGGTGGGAGACGCTGCAGGGGGGTCTTGGCACCCTGTCTCCACCCTTCCCAGCTTGGGTCTGTGCTCCCAGAGAGCAAGGACGCCTAGGTTCTGGGCTCCAGAACAAGCTGCCAACTGTAGGCTGTGGGCACGGGGCCGCTGCCAGACAGGGAGGGCAGGGAGGGAGGAGATGAGAGGGCTTTTGTTTCCCTCTGTTTGTGTCAAGATGGGAACTGACTTCCTCCCTCTGAGGAGGCCTCGAGGTGTAAAGGAAAGGGCAGTCCCCCGTGGGTGGGCGGGTCTTCAGTCTGCTTTTTTGGGGGGCATTTCTTTGGCCTGTGCTCAGCCACCTCCCTCCTTCAGGCCCTCCTGCCTCTGAGCTCACTCTTCCCACCAGACTGAGCTGTGGTTAAATATTTGCTAGCCGAGAAGAGCTTTCAAGGCAGCTTTGTGAGAATTCCCGGCGGCTCCTGCCTGCTCACACCGTCCCCCAAAGCTGCCTTCTTCGCGATGGGGAGGCCCAGCCAGCCTCTGCCCTCCTTAGCCTCCTTCCCAGGCCCATGTGGCCTCCTGGGAAGGCATTTTGGCACCGACACTGAGTGAGCTTCCACCCAGGCCTTGTTCCTTCAGCACGTGTTTATCGAGCTCCCGCCTGGGCCAGGCATGAGCGGGGCGCTGGGGAGATGGCGGAACAAGGTCTCTGTCTGTGGGGAGATGGGTCGAAGGAGTCTTTCCCAGTGACACAGTAATCGGAGCGGTGAAGAATGCCAAGGAGAAGTGGGGACTGTGGCAGCGGAGGCTGCGGGGACAGGATATGGGTTGGGGGGTTCCCGAGGAGGTGACATTGGAGCCTGGGGAGGAGGAGGAGCGGGCCAGGCAGAGGGGGTGGGCTGTGGGAGAGCATTCCAGGCCGGAGCCGGCGTTCCTCTCTGAGTACCAAAATCCTGCTGACTTCTCTCCACGGCGCCAGTGACGGGGCTGGGGGAGCTTGGCTCTCCTCCCCCACTCTCCCAGCTTCAGTTTCCCCATCTGTCCAATCTCACGGGGGCCCTTCTCAGGTCCAGTGGCCTGTAGTCAGACCCGGGGAGCTGCCCTTCGAGTGGGGAATGTCCCAGCAGAGAGTCAACAAGTACATGGGAGTTCGTGAGCTGCACTGTTCTAGGCACATGTCCCAAATTTGCTCTTACCTATGTGATGTCGGGCAAATCACTTCACTTTTCTGAGCCTCAGACGCCTCATCGACAAAATGGGTTTAACAATACATCCGGGTGAGGGTTAAACGAAATGATGTTGACAGTAATTGTTAACACAGGGAGCTGTCTCTGTGCCTGGCACTGGGCTAAGTGTTACACGCATTAGCTCATGCCCCAGTTAGTATTATAATTACATGCAAATGGGCAACTGCAAAACATTGTGAAGGAAGAGACGATGTTTGGGTAGGGCCTTGAAGTCTGGCTAAGAATTCGAACTGTGGGAAAGACAGAGAAGAGAGTTCCAGCCAGAGGGCAGAGCCTAGGTGATGCACGGAGGTGGGAAGTACCTGAGACAGGTAGGAAATGGCCAGGGTGGGGCAATGGGGAGGAAGTGGAATCTTAGTGGATCTCGCATCAGATTCAGGGTAACGTGTTTGCAGGCTGCGGTGTGCCAGGCCCCGTGTCGGGGGCTGAGAATGTGGCGATGGGGTGAGCGTGTGGTCTCCTCGGCCACCAGAGGCCAGTGAGAGCCTTTACCAACCGCTGTGCATGGCTGTCTCCTGTCGTTTCTGCAACCCCGGAGTCTGGGTTCAAGCCCCAGCTTAGAGTTGCCCCCCTCCACTTGAGGTTGGCTGACCTTGGACAAGTCACCAGGCCTCAAAGCCTCTGTTTCCTCAGGGGGAGGGGTGATACCTGTACCCACCCTCTGGGACCGTTGCCAGGGCTCAGTGTCAAAATTCAGTAAATGCCCCTATCGAGCGCGAGCCCATGTGAGCGCTGGGTGTCGCCAGCCAGCATTGTGCCTTTCCAGCTGTGTGGAGCTTTCGTTTCCTCCTCCGTCTGCCGTGGTAATGACGGGCCCTCCCTCCTTCATGCCATTGTGATCTCCCACGTAAAGTCACTCGCACAGAGCTGGGCGGTTGCAGTCAGGTGGCTGTCATTATCTGGCCTTGGTGTGCTGTATTTATGGGAAGAGGTTTTTCCTGGTTAATAACTGGCCCTTGGGAAGGAGTGACCCAACAGAGAGTCCCATCGGGGGACCTGAGGCCAGCAGGAAGGGAACCTTATGGTGGCAGTTGCCTTCCTGAGGGAAAAAAGGGACAGTGTCGTGCACATTCTGTCATCCCTGGGACTCAGCCACGGCCCCTGGGTTGGGCATTGGCCTCCCTTTCTGTGGTGAGAAATCTCTGGGGTGTGCATGGGAGCTTATTGCTCAATGGGGGTGGTGTCTCCCCGGGCGGGGGACCGGCCTGGCTCGACGTCTCTGCCTCTGGCCTCTCATTCTCCGCTTCCTTCCCATTCCTACTATGTGCTGCGATTTGTCCTAGATGTGGTGGGTACTGCCAGGGGGAGTCAGACAGGGAACAGCCTTTACCCACTGTGAGATCATGGGGGGCTGTGGGAGTAAGTGGGGGGCACCCACCAGCCTGGGGGCTTCCTGGGGGGAGGGACAGTGCTGCAGAGGGCTGAGAAATGAGCTCCGTGGAGGAGAGGGGACTGTCGCTGACCCGGAGAGCAGCCTGTGCAGGACCCTGTGCACGGAAGGGCCCACGGGGTCTGGGGCATGCTGAGGGGCCCAAGGCAGTGGGAGCCACGGGAGGTTTTTGAGCAGGAGAGGTTGAGGGGGAGAAATTTGGAGGCTGTGGCAGGCGTGACATGAGAGTGGCCTGGCTGGGGGCAGTGACTATTGGCATCATTTGGACTGAGCTGGACTGGCCCCTAGTTAGAAGGCCAGCTTCACCCTGGTGGCCTTGCGTTAGGGAGCAGGGCATGGAGTGGTGGGAATCCTCTGGTGCCCACAAGTGGGGGTCCCAGGGACCTGCCATCGCTCTGCAGATGCTCTGAGCACACCCTTTCTTCAGGGGATACTCTTGGGGTGACCCTTGATCAGTCTCTTGACTTCTCTGGGAGTCGTTCCCCTTCTGGACAAGGACCGGCTTGGGGTGGCGGGAGCGCCCATCTTGGATTTGACTCTGCAGAGCTCCTGCTGCTAGTTTAGGCTCCTAGGCGGTCTGCCCATCCAGACTCATCTCCTGCCCCTGCTGGCCGATGGAGCCTGTCATTCCCCTCCTCCTCTGGGCTTCCCCCCCTTCTCCCCCTGATTAAAGTCCTGAGCGGGAACCTGTCAGCCTTTCTGTCCACCTTCCTGACGGGGGCCACCCACAGGCCGGTCCTGCGTGGAGCCCTGCCCCCAAAGGAAGGAAGACAGCGGTGAGATGGAGTCACGCAGTTTGGTTCCCTGTGAGACTGTTCTGGGTACACGTCATTTACAACCTGGGTGTCCCTAGACTTACCCTGTCTGCATTGCAGTGTCCTTTTGTGTAAAGTGGGGATAAGGCGTGAAATGACATGCGAACACGTGCAGCACCATCCTGGGTGCAGAGCGGGCTCTGAATAAGAAGCTTCTGCTGGTGTTAACGGCGAGCACAGGGGCGGTCAAGTGGTAGGGCCCCGGGCTAGGCACTGGGGGCCAGCATGGCCACCCCGCCCTGTGGGACGTGCTCTGTGACCCTCAGACAGGGCTGACACCTCTCTAGACCCCAAGCTTTTCCTGCTTTCCCATGGTGACAGCACTACTACGACACGGCAGAATGGGGTCCCTGCCCCCTCTGTTTCTGCTGTTCCTTCAGCTCTGGGGTGGGTAGGGTTGGTGTCCCGGGCGGCCTCCCCCACCTCGTCACCCTGGCCCTGCTCCCTGGTGCTCTGGGAACCAGGCAGACAGGTTGTGGGCCCGCCCCGCCCGGCCTGGTTTCAGTCGGCAAATCTCTCAGCCCTGAAACCGGGCCGGGCCCGGTGGGTGAGGCGTGTCTCGGAGCCCGCTGGAGGGACCGGATGGACCAGGAACGGGCCTGGCACCGTGCTCTCGGCTCGGGCCAAAGCAGGGCCGGGACAAACGCGAAGTCCCCAGGGTTGGCACAGAGCCGCTGCGATCTCAGCTGGAGGTCTTCCGCCTGGTGCAGGCGCCCCACGGCCCGCACGGAGGGGAGCCCTGGCCTGGGCTCAGATCCTGTCCCCACCGCTTCCCAGCTGAGGGACATGGGAAGGGGACTCAGTTCTCTGTCTCCGTCTCCTTGTCTGAAACGTTCCTCCGGTGGGACACCATCTGCCAGGTGGTTGAGTTGAAGGTTTGAGGGGACGATCCAGGTAAAAGGCTTAGCACGGCCGTGGCATGTGCTGGGCTTTGGGAAGCCCGTGAGAAGGCACACGCTCCTTAGCCTGGCACTCCAGGCTTTCCAGGCCTGCTCTCTGAGGACCCCTGCAGTGCCTCCTCCCCTTCTCAGCTCAGCAAGCCCCTTCTTCTCTCCGAGCCTTAGTTTCCATAGGCGCACCATGGGCCCAGCGCCCCATCCCTCAGTCCCCCAGTCCTCCAGCATCGTCAGGGAACTTCAGGCTACCCTGGGGCCTCCCCGGGTCTTGCCAGCCTCCGCTATCTGAGTGCAGGAAGTAGTGTGATCCTTGAATGTTGTCGGTTTGGAAAATCAGAGATTAATGTTCTTCCGGCTGCTGTCTGTGCTGGGCCTGGGGGATGGGCGGGATGGTGGTGCTTGACCTCCATTTCAAGGGCTTCTCCCTGCGTTAGAGGAAGCTTGGACAAGAGGGACTTTATAGGAGTGGCCATGAGTGACATGCCTTCTCCTTGTCAGGGCGAAGAGCTTTCTGTTTCTTAGCTTAGAAGTCTTCTTACAACCCAGTCGGGCATATACTGTTGTGCCGTTTTGCAGAAGGGGATACAGAGGCTCAGAGAAGTGTCTTGGCCAAAGGCACACAGCTAGTAGGTGGCAGAGAGCTGAGACTTGAACCCAGAACCCAGAGGAGATAGTGCTCTGTACTACAGGTGGGAGTAGTGCTGAGTCCTGTCTTCCACCTATTCCCCCCATCCTTCTGTCCAGCCTGGGGGGCCTGCGGTCACCTCCCACTCAGAGCTGACTCACCAGCAGCTCAGAGGAGATGCTGAGGCCAGCATCCTGGTCAGCTCTTGAGGACAACACTGATTAGATTGTCGTTGAGATTTTAGATCAGCTGAGCCAACAGGGACCCACGCACCCATTTAGAACAACTGAGGCCCAGAGAAGATGGACAAGTAAGGACCCAGCAGGCGTGAAGGTTCCCTGCCAGCTCTGACAAGATGGGCTGGAGACCCCAGAGTTCAGTCCTGGCTCTGATAGTGTGGCCAACTGGGTGATCTCGGGAAAGTCACTTTGCCTCTCTGAACCTCAGTTTCCTCATCTGTAAAATGAGGACAGTAAAGTCTGCTTTACCTGTCTCTTGGGCTCAGGCAAAGACACAGCAAGAAAGCATAAGGCAGGGCTTTGGAAATTGTATTGCAGCCTGAGAGACCAGGGGAGGAAGAAGCTTTGGTATGAGACAAGGTTGGAAACCTGCCTCTTTCCCTTCTAGGCTGTGTATCTTTGAGTAAGTCACCAGGTCTCCCTGAGCCTCAGTTTCCTCATCTGTAAAGTGGGCATACCCATGTCTGTTTGCAATGAGCTGTTGAACATGCAAACGTTCTCAGCGACTAGCACATCTGACAACCTCTGGGAGTTCTGGGGGCAGAGTTAGAAGGACTGGCTGGTGAGAAGGCCCCTGTGGGTCACGCTCGGTGGTCATAATGGGTTCTGGCTTTGGAGACGAGATTCCAGTCATCTTGGGGGCAGAGACATCCTAAGATCTAGAGATCTAAGATCTGAGACCCCTTACTCAAACAAACCCCATGTGTGTGTGTGTGTGAGTGTTTTGCCCTGGCCCCCAAGTCCTGGGAAGTGACCTCTTCGAAGCCAGATGGAGTTACTGTCCTCATGTTACAGATGTGATGTGGAGATGGAGGCCCTAGGTTGGCAGTGGCTCCCCAAGGTCCTAGAGCACAGCGGTGGCCAGGTACAGACTGGGACACTCAGCTCCAGTCCCAGAATTCACGGGCTGCCCTCTCGGGCTAAGGAGAGAATCAGGACCCCCAGAGGTGGGCCCTTCCTGTGACAACCCACAGAGGTGCACAGTAGGTTTTTGTTGACTGACAGTGAAATGACCTTTCATGAGTCACTGATCTTCCTGAGCCTCGATTCATACACCTGTAAAACGGAAGGCTGTATTTACCTATATTCACCTCTGGCATCCTTTGAAGAATCTGGGTGTGTGTGTTAGGCCTTTTGTCCTAGTGGGGTGAGCTTACTTCCTAATTCTGTGGGACGTGCTGGCAAAGGGGCACAAAAGGGGGCGGTGATTGGCTCCGGGCACCAGCAGAGGCTGGAGATTATGCCAAGGGTCAGGTGGGAACCTGGGTGTGGGGGTGTTCCTGGCACACTCTTGGCCTGGCTTTCCCTCCCCCTCCCCTTTGCCCGTGAGGTCCCTTCCTCCTCCTGGGCTCTCCCTTTGATCTTTGTCTGTCGAAGACTTACCCACTCTTATCATTTATTTTGTGGGTTATTTTCCTCATTCTTTTTTTTTTTTAAGTCTTAATTGGATTTCTTCAAACTATAAAAGCTATACCTGCTAATGATCGTTTTAGTCTCTTACGTTGTTGTTAGAAGCTGGGCACTGCTGGGATTAAGAGTGGCATGTATGGGGGTCCTGAACTGCACACTTCACGTGCTCCCCTCTCCCTGGGGAGCGCTGTCAGTGGATTCGGTTATGTCCACTTCACCGATGAGGAGCTTGCGGCTCTGAGAGCTAGGCAGCTGCGGGGCTGGGCTCTGGCCGAACTGGGACTCGGCCCGCACCCTGGGCTCCTCAGCAGGCGGCTGGGAGCCTGGAGCCACAGGACAGGCCCCCTCAACCCCTCCTGTCTCTTCTCCTCCACCAGTACCAGGGGCGAGTCAATGTGAGGAGGGAGCGAGGACGGCTGAGACAATGTGGAAGGTGGGTGAGGCCGCCACACACCCTGACACGGCTCTGCTCCAGCATCTCTGTCGCTCCCAGCAGCAACTAAATCACTATAACTCACGGGGCCTCCCAGTTCCTGGGCCCAGGACCCCCAGAGCTGGCCCTGCCTCTGGAGGGGGAGCCACGACTCCTTCCTTTTTGCCCTCTGGACTGGGGGTGGGGAGCCCTGGGAACAGTGGTCAGAGCCAGGATCAGGAGGAGGTCAGCAGGCCATGGTTTGAACCCCAGGTGCCTCAGTCCTGCTGTGCGACCTCAGGTGAGCCCCTCATCCTCTCTGGCTCAGAGTCCCCTTTGGAGTGGTGAGCCTTGGTCTTGGAGACCCCAAATTCATGGCATGTGGTGTCTCTAGAAGCTGTGGGAGGAAGCGGGAAGAGCTGGTGCGGGCAGGTGTGAAGGAGAGAGAGGCGCTGAGGCCTCGGGGACCACCCACAAACACGCAGGCGAGGATGCTGCAGTGGGAATTTAAGTTGTAAAGTCCCTGTGGCAGTTTCAGGGAGACAGTTGCTGCAGGGAGGCAGGGAAGGGGAGGGTGCGGTGCCGAGTAGCGTTTACAGGGAGGGTGCCACCTGGGCCTTGAGGCCTGGCCCTCCCGTGGAGGCCTTCCCCAGGGCCAAGCATCTGGCCAGAGAGGGGGACCCTGTTCAGGGCTTCTTCGCTGTGAGCCCTTCGTCCCTGAGGGGGCTGGACTCCTACCCCTCCTGCCTCTCCGAGGTCCTCCTGCCCCAAGTCCTCATCCCCTGCTTTCCTGTGGTGCTTCCTGTGAACCAAGCACGTGGCAGTTCCTCCCAAGCTGTCTTAGAACATCTCTCAAGAATGTGCTCGGGGCTACTCCGCCAGGAAGCCAGCCGCTGCCCTGTTCTTCCAGTCTTTCCTTTCCAGCGCTCCTTTCGCTGCCAAACTTAGATGAGGGTACCCAGCCCCCTGGCACTGCCAGCCCTGTCCCCTTCGTCCTTAATCCCTGGGGGAGTGACTTCGCCCTCACCCCTCAATCAGCATTTCCCTTGTCCTGTGGGGCCTGCTGTGGAGCGGGCACTCTGTAATCATGTGGCGAGTGGACCTCCTCTTCCTCAGTGCCAGCCTGCACCAGGCCACAGGCGGTGAGCCGGGGGGATCCACTGGTGATGGGAAGGGCACTAGCCCCGCCCACCCATTGACTGGGTTTGCAGTCCATCCCTAAACAGACAATAGCATTTTCTCTTTATCTCAATCCATTTGGCTCCCGAGTTGGGAGAGCAAGGCTGGATAGTGAGAGACCCCACACTCTCTGATCTCTTTGGTTCTGAAATTTTAGGTAGCGAAGGATTTCTCT
>NW_011888876.1:2046310-2048615 GCF_000151845.1 Pteropus vampyrus
AGGATCCCGTTTTCTCCATTTGACCCTAGTGCGTTACCCCATCTCCCTCCACCCCCATCTTGTCTCATCATTTTCCAAAACAATCCCCATGGTCTCTGAGAGAGTTCTGGTTGTTTACGGTTTTTAGAAAGAAGGCATTCAAAGCAAATTCCTCATTTGTTCTCCCCTTCCTCCCTCCCAGAATATGGACAGACATGACCTTGTTCCAGGAAAGGGGAGGACAGGCAAGGCCAAGGCCGCGGTGAGGGGTCCATGGGCTGCTGGGCTGCGCCGTCTCCACAGGGCGTGGAGGGAGTGGGCCTGGCTGAGCCCCTAGGTGTGGGACGTGGGACGTGCTTTTAGGCTTCCTCCTCAGCCACCGCATCCTGGCTGGTTCCCAGGACTGCATCCCAGCTACACTGCCCCCTGGCTGTGTGACCTTGTGCCAGTGACTTAACCTCTCGGGGTCTCTGTTTCCTCTTCTGTAAAGTGGGAATAACACCAGCCCTTCCTCTCAGAGCTAGTGAGAGGATGAAATGAAATGCTACGCTAGCAAGGTGCACTCCGTACCTAGCGGCCAGCCATGGGAAGGACAGCGTCATGTCAGCCCCTTCTCCTTGGAGAAGGGACCAGGCCTTCGAAACCTGGAATCCAAAACTGTCAGAGGTAGCAGGGCCCGTCCATGATTGGGTCCGATCCGCTCAGTGTGCTGGGGGAAACTGAGGCCCAGAGAGGGAGCCGCACAGTGGGCCAGGCCGTAGCAGCTACTTAGCACCAATAATTCTCTCGCAAGGAGAAGGCCCCCTTGTCATGGGTCAGGACCCTTGCTGGGCCTCGGTTTCTTCATCTGTAAACGCCACCTGGGCAGCTCAAAAGACTGAGTGTTTAATATGCGCTGGGCCTGCCCCGGAGGCCACAGAATTCACCTTCTCTGTTTCGCAGCAGAAAAGAGAAACAAACGGGCCAGTGGAAGCAGAAAAGTTGTTAACTCGGTGAATGAGTCAATTTTAGAATATTTACTTTTTTATCGCGAAAGGAGTCATGCTTGTGAAATAATTAAAATGCTATAAAAGCGAATAAAGCAGAAAATGAGATGGATTCTGCTGTCCGCAGCCCCACCCCCTGAGGTCCCACCTTAGCACTCAGGCGCGTGGCCTTCGGGACCTCTTCCCGGAAGTCCCCAGGCATGAATAATTTGTACGCACGAGCCGGAATAACTTTAGATGCGATGACATTCTGTAAGTGCGGTGACATGTGATTCTGTCGCTTGCTTTTCTTTACGTGATGGAATGTGGACATCTTCCCTTTGCTGATACATATTCTTATCGACCCCCCTTGCCCCCCGCTTCTTACTTACATCCTTAAAATTGTGCACACAGCTGCCAGTCGCCCTCCAAAAAGGCCATTCCTTTTTCCAGCGACCCCCGGCCTGGGTCAGGCTGCCCATCCCCTCACATTCTGGTCCATCCTTTTGCATTTGTTTGGTGACCGGGGAGGCTGACCGTCTTTTCACTCGTCTCTTGCTTGGTTCCTCGTAATTTCTCTTTGGCCATTTCTCCGTCTAGGGTCATTGCCGGTTTTCCTGTCCGGAGGTTCACCCAGCTGTGTGCAGGAAGTGCACAGCTCTGCCCAGAAATGCATGGAGCTTGTGCAAACAGTTTCACGAGCAGGAATTTGGGGCATTGTGGACGCCCCTCCCTGGGGCAGAGTCGCTGTATGTCGGTCACCATGACGACCTCACGGTCCTGTTTGTTCTTCCCTTCCAGAGAAAACTAGGAAGATCCTGACGGAGTTCCTTCGTTTTTACGAGGACCAGTATGGTGTCGCCCTTTTCAACAGCATGCGCCACGAAATCGAGGGCACCGGGGTGCCGCAGGCCCAGCTGCTCTGGCGCAAGGTGAGGGGCGCCCAGCGGGGCAGGGCGGATCCTGGTCGGGCTCTGACACCCGCTGCCCATACGGTCTTGAGTGAGTGACGTCCTTCTCCGGGCCTCAGTTTCCCATTGTTGCTGGCATGGTGTCTAAGGGCCCCGCCAAGCTTCTGAATACACAGATGACGTGGTGGTGTCCCTGAGGCCCCTTTGTCACTGTGGGGGACCTCCCGCCCAGCTCCTCCCCTCCACCAGCAGAGCTGGGGCTCCGCAGTCATCTCGACAGACCCGGGTTCAAGCCCAGCTCCTCCTCTTACTGGTTGTGTGCCCGTGAGCAAATGACCTCACCTTGTGGAGCCTCAGTTTACGCCTCTGTAAAATGGGATGAGCATGTACAGGGTGGTTGCTAGGATTTAAGTTTCCAGTCAGCCGGGTGCCTGGCACAGGGAAGGTGCT
>NW_011888876.1:2050560-2069416 GCF_000151845.1 Pteropus vampyrus
TGGCCCTCCACAGACAAGAGACAGACCGTAACTGTAAACAGCCATTTGCACAGTCAAGCTAGCGCTATGAAGGGGCGAACTCAATCCATGGGGGCCCGACATCATCTGGGTGGCTCATGAGGGCTTCCTGGAAGAAAGGCCCTCTCAGCTGAGGACCTTATGAGAGAAGGAATATTGCACCAAGTCAATGGCACGTGCAAAGGCCTGGGGCTGAGCCTTAAACCGGCTTGCCTGGCTGGTGGAGACAGCACTCAAACCAGGTCCCAGATCGAGCCAAGGGCTCTTTCTGCCTCAACCCCCAGCCTTCTCAGGGTGAGGGTAAGTCAGGGCTCTGTCACAGCCTCTCGGAGCATATGTTCCTTTGATCTTGGACCCAAAAAAGGCTGGTCCCCTGGTGTCATGGCAACCTTCCTACCTCCTGATAACGGAGGGCAGAGTGGAGATGTGGCATGTCCTGGGTGTCTGGCAGGAGCACACCTGTGTGATAGGAGAGGGTTTGGACCCAGTCCAGGGGAGCTGCTTCTACAGAGTGGACAGAGCTAGAATTGCCCCCCCCACCCCCAATTTGGAAAGAAATATCCCAGGGAGGTAGGTCTCAAATAAACCGAGACAGAAGTGGGGGCCCCCTGACAGCACTAAGCTTTTACTCTGCATGAGGAATGCCTTTTACACTCACAAGGGTATGTATTTATTGTAGGAAAACAGAATTAATATGTCAGCAAAAAGAGTAAAATGAAATCACCCACGATCCCCGAAAAACAAGAACTTTTGGTCTCATTTTTGCCACTTGGGCAATTAGCCACCATGATGTTAAATCATGGTAGTAATATCATAATAATAGAAATAATAATATGAATAACGAGCATCATAATAACATCAACCGTTTTTATTAGCAACAATAATGAAAAATAATACAATAAAAACAGTAATAATAATAATAAAAACAAACAAGAATAAAAAATAGGTGCTTTGTGTGGGCACGGTTCATCCCGTTGGCACAGCTCGGCTGCCTGACAGATTATGATTATGTCCACATCTGCGGGTGCTGAGGCTTTGAGAGGTGGAGTCGCCTGTCCAGGCTCCCCTGGTGTGGACAGTGGAGGTGGGACTGGAACTTGGGCTGTCGGAACCGGGCCGGTGCTTCATCCAACCACCACCCACCAAAGATTCCCACCACGTCATCAGAGGGCTTTGCAGTCCCGAATATTTTGCCTGGGCTGTCGGTTCCGTTCTGTTTTCTGCAGGCTTTCCAATGGAAACACAACTCTGCCATTTGAAAGTCTTAAAAATAAAGCTCAAACCTGCAAGCCATCACCCATTACAGGCTGCCCAGGATTTGGGGGTGGACTTAGGGATGGAGGCGTTGAGCTCGCCTGGACCTGGGAAGGCCTGCCTGGGCAGCGAGCTGTGCCCTTAGGTGCAGGCGCCCACTGCCCCTGAGTCGAGGCTTTTGCCCTAAGCAGAGGCCTGGGGGGGATTGAAGGGCTTCGCAGGCTGTCAGGAGAGCTGTATCTGCACTCTTTCTAGAAGACCTGGGCATTGAGAGGTGGGTTGACAGTTGGCCCTGGTCTAAATATAGACCACTGAACTGCAGCTTTGTGACTTGGGCAAAGCCCACTGTGTGTGTTGGGGGGTGCGGTGGGGGGTGGTAGGGGGAACTATTTTCTTTTCCTGTAAATATTTTTATCCCTGGGTAGGAAGCAGTCTGCGGGGGTCCTATTGTTTAAGTACAATGGGCCCTCATTTTCCAAGAGTGTTTTGGCATTTCCCCTTGAAGAGTGTCGGGGAGGTTGCTGGGGAGAGGGGGCTGCGTGTGAGGAGCCAAGCCTGGGGTGGGAGAGCAGCTTGGCAGGGGCTGCTCACGTCTGACTGCAGCTGCAGGGCAGCCCAGAGACAGAGCGAGCGACTGAGGAAGGATTAGGCACCGTTAACATAATGCTTTCTCCCATTATTGCATATGATGCATATTTCCTTTTGCAAATGGAATCATATTTATTGTAGAACAGACGGAAGCTGCCTAAAAAGCCAGAGACCCCAGACTCCCCCAGCTCCTCCTCTCCAGGAGTAAGCCTGCCCCCTTGCCGCCTGTGTCTCCTTTCCTGAATCTTCTGGGTGCCGATCTGCTCAGGACGGCCACCCTCTACTTCTCCCCACATAAGTCCCTAATGGAGCGGGGAGCCTGACCCAGACTGAGGAATCCTGATGGTGGCCACGGTGGCTCCATGTGTCGTGAGCTGCGTGCACTGCCTGTCAGGTGCCAACTGCCCGTGTGATGTTTGCTTGGGTCATCTGGGATCCTCAAGATACTTCGATGAATTCGGTGCTGTCCCCATTTTACAGAAGGGAAAACTGAGGCTCAGAGAGGTGATATGACGAGTCTGAAGTCACACCGCGTCAGAGGTCGAGTCGAGGCTAGGGCTTTGCGGGAATGTCTGGGTGGTCCCGCAGTCTCCAGTCTGCCAGGATGCCCGTGAAGTGTCGAACCCGCCAGACTGAGGTCCCCTCCCTCCCGCCCAGATTCATGTCAGCTGTCAGAGCTGAGCACGTTCTCCGGAGCCACCTTGGTCAAGTGTGTGTTGCCCTGAGGATAAGCTGAGGCCCAGGGCTGAGAAGAGGCTTGGGGGTGCTGGCGTGGGGGTGTCCCCTCTGCTGGGGTGACAGCCGTGCACCCTCGCTGTAGTGGGGGCGGACCGGGAAGCAGCTTGCCGCAGACTCCAGAAAGTCCCAGGCCCGTCCTGAGGTAGCCGTGCCTGCTGAGGGCCAGGACGGACTGGGGTCCTGGCTGGGCTCTGAATCGTGGTGCTCGGCCTGGGTTGAAGCCCCGACATCACCGCTGCTCCTCCTGGGTCTTGGGGAGCCCCCTTCACTGCCCTGGGCCTCACTTTCCTCGTCTGCCCAGTGGGTGAGACACAGCCCTGCCTCGGGGGGCCCTTGCAGGTGAGCACGCAGGCACTGCAGGCCAGGCTGTCACCTTCTTGGAGGACCCGTTCCCTCGCCAGGCCTCACTGCCCGCCCTCCTCGCTCCCACAGGTGCCTCTGGATGAGCGCATCATCTTCTCGGGGAACCTCTTCCAGCACCAGGAGGACAACAAGAAGTGGAGGAACCGCTTCAGCCTCGTGCCCCACAACTACGGGCTGGTTCTCTACGAGAACAAAGTGGTGAGGCCGCCGCCCCAGCCAGCCTGGGGCCCCGCGCTGAGCCCCCAGCCCCTCCTGGCCCCAGCCGGGTCTTCTTCCCCTTCTCCTCAGACACCCGCCTCCCCCGGCTGTCTTCCTCTAGAGCCGTTATCACGCCACTCGCCCCGCTCCTAAATCCGGGACACCAGACCCCCACCCTCACCCTGCCGCCCGCATCCCCACTCTGCCGTCACCAGGGCCAAAGCGGAACCTCAGCACCCTCCCCAACCCGTTCCCACCTCCCTGGCTCTAAATTTCATCCATCCAGGCATCCAGCTCTCTGGCTCCCCGATAACCAACTCGCTAGCTCCTACCCGCCCCTCCAGACCTCTCTCAGGTCCCTCCAAAGCTCTCCATTTCCAGGGCCCTCGCCCAGGCCTCCCCCACCTGGGCCTCCTGCCGCTCAGCTCCTCGCAGGTCCCACCCTTGTTCTTAAGCAGCCATTCCCCGCCCGCTTACCCCTGGATGGTGGTTCTATCTCCTTCCACCCCCTTGCACCTCCCTGCCCTGCAATGGCCGGATGTGTCTTGCAGAGAGTCCTTATCTTTGCCGTGAGCCCCTGGAGAAGAAGCCCTACCCCGTTACGGCGCAGACCCAATTTTTTCTACCAGACATTTCTCCAGAGCAGCTAGAGGACAGGCTTGAGCCCTCTGTTTCAAAGCGAGTCAGTGCTGGAGTAACAGTCAGGAGCAACCTATTGCCCCAGGGCGGTGGTTCTCAAATTGGTAGAATTGAATGGGACTCGCCTGGGGGGCTCGTTAAAATAATCTGGACGGTGTCCTAGAGGTTCCATCTGCTCTGGAGAAATGTGTTGAATAGTGACACCTAGTGGCAGGATATAGCATGGCAACCCAGCTGTATGAGCTACTGCAGAGCCACGTTTTTCCCCACTGAAGGAAGAAAGCAGTGCCCAGACCTAACTCTCCTCCAGAGGGGACTTGTGTGGTGCTCAGAACTTAGGAAGCTGGTGGACAGGATGACGGTTAAAGACCCTGGGCTCTGGAGGCTGACAGGCCATGTTCATATCCTAGGTCCCTACTTGCAGCTGTGTGAACTTGTGGCTGATAATGGGACCCACCTATTGGGTTGTGAGTGTTCTGTGCAATGAAGCATGCAGCGCCTATAGCACAGTGCCTGATATGTAGTGAATGCTCAGCTAGTGGTAGCTACGGATAATAGAGGCGGTAGTATCGGTAGTGCTGACAGTAACAGAAATCTCAGCATGTTTACTTGTCCTTGCTGCGCCAGGCACTGTGGACTGCCTCACTCAGACCTCACGCAGCCCTGTGAGGTAGGAGTCATTATTACCCTGGTTTTATAGAGGACGAAAGAAGCCTGGGAGGTGAAGGAGGCTTGTCCTCAGTGTCATACAGACGGTAGTCAAGTGGAGCCAGGATGTGAGCCCAGAGCCTGGGTCCGGTCACTCTACCGTGTTGACTCGTGTTGGCTAGACTCCTCTTTCTGTTCCCTGCTCCTCCATCCTTTCCCTCATCCTCCTCCCCACCTTGGGCAGGCAACACTGAGTTGGATCCTGGAGCCAGAGCTGGAGATGGGATTTACCCTAGACCACACCTGTAACCCCCAGGGACCATCTCTCTTACCCTCTCCTTAGGCGTATGAGCGGCAGGTCCCACCCCGAGCTGTCATCAACAGCGCAGGCTACAAAATCCTCACATCCGTGGACCAGTACCTGGAGCTCGTTGGCAACTCCTTACCAGGTAAAGGAGCAGCCATTCAAAGACAAAATGCCCTGGGATGTGGCTGGGGGAGGCAGGGGCGGGGAAGGGCAGTCCTGACCCCTGAGCTCCAGGCTCCAGGTTTGCAGAAGGACCAGCATGGCCTAAGCCCACAGAGAGGAGGCCTGAGGCCACACAGGGAATCAGGGCTGAACCCCAGCAGCGTGGGCTCCACCCCAGTACCCAGCTTCCTGAACCCGATGGCCACAGCTGTGCAGTGGGGCTCTCACCCTCTATCCTTCCTCTTTCCTGAGTCCTTGAGGGACTGGGGAGAAGACGATCGGGGTGACCCAGCTTTGTAAACTGCTGAGTCAATACTGCATTTGCGAGGAGTTATTTTCGGCGTCCTGTTTCCAACCCATCCTGTCACAGGCTCCCGGAAGCCTTATGAGAACACATCAGATGATCCCGGGGAAACTAAAGGGTTGGGGGGAGATGCTGGCCCGGGGAGCAACGTGTGCCCCCAGATAGGACGTGGGACTAAAGCGCCCCTGTGTGGCTGAGGGCTCAGGTGGTGTTGGCATTCCTGGATTCCAGCCCCTGCTCTGGCTTTGTTTTGCTGTGTCTTCTTGGGCAACACGGCACTGACCTTGGGGTAGTCTGGACCCCACGAGGTGCTGTGTTCACTGAGCCCAGCCCAGGGACACAGACAGAGCCAGGGCGCAAAGAAAAATTGCTATTGTCCTGTTATTAACAGCAGTGGCGAGGACCACTCATCTCACTGGATCTCGAATATCCATGTGGTTAAAATAGAGAGAGAAAAATCTCCTTTTATTTATTTTCTACCTCCCATCTCCCAGGCCTCCCTTCCCCCCGCTTGGACATTTAAACCACACTTTGGCCTCCACAGCTAAAATTTAAAGGGAAACCCAAGAAGGTAATGCTCGGCCTCGTACCTGAGGGCTCTGACCCTGGTCATTTGTGACTCACACACGGAGTTTAGAACCTTCCCCAAGAGCGAGTGGATGTGACTGCATTACCAGCTCTGAGAAATGGGTCTAAACAGGTGCCAGGGGATTCTGGGGCCCCTTCAGCCAGGCTGTGGAGGACGCAGCAAGAAAGGATGCTGCCTCCTCAGTGACGTGCTGGTCACCCCAGGACAGGCCGACTCTCTCTGGACCTGAGCCTACCCCTCAGATTAAGACCCAGGGCAACTGCAGAGGGCAGCCGCTCAGAGCTCACTGTGTCCACAGGGACCACCTCGAAATCGGGCTCCGCCCCCATCCTCAAGTGCCCCACGCAGTTCCCACTCATCCTCTGGCATCCTTCTGCACGACACTACTACTTCTGCATGATGACAGAAGCCGAGCAGGACAAGTGGCAGGCTGTCCTGCAGGACTGCATCCGGCACTGCAACAACGGTGAGTGGCCTTCAGGCCCCCCGGGCCACGGTGGGGGCATGGAGTGAGATCCCCTGGGTTTTTGCCCAATGGTGGCACCTAGTGTGGCTGAGTGTGGTATGACAACCCTGCTCTACGAGCTGTTGTCATTTTCCTTCTGGGCTCGTCAGAAACCATGGTGATGCCACCCTTAGCCTTTTTCCCTGGATGAAAACAGTTCTGCATTGCTCAGAAAAAATTCAGGAAATTGCTCTCCAGATGGGTGTGGTTAGCTGTGCCCTCGAACCCTGGGTCACAGGATCAGAATCCTGATGCTGCCACTTCCTTAGGACCTGACTTACCTCTGAAATGGAGATATGATTCCTCCTGTGTCTGAGAGTTCACAGTGAGAATCCACTCAATGCTTATACAAATTCTTTTTTTTTTTTTATTATATCATTTCTTCCCTTACCACCGACCTCTAGGTAGTCTGAGAAGTTCACTTCCGCCCTCGGGGCCTCAGTGTCTTCTCATTTGTGAGCTTATGAGGTCTTGTCCGGCCCACTCATTCACTCAGCAAACATTTTTAGTGTCTGGGCACTGAGGATGCAACAGGGAGGAAGACGTGGTCCCGGCCCCTGAGCTGCCTGCAGCCTGGTGGTGGAGACAGATGTTAAACAGATGGGTTCACCCGGGGCGATGAGTCACAGCTGTACTGGGTGCTGGGGGAGTCACCAGGGGAGGCTTGAGGGTGTGACTGTACTGGGGTGGGGGGGTTGCTGATCCTGTGTTTGGGGTGCGTGGGTCAGGGCGGCTCCCTTGAGGAGGTGTTGGTTCAGCTGAGCCCTGGTTCATCTGAGTCTCCCAGCAGCGTGAGGAGACTTCCTGACAGGTGGCAGCGGCATGAGGGGAGGCCCAGAGGCGGGAGCAGGTTAGAATGGCAGGAGGCCCTGAAGAGGAGAGGGGGAGACCTGAAATGGGGCTGCAGGGGACCCTGGGGTCAGGTCAGGAGAGCCTCGTAGGGCTCTAAGGAGTTTGATCAAGAAAGCTTGTGATTGTTTCCGGAAGTTCTTTCTGCGCTTGTGGAAGGAGCAACCCTGTTTTGTCTCCTAGTGACCTGGCCTTAGGGCAGCAGAGGGAGGCGGCTGTGCCTGCCGCTGCCCACCCTGCGGGCCTGGCACACCTTGGGCTCAGCTCCACACGGAGGTGGACAGGTGGTGGGGGCACCCGTGCCTGGAGGCCGGCAGCCATGGTGACTCGGCTCACCTCACCTACCCTCTGGACTCTCCAGAGCCGCCTCTGCCCTGTCTGGAGTCTGACAGGCAGAGGAACCAGGTCTTCGTCAGGCCGATCCCTGCCACCTGGGCCGGGCCTTGGCGCCCACAAAGGGCCTCCTGTTCCCAGGTCCCCAGAGGTGGTGGGGCCAGGACTGGGCGGAGGTGATTTGGTCTCTGGTTGCCTGGAGGAGGGGGCGCCCTCCCTCCTCCCTTCTTCCTCCCTCCCTCTCTCCCTCCCCCTAACCTTGGCCCAGCTCCACCCTTTCCAGGTGTCCAAGGCTAATGGCTGACCTGGCAGGGTGACCCCAGGTCAGGTGGAGGATGGGGCCAGAATGAGGTGGGGAAGAGTCACCATTTCAGTTCCCCTGGGGGCTGATCAACTGGGGCTTTGTGGGATTGTTAGCAGGGGTAAATGAGCCGGCTCTTGTAGAGCACTTGGCCCCGCGCCTGGCATCTAGCGAGTGCTCAGCTGGGAGGCCTAGGGGAGCCCCTTGGGCGTGGGTGCTGCGGGCAGGAGAGGAGGTCAGGGAGAGCTGCTGAGGGGCAGGAAGGAGGGCGAGAAGGGGTGTCTTGCAGCAGGAAAGTGTTCCAGAGCTGACAAGTCTGGTTTCAGACGTGCCTTTCCTCCATGCTGAGGACTGTGGGAAAGTTCTCGGCTTCCTTGAGCTGGGGAGGCTGGGCCTGGAATTTGTGGAGCCTGGAATTGCTCACTCCAGGGGCTGCCAGGAAGTAGGGGTGGGGGGTGGGGAAGGAGGCCAAGCTGGGTGGACGCCAGCTCATGGAGGGGGGGGCCTCACATCCTGCATTCCTGGAGCAGCTGGGGGTGGCAAGAGGCAGCTGAGGCACTGAGCTGAGCCCTGGGGGTGGGCGTGGGGCGCAGAGGTCAAGGCCTCTTCCTGTCTGCTGCCCAGGACTAAGGAATGCGATTTCCTTTCTCAGCCTGACACCGATGACCCCACAGGCTGGAATTCTCCAGGTCTCGCTGGAGTCAGTGGGTTGTGGGTTCGAGCCCTGGTCCTTCCCTAGCTGTGTGTCCTTGGGCCAGTAACTGCCTCCCTGAGCCTCTTCTCATTGGGAAAAGCGGGCTGAGAATGGCCGTTCCTCACAGGACTGTTTTGAGGACTGGATGAGGAAATGTGTTCGAGTGTCTCACTGGCTCTGGCGCCACAGCAAAGCATCACGGACCGGGTGTCTTAAACAGTAGAAATTAATTTTCTTACAGTTCTGGAGTCTGGGAGTCCAAGGTCAAAATGTCAGCAGCTTCGTTTTCTTCTGAGGCCTCGCTCCCTGGCTTGCAGGGGGCCACCTTCTCCCCGTGTCTTCACATGGTCCTCGCCCCCGTGCGTGAACATTTTCTGTGCCCAGATTTCCTTTTCGTAAGGACACCGGTCATATCGGATCAGAGCCCTGCCTAGTGACCTCATTTTACCTTAATCTTTTAAGTCTCTATCTCTAAATACAGTCCCATTCTGAGGTTCTGGAGGTTAGGGCTTCAACATATGAATTTGAGGTGCGTGTGGGGGGACACAATAGCTCGGGGGGGGTGACCCTTACTTTTATAAAACTTGGCAGCTCGGCATGCAGACAAGGGATGCTCTAAGAGTCTGGGTGAGCAGAGTCAGGGCTCGAACCGCCAGCCTCCTTCCTGCTGCCTGCCCTTCCTGCCGCTGGGAAAGCATCCCAGCCTGGCACACCTGGCTGTCGCCTGTAGAGTGTAAATGCCCTGACGTCGAAACCTGGTCTCTGGGAGACAGTGTCCCTCCTTGGGGCAGGGGGGTGGTGGGGTGGTGGTTCTCCTGGCCCAGGTGGGTGGCACCCCGCCCCAGGGGCTCTGCACAAGCCTCGTCTAGAACACCCCTTCTCTGCTCCAGTCACTCCTGCCTGATGTCAGGGCCCTGACATGCAGGGGTAAGACGCCCCCTGCCCCCATTTTAGTTCAGGGAGCGGTCACTGCACGGATGGGGCCCGGGCCTCAGTTTCCCCACTGCTGAGCTCCCTCCCAGCTCCGACAGGCAGTGATTTCTGCGGTCAGCCGGATGTGGGAAGGGAGGGGTCTTCCCCACACCAGAGCGGGGCTTTTTCTCTGTGGGGGTGATTCAGCCTGTAGTCATCGCAGGAGGAGCTTCGGTTTCAGGGGTGCAGGGTGCTGTTTCCCTTCCCTCAGCTCTGGGGACACAGTGGTCGGGGGCACGTGGCCAAGGTAGCCGCCCGCTGCCTGGCTCTGTGGTGTTTAACCACACTCTTCCCCAAGCCAGCTTTTGCAACTTCCTGCAGCCTGCCTCCCCAGCACCCAGTCTGGAGCTTCATTGATACCTGCCTCACCATCACGGGGGAGGTGGGCAAACTCAGATGGGCCACCGCCACTACTAACAAAAATAGAAAAATTGTATTTTGTAGTCAGACCCGAATACACAGTGGTGACCGAGGGCCTGCCCACAGAAGCAAAAGCAGTTTCTTGCTACAGTTACTCGTCGAGTACAATATGCAGCCCCATGCTGGGGCCTGCACTGTCGTCCCTGGAGCCTCCCAGTGGTTGTGCAAGGCCAGGCCGGGTCATGGTTCCCACTGTTCAGAAGGGGACACTGAGTCCCTTTAGGTTTCAGTGATCTGGAACCAGGCTTGGCAAACTATACCCCATGGGCCGAATTCAGTCATGGCCGACTGCTGTACATCAAGTTCACGCACAGGTTGTCTGTGGCCGCTTCCGTGCATGCTGCAGTGGCAGAGTTGCGTTGCGGCAGAGATGATCTGGCCTGCAAAGCGGAAAGCATTTATCGTCTGGCCCCGAGCAGGGAAAAGTTGCAGGCCCCCGAAGCAGAGAGTAGGGGGAGGGGGCAGGACGAGAATGAAAACCTCAGGGCAGCCGCCCCTGGAAGGATGGGTGGCTTCTAGTCCTGGCTCTGCCATCGCTGCCCGGAACCTGGTCTGACAGCTGTGCAGTAGAGAGAATGACGGTCCCCGTGTCTTGGGGTGATTGTCAGGACTTGACATAAGGGGGGTCTGAAGGCCTGCCTTGCTGCTGTCGGTGGTGTTATTGCTGTTGCGGTCACTCCAGCTTTTCCTGCCACAGTTACTACAAAGGCAGTGGAGGGTCACAGGTGGCGGTGTGCATGGGTACACGCTCGCTCCTGTGTGTGTGTGTGTGTGTGTGTGTGTGTGTGTGTCTGTGTGTGTGTTTGGCCGTCAGTCGGTGGTCTTGGTGGAGGCCACGGGGCCATCCTGCTGACCTCCCCTCCCCCTCCCATCCCTGAGCAGGGATCCCTGAGGACTCCAAGGTGGAGGGCCCTGCGTTCACGGATGCCATTCGCATGTACCGCCAGTCGAAGGAGCTGTATGGCACCTGGGAGATGCTGTGTGGCAACGAGGTGCAGGTGAGGCCAGGAGAGCTGGCAGGGAGACTGTCCAGAGGGTGGAGCTGGGCACAGAGATGGGGCTCTGGGGCACTGAACGTTCGGACAGAGACGACGAGCTCAGATTTGGACAAGTGGAAGCTGAGGTGGGTCATGCAGGTGGAGATACTTGTTATTTTGTTCAGTCATTTACTGAGCGCCGGCCCTGGACCAGGGGCCAAGGCACCGCTGTGAACAAGAGGGACGTAGCTCTGGCCCTCTCTGTCTAGCAGGAAAAACAAACATTTGACAAATAAACACACACACCTCCATGCTTAGGCAAGGGGAGAGAGGTGCGGTGTTCTGGACAGGGAGGCCGCATGTGCAAACGCCCTGAGGTGGGACCCCTGAGCCTGCAAGATGCCCAAACAGATAAGCTGGGACCTGTGGGAATGATGCTCAGGAGAGAGACGAGTGGAGACATGGAGCAAAGGGCCAAACCGCAAGGGAGTAGGGACCTGAGAGGCCGGGCTTGACCATACGTGGCGAGGAGCGCGCCTAGACACAAGCCAACCCCTGCCCCGGCTGTGCCTCCCGGTTCTAGATCCTGAGCAACCTGGTGATGGAGGAGCTGGGCCCTGAGCTGAAGGCGGAGCTTGGCCCCCGGCTGAAGGGGAAACCGCAGGAGCGGCAGCGGCAGTGGATCCAGGTGGGTGGGCCTGGGCTTAGGGGCGGGGGCGGGCGGGGGGGGCCTGCAGTTTCCCGGCACCCTCATCCTGGCCCTGACACCGAATCTCTGCCCCCAGATCTCGGATGCTGTGTACCGCATGGTGTACGAGCAGGCCGCAGCGCAGTTTGAGGCGGTGCTGTCTAAGCTACAGCTGGCCCGGCCAGCCATGGAGGCGGTCATCCGCACCGACATGGACCAGATCATCACCTCCAAGGAGCATCTGGCCAGCAAGATCCGAGGTAGGCAGACCACCTGCCTTGCCTGTCATCGCCCAGCTGAGCTGCTGGGACCATGGGCTCTCCAAGGGCCCGGGCAGACCGCCTTTATTTCATGGATCCGTGTACATTTCTCAGCGATGACACAACTCATTGTTTTACAAAACAGAAATCAAATCCGAGCCATTTTTTTTTTTTTTTTCCAACCCCCGTAAGTTGTTTTGTAGCTATTATTTCTATAAAGCCAGATCTCGAAGATCTAGATTTCTGTCAAGGAGGTTCAGCTTCTGCTCATCTTTGATTAGTCACAGATTGACACCACGTGTCATTTTAGCAGACGTCAGCTTAACTTTGTGATGATTCACTTTCACCAAATCTGACTTTTCCGAGCGAATTTATGCGCCTTTCTGTTCCTAGCCAGATGGGACCCTTTTTGGTCCCTTGTCATCGTAACACATTGGCTGTGTGCAGTTTTATTTGTCGTCAGTTGCTCGAGGATGTTTCTATGCTAGCTGTGTTCATTGTGAGCTGCCTAGGACACCAAGAGCCGACATTTATTTTGTGGAACAAACAATACACGTTGGGCAGGGGAAAGGGAGGGACATCAAAACACCGGAGGGTAAAAATGCCTTGGTCTGAACGTCCTGGAGATGGTCCCGGCCCCCGGGGACGCTGCCTTTCACGTGGTTACGCCGTGCCAGAGCAGGACTGGGCTTCATGTTTGCAGAACCGAGGCTCAGGGAATCGACTAAAGCGTTCTCCCTTTTTTTTCCCTAAATGAAGGAGCAAGACCCCCAAAGATGTTTTTCTCTACCTCTAGCGAAGCAGAAAAACCACCGGCACCTTTAGACCAAACGTTCCCTAGCTTCTTGTCATCATAGTTTCAGAAACATCAGGGTCCAGTCTCAGAATACCATAGTATTTTGTCTCCATGGATTTCTCCACGGCCAATGAGTCTTTATTAGCTTTCTCTAGAATTATTGTTTGCTACTGTTGTCACCTGTAGATTTCTCCACCCCCCCACCATTTTTTTTTTTTTTTTTTGATTTCTTTAAAAAAATAACCTAGCGGCATGCCTCTAGCTTCCGGGGGGCTGGCTGGGGAGATGCCTCCGGGGTGGCATCAGCTAACCTGCTCCCTCTGGGCGCAGCCTTCATTCTCCCCAAGGCGGAGGTGTGTGTCCGGAACCACGTTCAGCCCTACATCCCATCCATCCTGGAGGCCCTCATGGTGCCCACCAGCCAGGGCTTCACGGAGGTGCGGGACGTCTTCTTCAAGGAGGTCACCGACATAAACCTGAACATCATCAATGAGGGCGGCATCGACAAGCTGGGCGAGGTGAGGCCAGTCCCCTGCTCCTCCTTGGGAAGCGGGGGGTGCCTCCTGGGTTTGGGTCGGGCCCTCGCTGTGACCCAGGGTGGGCCGCCCCCTCCTGGCATAATCCATAAGTAGAGGGTCTGAGGGGCTGAGTGCGTGAAGCCATAGCTGTTGGCTGCCCTGTGGGGGGCTGGCAGGGAGAAGAAAGGGGAGCCTACCCCCTGCCACCAGGTTTGTAAGCCAAGCTGGTTACTAAATAATCAAAGACCTTAACAGAAGGGAAGGAGAGAAGGAGGACAAGAAGGAAAGAAAGGAGGGGAAAAAGGAAAGGTGAGCTTCAGCTGTGAGTTATGTAATTATCGAGGTAGAATTAAATACATGGATGCCATTTCACGTACCCCAGGAATGGAGATAGCCCAGTTCTCTCACTGGTCCTCAGTTATTTGGTTCTTTGGCTGAATGCCCTCCCACAGACTCCATATTGGGGTCCTCGGCTGCCTGGAGCCGCACATAGTTGTCAGGTGCAGGTAGAATTGATCCTGTGATCTCAGCCTCTTTTTCCATGCCTCAAATTGGAGAGTCCACAGACAGTAATAATCACAGAGTTTGAGAACCAGAAAGAACCTTAGAGATCATGAAAAACCATCTCCTGACTTTGAGAGTGAGGACACTGAGGCTCAGAGAGGATGAGTGAGTTGCCCACGGTCACCCTGTGCCACGGTCACACTGCCAGCACCCAGGCTGTGCTGCTGGACCAGGCTCCTTTCGCCTTCAGATCCTCATCCTTCCTGCCCCGGGCCCTCCAGGGCTTACACCTGTGGGCACCACTCCACCCCCGCCAGGTGGCCTTCTCTGGTGCTAGTACCGGCCCCAGGGCCTGGACTCCCAAGGGGCCAGGCAAGGCGTGTGGGTCCGTGGGGGCCGCCCAGCCACTCAGGTGGCCCTAGCTCAGGCCCCATGCATCCCTGTCTCCCTGCAGTACATGGAGAAGCTGTCCCAGCTGGCGTACCACCCCCTCAAGATGCAGAGCTGCTACGAGAAGATGGAGCCGCTGCGGCTCGATGGTCTGCAGCAGCGTTTCGACGTGTCCAGCACGTCCGTGTTCAAGCAGCGAGCCCAGATCCATATGCGTGAGGTGGGCCCGAGGCTCCTGCCCCAGCACACCACACACCCGCCTTCCAGAGTCCCCATCTCCTGGGAGAGCGCCCCCACCTTACCCCGGGCCCCCCCCCGTAAGCCGCGCTGCGGCCGTTCTCAGCCCCGGTGTGCTCTCTCCTGCACGAGTTTCGTGCGCTCTCCCATCTGTTTGGAACACCTGCCCCTCTGTTCATTGGATTAACTTGGTCTCATCTTTCAGGTCTCGGCTTAGAGACCCCCTCCTCCGGGAAGCCCTCCCTGCTCCCCAAGCCCTTTCCTCCAGGGCCCAGGACCTGTTTCCTATTGTCTTGAGGCAGGGACTGGCCCCAGTGCCCAGCACGGTGCCAGCACACAGTAGGCACTCAGTAATGGTGTGAGGGAGGGAGCACAGTGAGTCCACAGGCTGCCAACTGCTCCCGGGAAGGCCTGGGGTGGCCGGCTGAGGAGCCCCTCAGAGGTGTGCAGGAGGGGCTGTGGTCACTCTGGAACCTTCACGTGCCCTATGGTGTGTCCTATAGCAAATGGACAATGCCGTGTACACCTTCGAGACCCTCCTGCACCAGGAGCTGGGGAAGGGGCCCACCAAGGAGGAGCTGTGCAAGTCCATCCAGAGGATCCTGGAGCGGGTGCTGAAGGTGAGCGGCCCTGCCCGCTGGCCCTTGACCTATCCCTAAGTGTGGCTGAGCCCTGAGCCCAGTCCCCAGGCTGGCACCGGGACCACTGTCCCTACGAGAGGTGTCACCCACCCCCTTGCAGAGATGAGGATGGTGAAGCTCAGATCAGACCACCGGCCTTCTATCTTCCTGCCGGGGGCCGGTGGAGCCCACTGACTTGGCGCCCCCTGCCCCCTGGCTCCTCTTCCCGGCAGAAATACGACTATGACAGCAGCTCTGTGCGGAAGCGCTTCTTCCGAGAGGCATTGCTGCAGATCACGATCCCATTCTTGCTCAAGAAGCTGGCCCCCACCTGCAAGTCGGTGAGTGCACCGGACTCCCACTCAGCCCCAGCCTGCCCCGGCCCCTCGGCCGCAGCCCCGTCCCAGTCCCTGAGAGCCAGAGTCGGCCTGACCGGCGGCCCTGACCAGCCCTCTCTCTGCCCCGTCTCCCTGCCTGGTAGGAGCTGCCCCGGTTCCAGGAGCTGATCTTCGAGGACTTCGCCAGGTTCATCCTGGTGGAGAACACGTACGAGGAGGTGGTGCTGCAGACGGTCATGAAGGACATCCTGCAGGGTGCGTGCTAGCCCTGTCGCCCGGGGGCCTGGCCGCAGAGCTGGGTGGCTGTCTCCCTCGCCGCCGCCACTGGTGGCATTCTTACTGCTGGGAGGGTGATGGAGGCGGCCGCCCAGAGGTCTTCCCGATGGGGTTGAAGAAGCTGCACAGAAAATCATGAGCCTTGAGCCTGTGGGCCGGGTTAGGCCCACTGTTATGTGGCCCCCGGAAGGTAGCGTCATGTGTCTGTGCCTTAGTTTCTTCATGGGTCCTTGGCATTTCAGGGAGCGTCAGATGAGTGACAGGACGACATGGTGGTCACCAACGTGGGCTGGGGGTTAGGGTCTTGGCTCCTGCGTCCTAGCAGTGAGGCCTGGAATGAATAACATCCCAGTCATGACGCCCACTCAGGCTGTGGGGAGGCCTCTGGGGGATGATGCTGGTCACAGCTGGGCACAGTATAGGGTGTGGCGGCAGCTGTGGGTCCTGTGGTAAATGTCCTGACCCCTTTGGCCCCACAGCCGTGAAGGAGGCCGCTGTGCAGAGGAAGCACAACCTGTACCGTGACAGCATGGTCATGCACAATAGCGACCCCAACCTGCACCTGCTGGCCGAAGGCACGCCCATTGACTGGGGTGAGGAGTATGGCGATGGCGGTGGCAGTGGCGGCAGCAGTGGGAACAGCGGTGATCCCAGCCCCAGTGTCCCAGAAGCAGCCACCACCTCAGAGAAACAACGGCGTGCCAAGCAGGTGGTGTCCATGGTCCATGACGAGGCAGGGCTGCCCTTTGAGGCTGGCCCTGAGGTACTATCACCTGTATCCCTGGACAGTGTCACCGAGCTCCGTGGCCTGCTGGCCCAGGATCTGCGGGCTGAGAGCCCCCCGCCGGCCGGACCCCTGCTCAACGGGGCCCCCCTGCGGGAGAGCTCCCAGCCTGTGGCCACCCCCGAGGCCTCACCACCTGCCTCGCCCCTCCGGCAGCTCCCGCCTGGAAAGGCTGTGGACCTTGAACCTCCCAAGCCCAGTGACCAGGAGACCGGGGAGCAGGTGTCTAGCCCTGGTGGCCGCCCTGCCATCCACACTACCACCGAGGACAGTGCGGGGGTGCAGACTGAATTCTAGGCTGGTCGCCCCCAAGCTTCTGTTGGACAAGGCACATGGGCCCCTCCCTCCAAGGCACTGGCAGGCTTGGCTCCAGGCGGGAGTGCCAGATCTGTGTCTCCGGGTAGAGGTGGGGCAGGGCTAGTATGCGTCTGGGGCTGGGCAGGGACGGCCCACCTGAGTCACTTTATTGGGTTCGGTCATACTTTGTTGCTCCATTTTCTTTTCTGTGGGCTGATCTCAGCTTTCCTCCTCGTGCTGGGGGCTGAGCAGAGATGAGGGGGCTGGGAAGCTCTCAGTGGCCCCGATTCTCTGGGTCCTCCCTTCCTGCCCTTCCTCCGTGGCCTGCCTCCCTCGTGGGTCTTGCCATCCTTGCAGAGGGAGGTAAAGGCTTTGTCTGCTGTGACTCAGCCCTTGAATTCTCTGCCCTCGCTAAGGGCTCATTGGAACTGGGAACATGTAGCGCTGAGCCCCATCTTGGTCACACTCCCCTCCTGCTCTCCCTGGCTGGGCCCACTGGTCACAGTGTCAGAGTGGACACTGGCCTCACCTTTCCGATCCCGGGTGAGGGGAGGTTCAAGGAGGGGGTCTTCGGGCTAGAGTCAGGCTGGGGGATGCTGGGGGAGGGGGTGCCTCATGAAGCAGGGTGGGGCCACAGGCCTGGGGATGGAGTAAGAACGGTCTGGAACGTGCTGGTCTGGGGAGAGGAAGTGTCAGAGGGCAGGCAGGAGCGAGCCCTGCCCAGGTGTTACTGGGGGCGGAGGTGTTACCGGGAGTATGTGCAGCAGGAGGCGAGCGGGCAGAGGGAGCGGAGCTGGACGCCGAGCGGGCATTCGGGCCTCTCTCCCTCCCAGCCCCAGCTGTCGCTGCCCACTTGCTCGCCGGGATCTAGTCCTCGGGAGTCCCTCCGTTGCCCCTGCCCCTTCTGTACCCACAGACTGTGCTGTGACTTGTTGCTCAGAGGCAGGGTTTAGTGGGTGCGGGTTCTGTCTTCTATGGGCCATCTCCACGGTACGCGCTGTCCACCAAGGGAGTTGGTGGGGCTCCTGAGGGGCCACAGGTCCCCAAAGCACTGCTGGCAGCTTCTTGGAGGCTCTTAGGCTGTGGCTTGGCTCCTGCTGAGTTACCCAGTCACCTCATCCTGAAAATTCCAGGCCCCTTTTCAAAGCATGAGTCACCTAGGGCCCGGCCAACCTTCCTCAGCTTTTTAGTCCTAGGGGTGAGGGTCAAGCTGGGGCGACCCCAGCCCAGCACCTCCACATCCCTCCCCTTCTGCTTCAAGGGGAGGGCGGGCAGAGCAGAAACTGACTCCTTTGGGGTCCTCAGCGTGGGGCCCCCACCCCGCCCTGCATCCTCCGTCCCCTCGTACTTCCTGGGGCCCTGGCCTTGGACCCCCAGGACGTGTGGCAGTGACTGGTGCTCAGGGCCCTCAGTCCCCACCAGCCCTAACCTCAAACGCCTCACTAACCTCTTCTACCAACACTCCGTCTTAAGACGCTGTCCTGTAGTGCCTTCTTTTGGGGTTTTCCAATCATCCTTCCCAGATATTGTATTAAAAATATTATGCAAACTGTTTAAGCTTTTACTAATCAATAAATGCTTTATTTAAAGCCAGTGGCCTGTGTGTCGTGCCAGCAGGGGGAGACCTGGGCTGGAGGCTGGTTAGGAGGCCCATGTACCCTGGCTTTCTGCGATCATCTGACCGAGTACCTAGAGGTCAGAGTTCTTAGAGTATCCCATTTTACAGAGGTGGAGACCAAGGCTGAGCGAGAGGATACAGAGCATGCAGGTGACCGGCCTGTCAGCAGCTCAGGCAGCTTCCTCAGCTAGACCTGCGCAGGGCGCTCCTCATGCCACCTCGGGTGACAGTGAGGCCAGGAGGTTCACCTGCTTCTTGCTGTTGGCCTCGGCAAGTCACTAACAGCCTCGGGGGCCTCATCTATAAAAGGGAAGTCATCGAAGTCCTTTCTCCCAGGGCCTCATGAAGATTCAGGGAGAGTCTCTGAGAAACGCGGTGCTCTGCAGAGTCCCTGCCCCCCGCAGGCCTCAGTCTCCCCTCATGACCAAGGGGAGCCCAGAAGGGCGAGGAGAGGGAACTGTCAAAGGTCACCGGGGGGCAGAGGACAGCGGGGGAAGAGGCCCCAGCTCCTGCCTGGAAAGCAGGACTCACCCCACAAGAGGACCCTCGGGTCCCGCTCCAGCCCACAGGATTGATAGACGACCCCAGTGAGGCAGGAAAACGGGCCTAGGCTCTTTCTGCCACCCCAGGGCCTATCCCCTGCATCTAGGTGGCTCTTGGCACTGCGCCTG
>NW_011888876.1:2069466-2072129 GCF_000151845.1 Pteropus vampyrus
CCAAAGCACTGCTGGCAGCTTCTTGGAGGCTCTTAGGCTGTGGCTTGGCTCCTGCTGAGTTACCCAGTCACCTCATCCTGAAAATTCCAGGCCCCTTTTCAAAGCATGAGTCACCTAGGGCCCGGCCAACCTTCCTCAGCTTTTTAGTCCTAGGGGTGAGGGTCAAGCTGGGGCGACCCCAGCCCAGCACCTCCACATCCCTCCCCTTCTGCTTCAAGGGGAGGGCGGGCAGAGCAGAAACTGACTCCTTTGGGGTCCTCAGCGTGGGGCCCCCACCCCGCCCTGCATCCTCCGTCCCCTCGTACTTCCTGGGGCCCTGGCCTTGGACCCCCAGGACGTGTGGCAGTGACTGGTGCTCAGGGCCCTCAGTCCCCACCAGCCCTAACCTCAAACGCCTCACTAACCTCTTCTACCAACACTCCGTCTTAAGACGCTGTCCTGTAGTGCCTTCTTTTGGGGTTTTCCAATCATCCTTCCCAGATATTGTATTAAAAATATTATGCAAACTGTTTAAGCTTTTACTAATCAATAAATGCTTTATTTAAAGCCAGTGGCCTGTGTGTCGTGCCAGCAGGGGGAGACCTGGGCTGGAGGCTGGTTAGGAGGCCCATGTACCCTGGCTTTCTGCGATCATCTGACCGAGTACCTAGAGGTCAGAGTTCTTAGAGTATCCCATTTTACAGAGGTGGAGACCAAGGCTGAGCGAGAGGATACAGAGCATGCAGGTGACCGGCCTGTCAGCAGCTCAGGCAGCTTCCTCAGCTAGACCTGCGCAGGGCGCTCCTCATGCCACCTCGGGTGACAGTGAGGCCAGGAGGTTCACCTGCTTCTTGCTGTTGGCCTCGGCAAGTCACTAACAGCCTCGGGGGCCTCATCTATAAAAGGGAAGTCGTCGAAGTCCTTTCTCCCAGGGCCTCATGAAGATTCAGGGAGAGTCTCTGAGAAACGCGGTGCTCTGCAGAGTCCCTGCCCCCCGCAGGCCTCAGTCTCCCCTCATGACCAAGGGGAGCCCAGAAGGGCGAGGAGAGGGAACTGTCAAAGGTCACCGGGGGGCAGAGGACAGCGGGGGAAGAGGCCCCAGCTCCTGCCTGGAAAGCAGGACTCACCCCACAAGAGGACCCTCGGGTCCCGCTCCAGCCCACAGGATTGATAGACGACCCCAGTGAGGCAGGAAAACGGGCCTAGGCTCTTTCTGCCACCCCAGGGCCTATCCCCTGCATCTAGGTGGCTCTTGGCACTGCGCCTGGGGTGAGCTCTCAGTGCCTCCCCGCAGTGGCCACCAGTCTATGTAGGGGCCCTGTCATGTCCCATATTGAATGGATATGGGGAAGTCTGGAAGGCCGGCTAGGGTGAGAGTCAGCTGGAGGCAGACCCAGGTGCCCTGAGCAGGCCTGCCTCCAGCCTAAAAGCTGCCCTTGGCTCCAAACCACCTGGTAGAAAAGGCACAATAACTATGCAACCCCACAGCAAGAACCAGAATTCATGGCTCCTTCTAGAACTGTGCAATGAACGACCTGCACAGCTGCCTGGGTTCCAACCCCAGCACCGCCACGTCCCAGCTGCAAGATCCTGAGCACTCAGCCCGCTCGGCCTCGGTGCCCTTGTCTGGGGTAATGACAGCGGAGCGCACAGCACGGGCCTGCGTGGCACAGCCTGCTCCCGCTGACTCCTGTGCCCTTCTCCGAGCCCCGTCTCTCCACTCGTAACCAGGGGCGTTCAGATAACCTCACATTCGGGAACGCCTCCACCTGCCCCCTCTTCTTGTGACTGAGGGGCGGCCCTCTCCCAGGCCCTCGACTCCTCCCTCCCCAGGCTCCATCAGGACCCAGTGATGACTCAGAAGGAGCAGGCTGGAGGTGGGTTTAATGACATCCCTGCGTTGGGTCTGTGAAGCTCATTGCCTGCCCCGAGTCGCGTGGGCTGCGGTGCTGCAGGTCAGGATGCAGAGGGGCCCAGAGTGCTGGGGAGCAGGAGCCAGGGAGGCGAGGAGCAGCCGACGTTGCTTGTGGCACAAGGCCTGCACCGAACACATTCCGGCTCATCAATCAGGGATAGCCCATGGTGGCCTGTGGCCCCCTCCCCTCAGCCTGGGTCCTCCTGTGCTCCCATCACCCCACTGAGTGGGACGGCACTGTCTGTGTTCCCCTGATGAGGACACCGAAGCTCCTAGAGGGGCAGGGGACCTGCCAGTCAGTCGAGAAGTGGCGGAACCACGCTGGCCAGGACACTCGGTCCTGTGCTCAGGTGACGGCACAGCTGCCTCTTCATACCCCAGAGCCCATCCTTGAGCCATGTGGGAGGGATCCTCTTTCTTCCTCCATAGTATTTAGGTCATTGCTCAGGAATCCTCCCTGCCCCCGCCTGGCAAAGTGCTTGGAGGTCGATGGTGGGGGGTGCCCTCTGGGGCTGTGGGGAAGGGCCCAGGGTAGAGTGGGCCGTGCTATTCTGGCTAGAGCAGGGGGTGAGCTGAGCCCTGGGCCTGCAGGAGGTGGAGGGGGCCGCGGGACCAGGCCTAGGCCCGGGACCGGCGCTCAGCTGCTCTGATAGATCCGGAGGCGCTGGCTGATGTCCTGACGGCACAGCGGGCAAGTCCTCAGCGGCTGGCAGCACTGTTGGCAGCAGCAGACGTGGCCACAGTTGAGGAAGATCATCTGGGCCTGAGG
>NW_011888876.1:2074839-2077674 GCF_000151845.1 Pteropus vampyrus
ATTAGACTCAAAGGAGAAGCCTGGGGGTTACACAGAACCCGCTGGCAGAGGTGGCAAAAAGCAAAGCGTGGAAATCTCTGGGGCTGGATAAAAAGTAAAAGTGAGAGACAGATACTTCTTCTGCCTTGGTGGGTACAGGACAGCTCGTCATTAGCATTTGCAGCACACGGAGATGGGATGCGGGGGACAAGTTAACAGTGAGGGGCTCTGTGGTCTCGTGCTCCAGAGCAGTGGCTGTGCCCTGAGGGGTCTGGAAAGGAAGATCACTCTGACATTTCGAAGGTATGTTATCGTAGATGCAGAAAGACAGCAGGCAGGCTCACTGAAGGTAAAGGCTGACCCTTGTTAAGGAAGCTATAGGCCTAGGACGTGACCACCCACCATGATCTGCTTCTAGTTAGGAATTTTTATGTTCAGACCGCCTGTGTGGTTACTTTCGGTCTGAGTCTGTAAGGCCTGCGGTGCAGAACTCTCCCGAGCTTATCAGAAAATCTGAAGATTTTAAAGAGGCTGTTACAACACTAGACACTCTTAAGAGTATCATGGTGCCCCCAGACCATCGCTGTAAAGAGGCTCTTCGATATACGATGCATATCGAGTCCTGGGAGCAACATGAGAATTGTTAGGAAAATGCCTGAGGATTTCCTGTCCCTTTCTGGAGCTGAGAAGAGGCCATCAGGCCACAGTCCCTGCATGGTGGGGTGGGCACAACCAGGAAGAAGCCGAGGCACTGTGCCCGGGCTGCAGGGAGGAAGAACCGGCTGGCTAGCTCTGAGGAGGGAGCGGCTCCTGCTGGCGCTGGGGATGGTGGGAGACAGTCAGAGGCAGCCGTTCTGGATGCTCAGGGGGCTCGGAGTGAAAGGGCACCCATGACTCCTGCTTGAGGAGTTTGTTTGTTAGGGTTACGGTGACGCCAGTTCCTGAGGCCACACTCTTCCTGACCTTCCCTCAGAGAGCGAGGGGGCTGCTGCTCAGGGATATCTGGAAAGTGACTATTTTGCACGTTACCTGGTATTAAAGGACTGCAAGTTTAATGCCTTTTTCTTCGATAGAGTCAATGTCCTCGGAGTAAAACTGGCTGGACAGCTGGAGCTTGCAGGCTTTACGGTGCTCTGCCATGGTGGGATCGAGGACCTGCTCCCCGCCAGGCAGCCCGAGCGCCTGCCTCACCCCTGCGATCTGGCCCGGCACCTCCACGTTCAGTGTCTGCCCCAAACAGACCCTGCCTGAGGCTGGCCATATCGTGGGCTTGCCCAGCCCGGTGGCCCACACCTGCCCTGTCCTTCGTCCTTGCTCTAGGCCCCAGGCTTCCTTTCCTTTGTCAGGAGCCCTTGGCCTTTCCCTGAGGATGGGCAGCAAAGCCTAGTGGTGCAGCCATTGGCCAGCTGTGTGACGTTTTGGGGGCATGTTAACCTCTCCCTCTGCCTCGGTTTCCTCACCCCTCAAATGAGGAGGACAACGGTGCCCACCTCACGCGGTTGAAACAAAGGTTGACACACGTGGTACACATAAAATCGTCAGCAAATGCCTGGCACCTGGATTATGCTTGGCGCACAGGAAATGCCTGTCCCTGTGGCAGCCCCAGCACCTGCCCCCTCCTGGCCTCTGGACGGGGCGGAGCGCCTTCATGACCTGCCTTTACCCCTTCAGCCCACCGCAAACATCCCTCCACAGCCGAACCACAGGCTGCCCCAGGCACGGTGTCGGGCACGTGGTGGGCACTAGGTACGGATGGTTTCTCCCTCGACTGCACGGATCCTGGGTGTGTGGTCCTCGCTGTCTGTGCGTCTGTGTGCGTGTGTGTTGCGGTGGGTGGGGAGGGGAGTTTAGGAAGGGTTACGGGACAGGGAACCGGAGGGCCCCACGTGGCTGTGAGAAGACTTCCCTAGTTTCCCATTTGTGTGGTCTGCTTTTCTCATTTATAAATCCTGTTCCTTTAGGAGGGAACCTCGAGAACTGGCAGGAGCTAGAACTGGCCCTTAGGACACGACCCAGAATATAAACAGGTGACCACCCCAACTGCAGTGCTCACGTGAGGCTGGAGCCCTGCTGAGCAGAGGCCCCGGTGTCAGTACCTGGCTGGATCCTGGTTGCATCCAGCAGCTTCTGGACCCGCCGCAGGATCTCGTGCTGCAGGCCAGCTTCCGAGACGCCCACCTGCAACAGTAGTGCAAAGAACAGGTTGTGGCCTGGGCTGGGTAGGAGCCTACTACGAAACACAGAGCCACTGGGACCGCCTCATTCCTGGCTCCTGGCACCTTCGGCTGGACATGTGGAGGCCTCTTGGCGTACGGCCATATTGGGCCCCACCATCCATGTGGCAGAGGGAGAAACTTAGGCCCAAAAGGAAGCCAACACTAGTAACAGCTACGGCTGAGCCAGTGCCTCCCCTGCACCAGGGACTGTGTGACAGCTTCACCTGCATGGCCCGTGATGACTGTGAGCCAGGACCCTTGGTCACAGTTCACGTGGTTGAGGCTGAGCTGCTGCGAAGCGGCAGAATGAGAATCACAAAGTCCCTCGGCCTCCAGAGCACAAGCTCTTGAGCTCAGGTGACACGGTGCCTGTGGAGGACCCCTGTCTAGGGACAGCCCTTGTGTTGAGATGTTGCACACAGCAGACTGGTAAGCAGCATGGCCTCTGGCCCCAGACCACCGGCTCGCATCCCGGCCCTGCTGCAAATCACTATCCTACTGTGTGTCTCAGTTTCCTCATCTGAAAAATGATGACAATGACGATACCTCCGTGCCTAGGTTGTCGGGAAGATTCGATGAGTTAGTATGTGAAAAGTGCTTAGAACAGCACCTGGCAAGAGCTACAAAGATGTTAGCTCTC
>NW_011888876.1:2078664-2093757 GCF_000151845.1 Pteropus vampyrus
GGGAGGGAGAAAGAGAGGGAGAGGCCCACATCTACCCTGTCCACAGCAGGTGCTCACGGGCAGCGCTGTCGCCCACTTGCCCACGCATGCACAGGAGGCCCTGTCCCTCTGTGGCAGTGACCAGTGGCCGTCTTCCCCTTACTGGAATGAACGCTCCCTCTCATTTCTGTCCCCACTGAGGGCTAGCACAGAACCTGGTACACTAGCCACCAGAAATATGAACGGAATTAAACTGGAAAGGCCAAGAAGCAGGGCATTGCTGGGGCGTGAGAGGGTGCTCTGAATCGAGGTCCTCCTGGCTCCCGGCGAGGGTGGGCACTGCCGGGCCTTACCTGCAGCTTCAAGGACAAGGGCTTCTGGTTCAAAAGCCGCTGATACTGAATCAGCCAGTAATTTTCCTGCTTGGTTTCGCTTTTGGCTTCTAACTCCGTCTGCCAAGAACGAAGCAGGTATTGTTAGTTACGAGACAGTAAATAAAAAAAAAATGATAGTGACAATTGTGAACTACACTCCTCTGAGCACGTGGATGGCACTCGGTGTCTTACAGACAACTTTCCTACACAGTCATCCCGTTGCTGCAATGACTCAAATGGAAAAGGCAGGAAGTACCACTATCTCTAATGTACTGCTGAGAATCATCTCAGAGACACTGCATAGCTGGTGGGGGGCCTGAACCTGGCCTATTGACACCTGGCACCTCGCTGTGTACACCAGCAGTCTGGGAGGGACACCTTCTCATCTGCTTGTGGGAAGGGCAAAGCTCCGAGCAGCGACCTCCTTCTACGAAGCTCAGGCTGGTCTTCCGGGTGCCAGGCAGGGAGAGAAACAGGATTCCAAAGGCACCTGCAGCTTCTAGAGTGGCTTCCACTGCTCTGGCAAAGCCAGAGAATTATAAACATGCTACTGAAACAGATTCCTTTGTCCTGTCATTCAACAAGTGTTCCTTGAGCGTTGCTCTGGGCCAGGCGCTGTCATAGGTGCTGGGGACGGAGCAGCCAACAAATGATACTAACGACAGCTCATGCTTTCAGAGTGCTCCATGCCAGGCTGTGCTGTGCACTGAGAGATGCCATTTTCCTTAATTTTCGCAACTCTGTGAAGTAGGTTCTGCTTCACAGGGGAGGAAACCGAGGGTCAGTGTGATTAGCAGCTGCCCAAGGTCAAAGAGCTGCCCGGTGTCAGGGCCAGGATTCAGACCTGGTCTGTCTTGCTCTGGAGCCTGTGCTCTGAACAGCCGAGCCAGTGCGTCTAGACTGAACCACATGCTGGGGACCGGATGTGACACGGGGGGTAGGATATCAACACGGGCATTTCCCCAGTCCCCCTGGTGGTCCCTCCTGGGCCCTGCCAAGCTGGCTCCCCTCTTCTGGCCTTGGCCCTCCCTGGGCTGTGGACACATGGCTCTTCTGGAACCTATGACCCTGATGGTCGTGTTCTGTTGAGAGCGAGTCCCCTGAGTCCCCTAAGGGGAGGAGCACAGGGCCACGGCATATGGCTGCTCCTACACAACGCCGAGGCCACGGTCCTCACATTACTGCAACTCAAAGGTGATGCCAGCGAGGCGTCGTGAGGAATGGGCGCCTTTTGATTAGCACGGACGTGCCATCTCAGCTCGGGCGAGCTGGTCTCACTCTTCTCTGTACCCTCACAGGGCGTGGCCCACGGTGGAGCTCAAAGGACATTTGGGGCAGTAACGACGCCACAGGAGTGACTCGGTCCTTCCAGCCTGGCTGGTGGGCCTGGCCTCTGTTCTCACTGGTCAGGTGCACTTGGGTTCTGGAGGACACGACCCAACGCACTACCCCTGAACAGGGCTCTGCCACCTTGATGATGTGCCAGAGGCAAACCCATTTGGGGACAGGGGACATGCAGGCAACTCCTGTTAAAGGCTTATTAAATGGCCCGCCCTGGACACAGCAAGTCTTCTCCCGGGCATTTGTCTTGAGAAAATGCTCAGCTGCTCTCAAATCCTCAGCTACGAAGATGGTCCGAGAGCACTGCTAATGAAAGTGAAGAACTGGAAATGGTCTAAATGCTCAACTCTAGGCTCGGTGACGACCCTTCCAAGTGCACCGTCTCTACTCAAAGGCACACGCATGCATGGCTACGAATATGCACCACGTTTGGAAAATATGCATCAAAACGCTAGCAACAGAAAACTCTCGGACGTGAGATTCTTTTCCTCTGTACTTTGTTTTTCCTTTGACGAACAACCGCGACTTGGATAACGGAAGCGTTTCTCAGAACGGCGAGCGTGTGGAGGGAAAGCAAACCCCTGCGCGACCGGCGCGGGCAACACACCAGGATCCCCCGGAGCTCCTCCTCTCGCTGAGTCTTCTCTTTGAGCAGCTGCTGCAGCAGGGAGCTGAGGGCCCAGCGCTGCTCTGAGACCATCTCCTGCAACACAAGACCACGCCCGGTGCTGTTGGAAGCTCGCGGCGGCCCTGGCGCCAGGAGTCCCAGTGGCACTGTGGCGGGTCCCCCGTCACTCGGTTCTCAGCCGGCAGCCAGGGGCCCATGGTCTCAGGCTGAGAGTTGAGGAACAGAGCCGAGGGGCCCCTCAGCTAGGCATCCCCACCCCCGCCTGCGGGACCTCCCCTCCCCATGGGATTGAGGCCTGGCATGGGGTCGAGCGACCGATGTTCATGGAACGGTCAAAAAGAGCAGACGATGGAAATGACAAGCCACAGCACCCGACCTCCTCTCACTGAGTCCAGAGCGGGTGGGGGAAGCGCGCGGTGGGGAGCGCGGCTGTGTCACCACACACCAGTCTGGAAAGCTCTGCACAGATGGGGCACGTGCAAGTTGGAGCAGAGCCCTCATTTGTGTCCAGGTTCCACTCGCCAACTCCCCTGGAGGCCTCAAATGGAAGCCCCACGAGCTCTCACGGGCAGGTGACAAGGACACCCGTGAAGCACAGTGGCTGTACCTGCTCTGAGCACTGCCCCAATCCGTCCTCTCTGAAGACCATTTCCAAGCTCACACAGGACTTTCTGCTGGCTAGCCCACCCTCTGATGGCCCTGACGCAGGCTGGTCCTGAAAGATTATTTCCATTTTACGGATGGGAGAAATGGAGGCCGAGGGAGAGGAAATGACCTGCCTGAGGTCACGCGGTGCATCTACGGCAGACCTCAGCCCAGGATTCCAGACCCCAGCATTCTTTCACTGCACTGAGAATGAATGTAGGGACAGTGACAGACAGGGCCCTGCTTAACAGCACATGTCCTCACACACCATCGAACTAGCCCCCCTGTGTAAAACAGGGGAGACTGCGGCACAGAGAAGGGAAAGGGCCACTCTGTTTCCCCTACCCGCCCAGGTCACGCAGCAAGACTGTGCTGGGACAGAAGCCACGTCGCAGGCTTGCGGTCTAGAACGCCTGCTGGTCCCTGCTGCTCGCACGTCCCTGTGAGCGACGCCGAGGCTGGAGCCCACAGAGAAGCTGCCTGCACGGAGTGGCGCAGTAACAGCCGGGCCCTCTCCTCCAGACATTCTTGGGATAACAAGAAAGCTCCTTGCCCACCAAGAGGATGCCAGCCCATGAGGCAAACCAGCACCAGAACCAGAAGCATGGCTGAAAGAGACAGGGCGCTCGGCAGCAACCCCACTCCAAAACAAAGGAAATGTGGAGATGCGGATGTCACCTGGGTGAGCCTTGGCAATGAAACCCTCCTTCCTCTGACCCTCCTGCCTGACAACGGGCTGACCGACCCCTAACCTCGGCCTGTGCTCCCGTCACCTTCTGGGGCTGGGGCACCGGCCAGGGGACTTCATCGGGGCGGGGGAGGGACAGGGCAAAGCAGGAGCCCTACATACCTGTAGTGCCTCTGTGTCCAGGGATTTCCTCTTTAACTCCAGCTGTGTCAGCTGCAATAACTCAGTTTCTATTAACTTAATCTAAACAGAAGACGAGACAGTTTTTTTTTTTGTTTTTTTGTTTTTTTTAAATTCACATTAACCACAGTTCAACTCGGTGCTGTAGCTCTCTGATGGCCAAGTGGGGTCTAAGAATCTTTTCTGGGGAGCTCTGGAATGTAGGAGACCTGTATGCCTCAAGAAACTGATCAGTGGGGGTTTAACAAGAGTTAGTTTTGTCATGGCCCCGAGTGCTTTGGGGTGGGTGGTAGACATGCTTGTTCCGGTCAGGGCCTGTCCCAGAGTGGGTGCCGAATAAAGGTTTGTGGAATGACGAAGGGCCTTTTCACCGAGGTTCAGGCCAGAGCGAAGAACAGACATGGCATTCTTCTTGAGCCCCTTAACTGGCCCAATCCTCTTGCTTCCTCTAAATAGCTGTCACAGAGGAGAGCAGAGGATAATGGAAGTAACTGAAAAATAATAACAGTAACACTAGCTGATATTTATTGAGCATCCTGGGTGCTAGGCCTGTGCTGGGTACTTTATATGCATCGGTTCATCAATTTTCCTCTGGCTTTTAGGAGGTATTACTACCTCCATTTTAAAGGCAAGGAAACTGAGGCTCAGAGAGGTTAAGCCACCTGCCCAAGGACACAGAGCAGGTAAGCAGGGGGCCCTTTCTCTAGGATGTCCCCACTTGGGGTCTGAAGAGGACTAGCTGGCCTGGTGGGTCAGAATCACCCACAGTGAGAATGTCTAGGGGTCACTGCACCCTTAGGACGTGACGGGGGGCTTTTAGCTCCGGGGGTTGGAGCCCACAGCCGGTGTCTACCCTGTGCCTACGACCTTTGATCCTTGTCCCTAAGTTCCTATATCCCCACCAACCCCTGGTCAGAGGAATGAGCTTCATGTCTGGCTATGTGGGATTTAAATTAAAGAAGGGAAAAAAATGGTAAGTCGGTTTAGGCCAAAAAAAAAAAAAAGAAAGAAAAAGAAAAAGAAAAAAACCATGCAAAATATGAAATTCAAAGTATGTTGAGTACGATGTGATGAGCGTTCCCGTAGCTTGAAAGCTCACTCTACCTCCAGCCGCCCGCCCCGCCTCGCCCAGGAAGGCCAAGCGGGTCTTGCACAGCCCCACTCCATGGAGGTGGCAGAGAGGCCACAGCAGTGGGGCTGCCCAAGGCTGGGCCACAGGTCAGCGGCGGGGCCCAGGCGAGAAAACGTCCCTCCCTGCCAGGCCCAGGTCACAACTCAGCTGACATCAGGCCCACCCTGCCCCCTCGGGTGGGGGATCCAATCTGCCCCGGGTCCCCGGTATGAGTGGATGGGGATATTGGGGCTTGAGCCGCTGCTCTCCCCCAGTGAGGGGTCTGGTCTGCCTGCGGCCTGGTCAGCGCGGAGGCTGCCCCGAGGCTGAGAGTCGGAGCTGCCCTTCCCCTCAGCCCTGAAGCGTGAGAAACGTGCAGGTCACACTTGCCAGGCACGTATAGTGCTGCCTCGAGACACCTGGCAACAGCCCCTGACTTGGGCTCTGGGGGAAAGGGAGGTTCTGAGCGGAGACTCTGAGCCGGCAAGTGAAGGAGCCAGGATGCAAGCTTAATGCGGCCTGTCCAGACACCTCTGCGTGTCTGCGCTGACAGGACAGGTGTGGGTGGGGGGCCATGACCCCCACACTGACCTGGTTCCTGATCTGCCGATGCATCAGGTCTTTCTTCACCTGGAGAGCCTCAAACGCGGCCTTCTGCATGGCGCTCTGCAACAGAGATCACGGCCTGCTCAGCAGGGGCTGGGCGGTCGCGTGCTCCCAGTGGGCCGGCTGAGCCAGCCGGAGAGGAGACAGGGGCAGCGGGCGTGGGAATGAGAAGCGCAAGGTCCTGCAGCACTCCCCCTCCGAGGTGTGAGCGCATCGTCCCTGCCCTTCCATTCAGCCCTTACCACGGGGCCCTCACAGCCTAGGGGGTGGATACCCGCCAAGGAAGGCGGGTGCTTCTCTAGATTTCGGTGTCTAGAAAATCACTGCCCAGAGGCCTCTCCCTGCCCCTCTCTTCCTGATTGTACGAAACGCACTAAGCATCTTGGGTCTTACCCTCCATCTAGGACGGGGCTCCCTGTGGAGTTCTGAGGCTCTGCCCCGGGCTCACTGTACCCCGCCTGTACCCCCGCCTCACACCCTGGGCCAGGGCTCACCTCCTGCAGGATCTGGCTGATGGCTTTGTTCTGATCCATCTGCTGCCATGACAGAATCTGCTGGAAACGCTCATCCATTTCAGCCATGCTGCCGGAAAGATGGCAAATTCATTCACTCTCTCAACATTTTCTGAGCACCTACTATGTGCCAGGCGCCTTGCAGGAGGTCAAGATAAACCATTTATTCATTCAGCAATAATTATGGAGTGCCTGCTGGGGGCCATGTCCCAGGCTGGGTGTGGACATGGAGTCTGTCTGAATCCCATGGCTCTGGAAGGAAGGTGACAGAGTCTGTATCTCGAGAACTGGAAGAGGTAGTCTCCGGGTCGTCCAATACCCCTCTAGCAGGACGTGACCTCCTAGGCACGCCACTCGCGTCTTGAGAAAGCCGTCCTTCCCTGGGCACCAACCGTAGCGCCCTGCACCCCAGCGTTTCTTGCCCTGGCAGTGGATCTGCTCTCCGCCCGCTAGAACAAATCTAGTGATTTTGGCACAAAAATCCAAACCCTGCAACCTTGCCTATGTCCCTACTTTGGTATAATCATGGTTTTGAGTTTGTTTCATAATAACAGCTGTTTTTATTGAACCCTATGTGGCAGACGTTATGCTCATTTAGGCTCGTTAAGTCTCCCAGAAATTCTAGGAAGTAGGCGACTTTTCCCCAGTTTTCTGATAAGAAAATTGAGGCTCAGGGAGGGGAAGTAACTCGCCCAGGACTTCACAGTTACTGACAGAAGAAGTGCCTGTGCTAGGCACAACGTCATATCGCCAGGAAAGGAGGGAGGAAGCCCCGCCCCTGAGGACACAGGGGAAGCTGGCAGCTGTGTCACCTGAATGGGAAGAAAAACACAAAGGCAGCCAGGGCTGCTGGCCTGTCCCTGTCTGGGGCTCCTGAGCACCAACTGGGCTTTTGTCACCTGGTTCTGCCAGACACCTGTGGCTCCTTCAACAGACAACCCACAGTGTTGCAGTGAACTTGGGGAGCCAGACTCAGAGTGGCCATCGGCATGCAGGCAACCCTGTCATGTCCCCTCCAGTGCACCCTGCTCCCAACCTGTGGAGACTCTTGGAGATGACAAGTGCACCGTGGTCAAGAGCACACTCCACTCTGCCACCCGCTAGCTGTGTTTCCTTGGGTGTGTCGCACAGTCTCTGAGTCTGAGTTGTGATTGCAAAAGGGGGCTGAGAGCAATACATCCCTCAGAGGCTCACTAAGCTAACACGCATCACTTAGCCGAGTGCCTGGCACACAGGAAGTGCATGAGACGTGGTAGAGATTACGGGTGAACCCGGGAGATAGTGCAGGTTTGGTTCCGGGACCCCCTAATAAAGCGAATATTGCAAGTGAATCACACGAATTTTTTGGGTTTCCCCTTCATATAAAAATTGTGTTTACACTACACCACGGTCTATTGAATGTATAATAGTACTAAGTCTAAAAAGTGCACATACCTGATTTAAAAATATTGCTAAAAAATGCTAACCATCATTTGCGCCTGTTGGAAAAACGGCACCGATAGACTTGCTTGACACATGGTTGCCACAAACCTTTAATTTGTAAGAAACACAGTATCTGCAAAGTGTGATGAAGCTAAGCGCAATAAAATGAGGTACTGTCACTTTATCACAGCCCAAGATAGGATCGTGGGGTCCAGAGAGAGAAGTCATGATGACCAGTCACCATTTGCTCCTGACAGCATGGCCGAGGCTGGGGTGGCCGAGGGCAGGGGACTTCCTGGGCCCCGAGCCGGCTCCCCCAACTCCCTTCCTCAGGAAGCCTCTCCTTACCTTACCTGGAACAGGCCTGCTGGACCAAGTTCTGCCTCTGGGACTCGTAGGCCATCTGGATGAACCGGTTCTTGCAGCTCTCCGTCAGCATCTGCTGCATGGCGGCTGAGGAAACACGGGGGGCAGGGGCTGAGAGAGGGGCAGCCGCGTCTGGGGTGGCCTCACAGGGCTGACCCAGCTACTCGCCTGATAGTCACCCTGAAAAAAAAAAAAATTTTTTTTTTTTTTTTAACTATAGAAGTCACTCAAGCTTGAAAGAGTGACCCGTGATAAAACGCTGAACACTACGCACAAAACCTTCTATAATCTTGTCACCCAGAGAAATTACTACATTTTAATATGTATATTTTTCTAGTCAAATGTTAATGCATATTTATAAATTTAAAAAAATAAAAACATTGAAAGTAGAGAATTGAATAGATGTGCATCCACTCATGTTCATAGCAGCATTATTCACAGTGGCCAAAAGGTGAAAACAACCCAAGGGCCCACTGACAAATGAATGGATAAACAAAATGTGGTATATCCATACAACAGAATATTATTCAGCCTTAAAAGGGAAAGAAATTCAGAGATAAGCTACAACGTGAATGAAACTTGAGAACATAAGTGAAAGAAGCCAGTCACAAATGACAAATGCTGTATGATTCCACTTATATGGGTCCCTAGAGTGGTTGAATTCATAGACAGAAAGTAGAATGGTGGGTGCCAGGGGCTGGGGGAGTGGGAAATGAGTTTATTTAACGGGTACAGAGTTGCAGTTTTGCAAGATGAAAAGAGTTCTGGAGATGGGGGTGGGGGAGGTGGTGATGGTTACACAACAGTGTACTTGATGCCACAGTGGTTAAAAAAGTGGTTAAAATAGTAAATTTTATGTTACATAAATTTTATCACAATAAAAAATTAAACTGTTATCTAAACATACCACTTCTTACTTTTTATGAATGTGTCCCGGCTTAAGGGGTAACAATCAGTGCCCTCTATGGGTGACCAACAGGGACAGAGCTCTGCACCCTCTGAGCTCTGTTCCCAGGACCCCTCGTCACGCCCCCTGGCCCCCCCCCCCCGCCACCCGCCTGAGACTCACAGGCAATCTCCCTTCTCCGCAGGTTCTCTGTCTCCTCCTGGGTTATGGACATCAGCTGTTCCATTCTTATTCTAAAGAACAATCCATCCATTTATTCAGCAAACCTAACATTTCCAAGTGGAAATCCCGCCAGGTGAATCCCGCTTCCTTCAGGAAGTCCTCCTTGATGTGCCAACCCAGACAAGCTCGCACTGCATCCTGCGCCTCTGCCGGGACCCTGCCTACCCTCAGCCTTGTAGTTACAGTTTCTTGCACAAAAAGATGAACATTTCCTTAGAAAAATGGGCAAAGGATGCAAACAGCTATTTCATTGATACTTAAATACAAGTGACTGATAAACGTGTGGGAAGATGCTTAACGTCATCGATAACTAAAAAAAGTAAAATCTTTTTTTCATTTATCGCATCATCGGTTGATATCAAGAAAACTGATAACCATTGATGATAGCAATGAAGGGGGTGAAATGGGCACTTTCACATACTGGTGAGAGGAGTGTAAACTGGCAAAATGTTTTTGGGAGGCAATTTGGCAATAACTCTCAGAAGTCCTCTGACTATGTCCTCCAAAAATACTCACGTAATGCATATGGGTGTGTTTAGAAGATGGTCACTGCAACAGTGTTTATAATTGTGAAAAACTAGAAACAACTAAATGTCCATGAACAGAGGGCTGATTAAATAAATGATGATATAATCATGTAATGGAATACTCTGTAGCTGTTATAAATAATAATGTTCTTGGCATGGAAATACAGGCATGATATAATAAATGAAAATACAGAGTAATTGCATGTACATAAGCGCGTGCTCTGCTTATATGCATTTTAACCCCACACTAAACTGGAAATAACAGCTCGGAAAGACAACCCTTTGATTTCCGCAGGGTTTGACTTTGTTGGCAGAAGCACGTACCATGTGGCCACCCGCGCCTCCTGCCCAGGACCACAGGCTGCTCAAGGGAAGGCCGCATATGGGGTACTGTTTGGCCCAGGCCCTGGCCAGGCCCAGAACAGAAAGGGCGCTTGGTTAGTATGTGTTGAGTAAATGATGCCGCCGGCCACCACTCAGCTGGGCCTTGACCACCCCAGGCTACTGCGGCGATGCTGCTGAAGTGGGCGGGATGATGGGCTACCCTGCCGCCTGGCGGGAGTGCCCCGTGGGTGGTCTTCTCTGGTGCTGAGGGGTCTAGAAAGCAGGGCACAAGGACAGCAGCAAAGTCTCTTCTGCTATTTTGGGATCCCAGAGAACCAGAAGGGATCCCATTGATACCTCAGGAAGTGTGTGTGTCAGGGGTTTGTCCTTCCCAACTATCATCTTTTCTAATCCCTGAACTGGTGCATCTCAATGCAGTAAGCTTAGAAAATACAGAAAACACAAAGGGCAAATCCAAATACCACGACCTCTAATCTCACCTCTCAAAATCATTCAGGGTAAACCATCGGGGGCGAGTCCTTTTGTTGTCTTCAAGAAATGACAGAGTGTCTTCAAGAAATGACAGACCGTAGGCCCCCCTTGTCTACTTAGCAATATATTGTGTTTCCTTTAATAAGGAATACTCTCCTACAAGACACTGAATGGCTACAGATTATCTTTTTGTATATAATTTACACACAAAAAAATTTCCCCCAGAAATGCAGATGTTTTTCTAATTTCTTTTTTTATACTAGGACTATAGTTGGACATTATACATATGTTTTCATTCGCGCCTGAATTTTTCTCAGGGGTGTACATGTGTTTTAATAAGCTTGCAGATAGTGATTCTTAATTCAGTATTCCCCAGTGAGGTGACTCTCCTTACAGCTTTAGGAAAACTTTGTGGCATGATCCTTGGGAATCACAGACAGTCTGTCCCCAGAGGAAGGGCCCATGCTGAGAAAGTGCTGGAGCTGAACACTGACCTTTCATTCTCCAGCGACTTCAAAATCTCAGAACTCTTCTTTTGCCTGTGGAGAAATCCGTGAAAGGTCCCCGCGGTCGTCACCAGCAGGCCTGTTTCCAACAGCACTGCCGTCCCCTACCCGCGCTGGCTGCGTAGAGGGGGCTTAATGACTGCGCTGGGGCCTCTTAGTCCCACCGAGGGGCTCTACGTCCTCCAGCCGGTTACTCAACTGCTCCAAGCTCCAGGGCCTCGTCCGTGACGTGGAAACAATGATAATAATAAAAACCTCGTGGAATATTTGTGAAGAGTGAGTGAGAAAATATAAAGTGCATGGCACGTAAGAAGCGGCCGACAAAGGGCGGCCTTCCTGGACGCCCTCGGTGGCGACCGCACGCTGGGCTGCACACGCAGGCACCGTGTGACTGCTGGATGGCGCAGGGGCAAGCCAAAAGCAACAGGGGATGTGGCCAAAGCGCTTCTGGTCTTTCCACAACGGACCGTGACTCGACTTTCTCCGGCTTCCTGAGAGCTCCGTCTGGCCCCCTTTCTCCCAAGCCCTGTGAAGACCTGCTCCCTGCAGCTCCCACCCAGACGGGACTTGCTAAGCCACACCTCCCCACCAGTGAACGGCTGACCTCACGCCCAGATCAGAGTCTCCTCTTTTAAGCTGGTGCACACTGCAGCACCAGGACTGGATCTCAAGGTGGAAACCTTGGGCAGGAGTGGAGCCGGTGGTGGGAGGCAAACCCCCACCCTGAGGGCTGGGGGGATGGGCGCCTGACCTCTGATTGTCCTGTAGGAGTTTCTGGATCCGGTTGGAGATGTTCTGCTCCGTCCGCTTCAGCTCCTCCTGCAGCCGCTGCCGGTCCTCTTCGAGGTGACGCTGGCGCGCGCTCAGGCCCTGCTCCAGCCGCGACTGCTCCTGCACAGGGCAGGCGGCGGCCCTGAGAAGCTGGGCCTCCCTCAGGCGCCGTAGGGCAGTGAGGGGCCCCGGACTGGTGCTAGGAGAGTGGCTTTCCTGTCCCCGTCCTGCCAGCCCTTTCTGTGTCATCTTGGGCCAGGGCCTCCTCTCGCTGGGCTCAGGGTACCCACTGCATGCGAGGAGGCTGAACTAGGTGATCTGTGAGGGCCCCCAGGTCCTGGCGGATGGACGTGAGATGGCTTACTCCCACCGCCTCCTCACATCAGAGGGAGGCCCTGGCAGGGGTGCTGACCCCACCTGGCTGCTCACGAACCTCCTTGACTGTCTGAAGGATCTCGTCTTTCTGACTACTGCTCTGCTGAAGGAGCTGGGCGTGCTCTCGCTGCCCGAGTTCTAGACGCCGTTCAAACTCAAGTTTCTCCAGCATCTTCTGTTCCTGCAAGAATGTAGATCTCGGTGACTAATAGCACAGGCTCTGGGAACATTAGGACATGGAGCAGGGGGAACCCCACAACTCTGAACAGTGCAGGCTGCGGATCTTAAGGCTGAGCAACACCCCCAGGGCCTCCCTTGAAAAAAAAGCCGTCTGCTGGCAGAGGCTGGCAGTTTGGAGCCTGGGGTTGGGCTCGACCTCTCTGAGCCTCGGTCTTCTCACCTGTCAAGTGGAGATACTCTACCCGCACCGAGGCGGTGGGAGGAGGTGCCGAGGCCATGTACGTAAGAGAAAAGCATTGCTTTCCCCTTTAACTTAGAGGCAGGAAAGACTCGTGTCCTCAAGTCTTTGATAACAGTTGAGATCTTTAATGAGAAGAAAAGTCACAGAGAACAAATGGCATTTTCTTACCTTCCTCTTTTCGTAGTCTGAGAACCTATTCTGGGGAGAAAAAGACAGCGGTCAGAGAAGGCAGGCAGCCTGACACCATTAAGACTCCCAGGCCCCCTCTGCAGAACGGTGGTGGATTGGTGGGGGGTGAGGATGAGGGGGTGGGAGTGCGATAAAGAGTTGCAGATGGTTCTGGTGGACACCGGAGTTGAGAACCATGGGGCTGGGCACACTGTAGGGAAGTCGTCAACAGTCCTGGGGACGCCGCACTGAGAAGGCGTGGTGCTCCAAAGAGGAGACCAAGAAATGGGGTATCTGCTTCCCGTGTATGCCTGCACAACACCCCTGCAGGACTCGGCGGTAGCCCACCAAAAGAGCCCTCAATGCACAAGGGAGCCTGCATAAATTCCTGCAGGACTGTTCCAAAGAGTGAAAACGCTAGAAATAAATGTCCACCAACAGGTGATTGATTAATAAGTCACGGTGCGTCCACACAGTGAAATGTCATACGACTGTCAAAGTAGTGGGGCGAATGTGGGTGTAGCTACAGGAAAAGATGTCAGCCATCTTTCACCCCATGTGTAGTCTGATTCCACTCTTGTAAAAACAGCATCGACAAAACTCTATACTGAGTTTTGTAGTTGTTGAGACGAAAGTCAGGAAGGAGGTTTGCTGACCAGTTCATGATGATTACCTCTAGGGCACAGGTCCCCAACCCCCGGGCTGCAGACCGGTACCAGTCTGTGGCCTGTTAGGAACAGGGCCGCACAGCAGGAGGTGAGCGGCACGCAACCCAGTGAAGCTTCATCTGTATCTGCAGCCGCTCCCCAGCACCAGCATCACCGCCTCAGCTCTACCTCCGATCGTCGGGCGTTAGATTCTCATAGGAGCACCGGTCCCTGGTGCTGAAAAGGTTGGGGACCACTGCTCTAGGGGGTGGACTGCAGGGACAGGGGTGGCATCCACTTACGGTGCATATTTCTGTATGTTTAGATTTATAACAAGGAGCATGAATTATTTCTGTAGTTAAACAACACACACATACACACACACACATTTTTAGTGGCCTTTCAATTTAGTTCTCTATCTCTGAGACCAGGACCAGTTTCTGTCTAAACTGTAGAAGCAGCATCCTATAAGAAAATAGGATTTTTCCTATCCTGAGGTAGGAGTAAGATTTTTAAAATTAATCTTTATAATAATCTTTATTATCTGCATAATCTTCAGATATTATACAGATGATATTTGAATATATTCTCCTGTGGAAAATTAAAACATGACATATGAAACTAAAGTACCCACTGATCACGCCCAGGCCTAATCCTGGTTCCCCGCCGCCCCCCATGTAACTATCATTATCAGACCCAGGTCCATGCATCTACTTACATATGATTTATGCCTTTGGAAAAATATATATACAGGCATACATTGTTTCATTATGCTTATGTTTTCATCAACATCGAGGCAAGACCATCCACCAGCAAAAAGGTTATGACTTGCTGAAGGTTCAGATGATTAACTTTTTTTTAGCAATAACGTATTTTTAAATTAAGGTACATACATTGTTTTTTAGACATAATGCTATCGCACACTTAATAGATGACAGCGCAGTGTAAATATAACTTTTATGTGCACTGGGAAACCAAAAAAGTCGTGTGACTCGCTTTATCGCAATACTGTACTGCGGTGGCTTGGAACTGAACCACACTCTGAGGTCTGCCTGTATCTGCCTGTGCATGTAACAGGGACCTGGGAGGGCCAGCCTGTTGCTGGCGCTGCTGACATGTGTGCCTGACCTCTTCACTAGACGGGGATCACGACAGGCGTCCTGTACAGCCAGTGGCACTGAGGCAGCAAGTATTTGCTGAGGGACAACCATGAACAATAGGGACGCGAGCCCCACTCCCACGAAGCTCCATCCAGCAGAGCAGACCGACATTAAAAACAATCAAAGCCCATGTAATTCTTCATTTAACGTAGAGCCGTGACAAGCGCTCCCAAGGAAGCATACAGGGTGCTCTGAGAACATGCAACAGACCTGACCTGGGCTGGTGTGTCGGGGAAGGCTTCTCGGAGGATGTGATGTTTAAACCGAACTGAAGGGTGGAACTGAGTTAGTGGGAGCAGGTGAGTGGGGAGAGATCCAGACAGAGGGAACCCTATATTGAAAGGCCCCAGGGAGTTAGAGAACAGGGAGGAGCCTGGAGCAACGGATGCTCGGTGAGCTAGCGAGCTGAGGCGGCCACAGGCCTTGTGAAAGCATACATGCACATCAGTCTGGATGGAGAAGAACTTCTAGTCTGATGGAGGAGTCCAGCAGCTGCAGCTCTGAACATCACCCACCAACGCCCAGGGCTTCCCGCACACACACTATCCATTCCGTGTGCCGGCAGGCAGGTGCGCCTTACCTGCCACTCTACCTCCTCCCTGGAGAACCTGTCTGTGGGCCCATCGGGGCTGTCCTGGGAGGTCTCGGCTCCATCTTGCTCCAGGACTGGCAGCAGGTACTGAGAAGGGGGGTAGTATTCCAGCCCTGACTCTGCAAGAGA
>NW_011888876.1:2093807-2100944 GCF_000151845.1 Pteropus vampyrus
AGGCGTCCTGTACAGCCAGTGGCACTGAGGCAGCAAGTATTTGCTGAGGGACAACCATGAACAATAGGGACGCGAGCCCCACTCCCACGAAGCTCCATCCAGCAGAGCAGACCGACATTAAAAACAATCAAAGCCCATGTAATTCTTCATTTAACGTAGAGCCGTGACAAGCGCTCCCAAGGAAGCATACAGGGTGCTCTGAGAACATGCAACAGACCTGACCTGGGCTGGTGTGTCGGGGAAGGCTTCTCGGAGGATGTGATGTTTAAACCGAACTGAAGGGTGGAACTGAGTTAGTGGGAGCAGGTGAGTGGGGAGAGATCCAGACAGAGGGAACCCTATATTGAAAGGCCCCAGGGAGTTAGAGAACAGGGAGGAGCCTGGAGCAACGGATGCTCGGTGAGCTAGCGAGCTGAGGCGGCCACAGGCCTTGTGAAAGCATACATGCACATCAGTCTGGATGGAGAAGAACTTCTAGTCTGATGGAGGAGTCCAGCAGCTGCAGCTCTGAACATCACCCACCAACGCCCAGGGCTTCCCGCACACACACTATCCATTCCGTGTGCCGGCAGGCAGGTGCGCCTTACCTGCCACTCTACCTCCTCCCTGGAGAACCTGTCTGTGGGCCCATCGGGGCTGTCCTGGGAGGTCTCGGCTCCATCTTGCTCCAGGACTGGCAGCAGGTACTGAGAAGGGGGGTAGTATTCCAGCCCTGACTCTGCAAGAGATGACACAAGCTGACCAAGAGGAAGGAGACAGGCCAGGTACCCGGAGCCATCAGTTCCTGTCTCCTTTGCCTTCCTCCTTCCTCCTTAGAATCTTGTCCCACCCCACCTCAGTCCACTGCTCCCGTGCCCTAGACGGGATCCTCGTGTTATTCATGTCCTAAGGCCTGGGCCTGGGATACGGCCAGTGCTCAGTAAGCATCAGCTGAGTGAATAAATAGGAACACCACCTGCCTCTTTACCATCCAAGTGAGAATGAAGTGATACAAAAAAGCCTGAGATTAGTAGAGAAGGCTGGGTCCCAGCCTTACCCATAATTCCCATTGTGTGTGAGACCTTGGGCAAGATGCTAGCCTTCTCTGGCCCTGCACAGTTTCCTCCTGTATAACTTCAAAGGGTTCATGCGCTCTACCCATTTTCTATTGGGTTGTTTGCCTTGTTCTTGCTGATTTGTAGGTGCTTTTTACATATTGTAGCTAATAACCTAGGTCTACAATATACGTATCTGCTTCTGGGTGGTAAGTCATCTTTTCAGCTTTGATGATGGTATCCTTTTGAGGTAAAAAAGTTTTAGATTTTAATGTAAAGTTATCCCCCCCCACTTTTGCCCCCCAGGAAGGGAATAAATAGGCAAGTCATAAGAAATAGTAAAAATGGGCAGTAGGCATATGAAAAAATATTCAAATAATCGAGGAAATTACACAATAGGCTCTCTTGTTTATCCATCAGGTTAGAAAACTTTTAACGCTAACACCAAGTGTTAGACTGTGGAGGTGGACCAGGTCCTCTCAGATACTCAAGGAGTGTGGACGGTGTCACCTCTTCAGAAAGCCACACCGAGTGCTCTTCCCTTTCACCTCCCAACCCCACTGCTGCCTGCCCTGGAGGAACACTCACACTGTGCCAGACCTGTGGGTTACAGTGCTCATATCGGTGGCAAACTGGGAATAACCTCCAGGTCCACAGCAAGGGGATGGCTGCACAAGCAATGGCTGCACAAGCAACGGCTCCACCATGGGAAGTACTACATGGCAGTTAAAAATGAGGCTGATTCGTACAATGAGATAGGAAAAGGTCCAAGATCTACTTTGGAGTGAAAAGAGCAAGCCGTAGAATCACATAATATGATCTCTTTTGTGAGTTTTTTTTCCTTTTGCTTTTAAAAGAGCAAAACTAAAAAGTTCACATATATATCTGCTACAGCTTAAATAAATCGAAGGATTACTTCTTAAGCTCTGTGGTAGAATCACCTGTTGCTCAAAGACTCGTTCAGTAGACACATGGCCTGGTGAGCTGTTATGGAGTGTGTAACTTTTTTTACTGCAGTATGACGTACATACAGAAAAGAGCACAAAGTCTTCACGTACAGCTTGATGAATGTTTATAAATGAACAAGCCCTGATAAGCAGGAATTAGTGCTGCTCAGAGCTCCTGTGCTGACCGATCCAAGTGCAAGTTCCCGTGTCTGACTTCTCTCAGCTCACATGGGGGCTGAGAGGTTCACACAGGTTGCTGCTGTAGCAGCTGATGGTTCTTGATTGTCCATTCTACTGCTGATGGACAGGGGGCTGTCTTCAGTCTGGGCTATTACAGATGGTGCTGTTATGGGTTTTTCTGTACTTGGCCTTTGTCATGTGTTTACAGGCATTTCTCTTGGGCATCTACCTAGGCACGGAACTGACAGGTCACAGGGTATTTGAATGTTCAGCTTGAGTAGATATTGACGATCAGTTTCTGAAGAGTTTTCGATTTACACTCCCACCTGCAGTGTGCGGGAACTCCTGTTGCTCCACGTCTTTGCTAATTCTTGGTATGGATGGACGAATTTTCGCCATTTTAGGGAAGGTGTTAGGGTTTAAGTATCTCTTTGTAGTTTTAATTTGCATTTTCCTGTTGACTAAAAGGAAGCCTAATACTTATGGGTCATCTGAATAGTCTCTTTTATAAAATTCCGATTCCTGTCTCTTGACAATGCATTTTCCTTATGCCCTCTAGTTCTACCTTCCAGAAATGAGTCCTTTGTTGGGTATGTATGCATTATGAGTATCATCTCCAACTTCACGACTTTCCTTTCCTTTCCCTAAATGGTGCCTTTTGAAGAAGTTTTTGATTTTAATGAAATCTAATTTATCAATCTTTTATGGATACTGTTGCCTCTCTCCTATTTAAGGAAGAGGTTAAAGCCCCCCCACCCACCATGTGGATAGCTAATTGCTCCAGAATCATTTATTGGAAAGACTCTTGCTTTCTCATCACTTTGCAATGGCACCTTTGTCGTAAAACAGATGGCCACACACGCATGAGTCTTACCTGTGGTCAGAAAGTTCCACAGGTGACGGGAGCCCTATGAAGAATGCCCAGCCTGACAGGAGGTGACTGGGTACAGGCGCACCTCATTGCATTGCACCCCACTTTATGGTGCTTCACAGAAGTTGCATTTTTTTTTTTTACAAATTGAAAGTAAGACTGTCCACCAGCAAAAAGATTACGACCGGCTTTACTGCAGCGGTCTGGAAGGGAACCCCAATACCTCCGAGGTATGCCTGTGTGCTGCTCTTCCCTCTTGGCACCCAGACCAGGGGCGGCCCTGGGGTTTAGCAACTTCGGCCACTTCTCCAAGTCCAATCCACTGTGGTCTCTCTCTTGGGTGACCCCAGTGACCTTTTAACTGGCTGCCCCCTACTCTTGCTTCCTCCAATCCCTTCTCCTTCCTACATCTGGAGTGCTCTTTGTAAAAAGGAAGTGTGATCAATTTCCTCTCCTATATGACGGGGCCTGGGGGCACCTCCTTCTGCCAGGAACATCCTCTCTCTCTTGTCTAAGTGCTAATCATCACTCAGGTTTCCGCCCAGCCACTTTCTCAGACAGACCTACCCTGAAGACCCTAAATCTGATGCCCCACTGTGCTCTTGTAAACACAACAGGTGATTATATTCCCTTGTGTGATGATCTGTTTGGCCTCCTCGGTCTGCCATTGCCCCAGCCTGGGCTGGTACAGGGCAGCTGCTGGGGCCATGTGTGTTCACGGGGCCAAGGAGGCAGGCTGCCTGGCTTTACCTTTGCAGAGGAACTGCTGAATGGCTGCAGGGCCGGCGCTGCACACCTCCTGAGGTGGGTAGACCATGGACAAGGCGTCGAGGCTCAGAGTCTGCAGACACAAGCGGACCCCTCTTTACGCATGTCATTCACTTAACTGCTGACCACAATCAAAACCACCTGGTTTAGTTATTGTGTTTACTGTCACCTCTGCCTGGCAGGGAAAGCTTACACATCTGTTTCTTCTGCGTCCCAGCCCCTAGAACAGTGACTAGCACGCAGCGAGCACTCAATCAATGTATTTTGATAAACACATGAATGAGTGACAAAAGGGAAGTTATAAGACAGCACGGAGAATGAGATTCTATTTTTGTAAGAAAAATACTCATATACTCTCAGATTAGTATATTTATAGAAAAAATATTGGAGCAATAAATATCAGACTCAGTGTTTTCCTGTAAGGGTAGGTTGTAGAGTATGTCCTACACGAAATATTTTTTAATATGGGAATTTTTTAACAATATGCAATATGACTCTTTAAAACAATATGTTTATACAAATGGTTTATGAAGCCCAGGAAAGACGGACCTAGGCCCCCCCACACACTCACAAAACTGCCCACAGCCATCGTGTGTCTTTTTTAACCAAGCCCTCCCCTGCCACCCTCTCACTTCCCATAGGCCTTCTGATGCCACCGAGTACCGGCACCGAAGGCCCCTTTGAGGAACTGACAATCTCTGTGCTTGGAACAGACAGACAGGCCTCAGCGGCCAGGGGACAAGGCCAGGGAAGGCAAGGAGTAAGAAGAGCAGCTCAGATGCCCGTCCCAGCCTGGCCGGCACGGACCCTGCACCCGTGGGAGCCAAGTGAACGCGAATTGCAGGGGGAGGAGGGAGCCTCCTCTGGAGCAGAGGAACTGACTGCCTGGGGTTGGGAGGCCCAAGAGCAGAAAACCTCATCTTGGGGAAATGAATCTAAAGAAAACTAACCCCATGTGGGTCGTATCAGTCACTGACAGTGAAGCGTGGTGGCTTGAGAACCTGGACGCCGAGGCTGCAGCACCTCGTACAGTGGCCATGAGCCATGGGTGGCCATTTACGTTTACATTTTAATTGGTTAAAATTAAAAAGAGTTGCAGGCTCAGTTCCTCAGTCTCACACACCCCATTTCAAGGGCTCAGTAGCCTTGGGTGGCCAGTGGCCACCGCACTGGACAGTATGGATCACAGAACATTTCCGCCACCAGCAGGAACAGGTATTGGACAGCACTGAATCAGGTCATACAGCCCTGGCTTCAGACTCCAGCTTGTCATGTGCCAGCTGTGTGGCCCTTTAACAGGCCACCTGGCTTCCTCGAGCTGCAGCTCCCTCGGGCTTAAACAGGCACGACATCTAATGACCTGGCTGTTTGACGGGTAGTGGATTACATGTGAAAAAGACCTTGGCCTCAACCAAGAATGGCTGCTGTTACCATCTCATCTTGAAGACGAGTTTGTCCGAAATGCCACCAAGCGGCTCGAGGAGTTTCATTTAAAGAGTCATCATAGAATGAGTCACTCACGGCGCTCTTACAGGCTGTCTCAGGATGGCTTCTCAGTTAGGAATGCCACTCTACTCCGAGCTGCCCTGTCCAATATGGCAGCTACTGAGCACAGGTGGCTCTTTAAATGTAACTAAAATTCAATAAAATTACACAGGTTGTTCCTTGGTCATACAAGCCACCTTTCAGGTATTCGATAGCCACACGTGGCTGGTGGCTACTAATCTGGACAGCAGCCACTGAACATCTCCATCGTGGCAGAAGGTTCTACTGGACAGCACATCGAATACCCACGTGTTGGCCGGTCTCTCCAGCCTGCCCAGGGACAACAGCCTGACCATCCTGTCCTTTCTCAGGTTGGCCGCCATGGCAGCAGGGAGCAGCCACCTGGGTCAGCCGCCTCCCTCTGCTTGGTCAGAGATGTGTCACCGTGAACGGATGGGTAAGTTCCTATTCCAGGGGCCGAGCTGCACAGAGGTGGGGAGCACAGGCCCTGGATCCACACAATTCCCTCTTTGCTATTTAGTGTTGTGTGGCCCTTGGGCGAGCACCTTAAACCGTCCATGCCTCAGTTTCTTCATCTGCAAAGGGCACAACAGTATTTGCCTCACAGATTTTGTGAAGGATGCAGGGAGCTAATGCGAGTCAAGTGACTGGCCTTCGGGAGCACCGGGCCAATGTGAGCGTCTGGTCATGACACTGGGAACCTGCCTTACTCGAGAGGCTTGCCTTGTGCCAGTGTCTGCTAGGGGTTGGGTTGTGTCCCCTAAAAATATGTATGCTGAAGTCCTAACCACGAGGAACATAGACTGTGACTATATTTAGACATAGGATCTTTTCAGAGGCAATCACGTCCAAAATTTAGTCACCAGGCTGGGCCCTAATCCAATATGACTGGTGTCCTTAGAAGCAGAGGAAATTTGGACACAGACACGTACAGAGGGAGGATGGTGTGAGGACACAGGGAGAAGATGGGCACCTAAACACCAAGGAGGCTCAGAAGAGACCAACCCTGCAAACACCTTGATCTTGGACTTGCAGCCTCCAGAGCTGTGAGAAAATAAATATCTGTTGTTCGAGCCACCCAGCTCACAGTACCTTGTTACAGCCTCCCTGGCAAACCGACAAGGTGTCCCAGGAGGTCTCTGTCCCCCACCCCCACTTCCTGGCACCCCCTGCTCTGATGAAACTCAGCTTCTGCAGCTCCAAGTTGAAGCCACTCCTTCCCTGACAGCCCCTGGGTGCCCCATGAGCTGGACCCTCCAGGCCTAGCAACCTCCAACTGCCTCAGCTCCCCACCCCTCCCCTGACACATCCTGTGCCTTTCCTCATACTGTTCCCCCACCTAGAGTGCTCCAGTTACCCTGGTCTAAGTCTCTAGAGCTTATTCCTCTTTCAAGGTCTGGCTCGAATTCTACCTCCTTCAGGAAGTGTTAACCCCATCAGGATTTGGCATTCTCTTCACACGAGAAACACATTTTTCTGCCTCCATTATGGCAGCAAAAGCCAGACTTCCAACTGTTCATGTCGGTCGCCTTGAGAGCTCCTAAGGGCCATGCCTTGGGATCTCTGTGACCCCAGCACCCTGTGGCCAGGACAGGTATTCAGCAGTGTGGGAGCGGGGAGGCAGGCAGGCCAAAGAGGACCGCAGGCAAGAATGGCTTCACTTACCTCCAGGGTTCGAACATGAGCTAGCATCTGTGGCAATCTCCGAATCTCGTTCCCACTGATGTCGAGAGTGCGTAAGCTTCGAAGTTCCCCTATGGTGTCCGGAAGCTCCTTCAGCTTGTTGTCTGGAGAGAGCCCAATGGCATGGCTCAGCACCCTAAGCCCCTTC
>NW_011888876.1:2100994-2121263 GCF_000151845.1 Pteropus vampyrus
CTTCAGGAAGTGTTAACCCCATCAGGATTTGGCATTCTCTTCACACGAGAAACACATTTTTCTGCCTCCATTATGGCAGCAAAAGCCAGACTTCCAACTGTTCATGTCGGTCGCCTTGAGAGCTCCTAAGGGCCATGCCTTGGGATCTCTGTGACCCCAGCACCCTGTGGCCAGGACAGGTATTCAGCAGTGTGGGAGCGGGGAGGCAGGCAGGCCAAAGAGGACCGCAGGCAAGAATGGCTTCACTTACCTCCAGGGTTCGAACATGAGCTAGCATCTGTGGCAATCTCCGAATCTCGTTCCCACTGATGTCGAGAGTGCGTAAGCTTCGAAGTTCCCCTATGGTGTCCGGAAGCTCCTTCAGCTTGTTGTCTGGAGAGAGCCCAATGGCATGGCTCAGCACCCTAAGCCCCTTCGCCAGCTTCCTGCCTGACAGCCACCAGGACTCGGAGTTGGCGGGGGGTGGGGGAGCGGTGAGGTTTATGTGCCTCACTTTGACCCTGACTGCGACTCCGTGAGGAGAGAACACGAGGGTGGAGTTTCAGTGGCCGGGGCTCAAGTCCCCACTCCACCGCTCACTTTGGAAAACTGACTTTACCTCCCTGGGGCACAGTTTTCTCATCTGTCAAGTGGGATAATACCACCACTTGGCCTCAAGGTAATGTAGAGGGATTCAGTAAGATTATGCATATGAGGTCCTCGGCGCAGTGCCTAAGTGGGCCACCATTACTTTTATCATTATGCATGCTACGTTTAGGAACTGAGGCATTCTGGGCGGAAAGTGCTTAAAACAGCCAGAAGAAATGAAGGGCTGCGGGGTATGAGGCAGGCGCTCCACTGATGCATTAGTATCTGGGTTCTGGCATTGTCACAGTAGGGGGATCTTGAGCAAGTCACTGCTCTCTGAGCCTCGTCTTCTTCATCTGTAACTTGGGGAGAACACCTGCCCTTCTCCCTACCTCATAGACCAAAGACTGCTACTTCGGTGGCTGTGGAAGTGCTGTTTACCAAGTGTGACAGACTCAGGACTGTCCCTGTGGCTCCCGGATCACTGTCACTCAGTCAGTCCACTCTGCTTTCCACCACACTTATTGTTGTAAACATGAATGACAGAGTCTCAGAGGCCTAGCTGTCAACGGTGTCCGCCCCCCTCCCCACAAGACCCTGTCTGTGGTTACCGTGGCAACCAAACAAGTCAGTCCCACGTACTGGGGACTGGCTGCCCTCATGCTCAATGGCTCCCAGAAGGATTCTGGCTGGGACAGCCCAGAGCTGAGCAGGGGTTACACAGTCAGGGCTTCCTTGCCCCTACCTTTCACATTGAGGGTCTGGAGCTGGGTCAGGTTCCCAGTGGAATGTGGGAGATACGTCAATTGATTCTTTTCCACGTTCAATACCTAAGAAAAAGGAAAGAATAACGAGACCCCTACGTACAGACAGTTGTGAGACGCCTACTTCAGGCCAGGGCACCATACACATATCTTTGCCTCCTCCTGACAGCCCTGTGAGGGAGGCACAGGTCGTTATGATCCCACCCGAGGGATGAGAAAGCCGAGGCTGAGATCAGTGAAATCATGTGCCCGGGAGAGCAGAGCCAGACCGTGGACCTGGGTCCATCGTTTACACAGATGACAAAATGCCCAATCACAGTCCCATGATCGGGAAGGGAGGGAGAAGGGGACTAAGAGTTTCAGGGGTCTGGGGGAGGCAGCATGTGACAAGGCTCTAGCTGTCCCAGTGTTAGGAAGAAGGAAACTGAGCTGCACTAAGGCAGTGGGGTCTGCCCGCTCTCAAGGCCGGTAGCTGGTGGTACTGGGGCTGGAACTGGGTTTACAGGGTTCCAAAGGCCATGTTACCTCTGGGATGTGGTGCTGGGAGGTAGGCAAGGCCAACGGGATGACACGTTAAGTAGCCATTAAACACAGATACGATGGAAAGCTAAGCGGCCATTAAAAATAGCGTGGCAGATGAATATTTGATGAACCAAAGGATGGTTACAAGTTACTGCTGGGTATTCGAAAGTCACAAAACAGCGAATGCAGCAATTCTATAAAAATATATACATAAGAAAATGTCCCAAAAGATCCCATACCGAGATACTCGCTATGGGTCTCAGTGGTGGCAGTTACTACTGTTCTGCCACCTCTTGTCTATGTGACCTTGGGCAAGTCAGTCATCCCTCCGGGCCTCAGTTTTCTATAAATTGCGATAACATCCTCCACCTGGCAGGCTCTTTGCGTCACTTTTTAGTCTCCTCTGTGTGCGAGGTACTGCTGGGCGAGGGCACTGCCCACGGACGGCTGATGGATAATTCGTTACACCGCAGTCAGTGCTCTCGGGGAGAGAAGCCAGGGTGCAGACACAGGTGAACAAGGTAGGTCTCCTCAGGGAGGTCGGAAGGGTCCTCAGGGATGAGGTGACGAGCCACTCAGGCAGAAGAGCCTTGCGGACAGGCTCTGCCGGGGGTGGACACAGAGAAGCTGACTGCAGGGAGCGAAGGGGAGATAGGGGAGGAGGCTGGAAAGATAGGTCTGACTGGGCATAGTGACGAGAAGAAACTTAACCTAAGCGTGAAAGAAAGCTGCTTCTTCCTCTGCGAAGCACGCGGACAATCGACACCCGCCTCCCTAAGGCTGAGGAAGCAACACACAAGGCAAGGGAAAGGCTCCACTCCACGCGGGCACATGGTGAGCACTCCAGGGACGAGGGGCAGCCGCTGACCAGGATTAGCAGGGAGACGGTGAGTTAAGAGTTAGGACGCTGAATTGAGCATTTTTAAAGCTGGACCTGCTGGCTTTTTTTTCTGTAAAGTTGTGGAAGCTTGTAATGAAATCTCAAAAAGGACAAGCCAAAAATATGGTAGAGAGACACCCACGGCCCAGACTGCAATGGCGGGGGCGTCACTGGGTGTCTTAACAGCAAAGGGGCAGGAGAGCTGGCGCCAAGTGTCGCCTGGCCCGACTACAACCAGAACACTCCAGGTCTGTGCGGCTGAAATTTCTCACTGAGGGATCAGTGGTGGGTTTTCTGTTTCCTGTGGCCATACCTGGAGGGCCGTCAGCTGCCCTATATCCTCAGGAAGGGCTGTCAGCTGGTTATCATGAAGATCCAGAACCTGTAGAAGAAAGACAAGCTTGGAACCTAACAGTCACCAACAAAGACAGTCCCTCCAATTTTTGGCTCCCGAGAGGCAAGAACATGCTGGTGGGGTGGGGGGCGGGGGGCAGGTGCCTTAGGCTGCTGGTGTTGAGATAAAGAGCACCCAACCTTTCCTCTCCAACTAAATGATCATTCCATCTCATTTCCTTTTCCAAAATATTATACCATTTCACCCTTCTATTTGCCAAATATTTAACTACTGAGTAAAAAAAGTATGCAAAGACATTTATATGTTTAAAAAAAATCTTCAGTCTACAGCCATGCCACCCTGAACGTGCCCGATCTCGTCTGACCTCGGAAGCTAAGCAGGGTTGGGCTTGGTTAGTACTTGGATAGGAGACCACCTAGGAATACCAGGTGCTGTAGGTGTAAAAAAAAAAAAAAAAAAAAGGAAATTTAAAAAATCTTCAGAGTATAAATATATATTTATATTGAAAAAGACAATTAAATATGCAATAAAATATTGAGTGGGTCTCTGGAGTGTGAAATTATATTTTTCCTATTTTCTGCTTAATTATATTTAATTTTTTAACAATGAAGATAAATAAAAGACACAAGAAATATACATATATATATACATGTGTATGTATACCATACATATATATGAAACATATAAAACACAAATATAAGGAGAAAAAATTTTAATGTTATCTTTTCCTGACTACAAAAATAATGCATGTTGGACAATAAAGAGAAGTAAAAACTACCCCTGATCTCAACAAACGAGAGTTAACCATAAAAAGTCTTCTCTTAGTGTGTACACCGTCACAGCTCATGGTCACGTGGGACAACTCTGGGGTCACGTCTCACGTATTGTGCGACTACGTCCTGGTCCTGGAGGAGCTGACAGTCAGGAGGGAGTCGTCCCGGGTCACCAGGCTTTCACACACTGACCACACGATGCCTGGCGTCCATTTTGTTCCTCCCTGTCTGGGACCATTAGGTGTCTGTCCTGGTCCTTCTTGTGTGGGACCATTAGTTTCCCGCCCTCTGCCAGTTCGCTTGCTGTGAGCCTATGGCTTGCTTTTCTGTCTGGCCAGCAAACTCCCCAAAGGCAGAGCTTGTGGTTCGTTCTCTCTGTAACCCCACCCCACGCACAGCACATAGAAGGTGCCCAATAAACTATGTTGATTAAACCCTATATGGACTATTACGTTAGGCCCACTGGCATACCCTTTAACAGAGGAGACACAAAGGGGGCTGGACACCTAGAAAGCCATGCAGAGTCCTCCACGCCTGGGAGAAAGGCCCTAGTACCTTGATGGTTATGAGACTCAGGAGGCTGCAGGATTTAGGAAGCAGGGAAGTGAGGTGATTCGTGTGGACAATCAACACCTGTGTGGGAAAGATTTACCACATTAGGTTGAAGAAGAGCAGCAAGTTGGAAGGCTGGCGACAGGCAGCCAGCTCAGCGCAGGATGCACATGGGCCCTGCCCAGCCCAGTGCTCTCCGCTCTTCCAGACTCCACAGTGGGGGATGGGACCTCCAAGGTGGAATCAGATGACCCTGAGACCTGGAATTTCAAGGGTGAATGGGACTTTAGAGGGCTAATTCTATTTCCGTTCTGAGAAGGGATCCTCATGCAGTTGCCCTGACCTTAACCTTCCTTAGCTTCCGACTTCACACGGAAAATAGAGGATAATAAAGTACCTGCCTTCAAGGGCTGCCATGATGATTAACAAGCTGATGGACAAAAAGCACTTAGCCCAGATCACGGTGCAGTGCTTGATCCATGCCATCTGTTGCCGTTTTTATTAAGCACTGGCCCCTGGATGAATACTTCTAGTGTCAAGGAGCTCACCACCCTATTGGTATGGAACACTTCTCACCTACCTTCATCTAGACCAGTGGGCCCCAACCCTTTTGGCACCAGGTACCAGTGCTCCTATGAGAATCTAGTGCCTGACGATCTGAGGTGGAGCTGAGGCGGTGACGCTGGGGAGCGGCTGCAAATATAGACGACGTTGCACTGGCTCACCCACTGCTCACCTCGGGCTGTGTGCCCCATTCCTAACAGCCACACACTGGTACTGGTCCATGGCCCCGGGGCTGGAGACCCCTCATCTAGATAATTCATTTAGAATATTCTTACCTAGCTGCGTTCAAAGCTGCAAAGACTTTCCTAACAATCATTCATTCCACTCTTAACCCCCTCGGAGTAACCAGAATGAAGTGAGTGTGGTTTTTATTATTAATAACGATGAGGTTTCTCAGTGTTCACATGGCAGTAATTAATTTACTCTGTGACTGCTCTGTCACTCATTTGCATCTTACTATACCTCTGTCAGAATAAAGCTATGAATATCTTTACTTCGTAGATGAAGAAATCGAAATGTAAGCGTTTAAGGAAGTTGCCCAAGGCCTGAGTGGCAAGGCCAGGATGTGACCCAGGGCTGTCCCATGCCAAAGCCGGCTCTCCTAACGGTGAAGAGACCGGCTGCAGGCTGCGAGGGTGAGAATCAGAAAGAAGGGGGATACCAGGAGAGCTCCTAACACTCCCGCGGTCTCACCTTTTTCTGAAGAACTTTGCATGTTGCAAAAGCCCCAAATGGAATCTAAGAGAAGAATAAAGAAGAGTCAGTGCCTCCCCATTGGCCAGTTTTTAATTTATTTTCTGAGTGGCACACGTGTGAGGGAGAGATGGAACAGGAGGTGAACAATGCAAAATGCTGATGTAGAGAACAGCACTAAGCCCGGGGAAAAGGCTAGTGAGGAATGTTGCTCAGGGTATGGGCAGCGCTCCCTTCCAATCAGCTGGCAGGAGAGTGCCCTGCCCAGTCCTAGCCCACTTTCCCCATGCCCAGCATCAACTATCAGAGGCAGAAGAAAGGTCTCCAGTGCTTTGCAGAGGCTAGAGAAACCCACACTCTCCCAGGACCCTAGGAATCTGTGGGCCATTTTTCTAAGTAGCGTCCTTGACTCTTGAAGACTACATCGAGGCCAAAGATCATCTCAATTCTTTTGGACAAGAACAAAATCTAAGGAGACAGCTCTTGACCAGCACTTCCAGACTTTTTAAAGCCCCAGTCCACATCTGTCTTCCCCAGGAACATGTGATTCAAGAAGAAAGGAGAAACCGAACTCACAGCCAGGACGCCACCCAGTTTACCTCTGAGAGCTCACACTTAGAGATGTCGAGAATGTCATCTGCCCCAGCTTCTTTTGCCTATGGATAAAAAAAATTTTTATTAATGGTTTAGGTGCATTTTTTTAGTTTTCTTTTAGAAAAAAAAGGTTTTTTTTAAAGTGTTCAAACAAAACATCCTTGCAGAGTGGACAAACCAGGCAAAGAAACATAGAATTAAGAATCTACACGGGACCACAGACGGCGTCTGGTTCAACTAATCCATTTTGTGGCAGACCAGAGATTCCTGGTTTAAAGGGGTTTGAGGGCCAGAAGGGAAGAACAAATGAAAAAGTAATGACGGGTGCGATCGGTCTACGAAGGGAAGTACAGGGCACTCCTGAGCACCTGACAGGCAGCCTCATCAGTCTGCTGTGAGTCAGAGATTTCCTCTGGGGGTGGGGGGAGGTGGGGAAGGCTGATGCGAGGCCGCACAGTTTGTTTGGGGCAAAGTGCGGAGCCCTCTTTCACGGGGCGGAGGCGGAGATGGGAATGGACTCAGAGGAAACATATTTCCCCTCACCAGACACATCTGGTACTCCAGGCGTTTCCGAGCTTCCTCACTGGGTTTCCGCTTCCGGAAGAAGAGCGGCATCCTTCCTTTTTCCTGGTGCAATCTTCACAGCACTAGGGCATAGGAGAAAAGTTAGGGCCTGGGGAATGTGTCACAGCTCTCCCACGAAAGCCAGGACAGGTAGCGCGGTAACGCAGAGCATGCAGCTGATCCGTTGGACTGTAAGTTCCCTGAGGGCAGGAGCTGTGTCCATCTGGACCATCACCCTGTGCCCTGAGCCAGGCATAGCAGGTGCTCACTACTCCTTGTTCTTTGTTGACATAGGCAGAACGATGACAAGCCAGGTGAGCTGGGTGCTGGCCCACATTTGCCACTGGCCACTGGGAGACCTTGGCATACCTTTGCCCCGTTCTGGGCCCCCTTCTCGCCTTCACATTAGATAAGGGGTTGACCCAGAGAAGTTTCCTCAGGCCTTCCTTTGGGGACTCTAACAGACTGGCCTGATGAGTTACTCCTAGTCTCTGAAACACTGTGAGTGGTATCAACAAATCAAACATGGCATGACATAAACCAGCCATGACCTTGGAGAGCTCAACTACATCCCGACTAAAGAAATTTTTTAACTAAAAATTCAAAAGCAATTTTCAGGCACCTTACCACTCTCACAGTTATTATTCCATTTGATTCTCATCACAGTCTTGTTTATAGTGATGAAACTGACAATCATCGAGTTCAGTGACCTGGTTACGCAGCTTGGATTGTAGCAAAACCAGTCTGGAATTCTGCTCTTTTGAGTCCTGATCCTGTGTATTTGCCTAACTCTTTGGTGCTCAAATAACTTCGAATGCACTAAGTATACTGTCGTGAACTCAGAAGCCAGATGCTCACTTGCCTGCCCAGTATCTGCAAATATCAGTGCTTGACAATGGACATCAATGGGCCAGGAAACAATCATCCAGGGAAGCTTAGGGTTAATAGCTTCCCTGGGTTTAAATTCCCTGAAATATAACTGGGTTTGAATCTCAGATCTACCACCCACCAACCATGGCACCTTGGTTTACTGTTGAGTCTCAGTTTTCTCATTTGTAAAGTGAGTAATAATGTTACCTGATTCTATGAGGATCCATTGATTTCATGTGTGTAAAGCCTATAACACAGTACCTGGTACAGAATGACTGCTTAATAAATGTTAGCCACATAGCACCACACACCTAACACACACTTATTCAGGGCCTGCTACAGTTTAAAAATCTAGGGAGAAGAGGGCTAGGGAGGAGATGCAGTTGAAGACACACACCCAGTCCTCAGGGGAAGGGGCAGAGATCACAGGTCTGCGCCCACAGCCAGTGGGCTGTCTGGGGAGCCAGCCAAGACTGCAGAGCTGGCTCAGGCTCCTCTCGTCACCCCACATGACTGCTGGGATGGGGCATAATCTAAAATCAGCGTTCCCCACCTCTTCCCTGATGACAAGCTCTAATCTTCTGCTCCCTAATGACTAACCTTCCCTCACCCCCTCTGTGAAATCCAGTCCTCTCCACCTCCTCCCCTCATCCCCCCCAGGTGAGCTCCTCCCAGCTTGCTCCCCATATCCATCCCCTCCCCCAGCTTCCTGTCCAGATGGGGAGAATCACACTCATCTTCCCCTGGTTGGAGTGGGGAGTGTCCCACCTGGCTTTATGGTTGACAGGTCTCCGACGTTCGTTCCCTCGGGCAGGCCGATCACTCGTAGGGCTTGGTCATGGACGCCGGGTCGCAGACTACCTGGCACGAGCGCCGGCGAATGCGGAGACTGGTCTCCTTCAAACGCAGGAGCTGGGGACCGAAACTCAGAATCTCAGAAAGTCACGCAGACCCTGATGACGAAGTCTGAGACTCCAAGAACTGCAGAATCTTAGAATTAAGAGAACGAATTTGGACCCGAACGAAATTGCTTTGATTAATTAAAATGCACACATCACGAGGGAGTTAAAAAACGAAAAAGGCCGGGGTCACTGTGGCCCTGAGGTCTCCGAATGTGGGTGCGGACTTCTCAGGGGAGGGGCGGGGTTCTGGGATTGGGTGACAAGGACCATGGGGTGACCCTCACGATAAGAGAGAATGGGGAACAGCGGGACCCGGGATCTTGGGAGCAGCCCTCTTTTGTCTGCCTCCCAGAGGCGAACTGCCCTGAACCCTCTTCTGAGCCCCCTGGCCACAGCTCACCGAGGTGTCCATCAGGTTCTCCACCCGTTAGCCTCTGGCGCCTGCCCACAAGCAACATGGCGGCAAGGGCGTCGCTGAGAGGCTGGGCGGAGACGGCTACTCTCGCGACAGCTGCGCTTCGCTGCCTATATCCGGCGTGGTCCAAGAGGCTTCCGGTCTTTCTGCTGTCGGCTCGGAGGAGGCTACGGTGCAACTGTCTTCGGTCGTCCCGAATCCGGGTTCATCCGACACCAGCCACCTCCACAATGCCGCCTAAGTTCGACCCCAACGAAGTCAAAGTCGGTGCGTGCTTTAGATGTGGCCAGGGCTGCGGGATGGAGCATCTCTTCTCCCCGCAACCCGTAGAGCCCGCGGCCTCTCCGCAGTTGCGTTTCCCACCACGTCGGGCTTTTTAAAACGCTGCTGCCTGCTAGAGGCCCTTCCGGTGCCACGTTCGGGGCGCTGCGAAGTCTCTTACTCTTTCTGAGCCTCAGCTTCCCCACGTGCAAATGGGGAGGGAGGACCGGACGACCTGTGGCGGCTTTGCAGCCCGCACGCTTTAGGGTAAGGTTTGTCTCCGGCGCTTCCCCACTTAGTTGGCTGGCGGTTCGGCTGCGTCCTCGCCGGCTCGGTGTGGGCCTCGGCAGACGTAGCTGTACCGAAGGCCGCTGTCCCACGTGGCGCTTGGAGCGGCCCACGCTTAAGAAGGTGATGGCAGCGGGGAGGGGGTGGCCTGCCTCGGCTCTCCGCCGAGGCTCTTGGAGCTGTTTTGAAAAGAGCCGAAAAGTGGCGTGGCTATCCTCGGAACGATGCGTAGAGACCGGTATGGTTGTGAGGCGCCCCCCCACCTCTACAGAGGCATTAATCATTTTTCTTTTCCCAGTGTACCTGAGGTGCACCGGTGGGGAAGTCGGTGCCACATCTGCCCTGGCCCCCAAGATCGGGCCCTTGGGTCTGGTAAGTCTTTCTCGTGGGAGGGTGTTTCTTTTGTGAGAGCAGTTATGCTTGGTTTGTGCAAGTACGACCGTATGGAAGATGTCATCGGCGTTGGCGGATATTTGTCCCCGATTAGACCTGAGCCATTGAATTGGCATTAGGTTCTGTGGAAAGGTTATATATGAAAATCGAACTCAGTACTTGGAGTAACTTCTCCAGTGTCTCTTAACCACCGCTGTTAGTGCACCTGATGGGCTGGAAGAGGTCAGGTGTGAGGGTTTTGAAGTCAAGTGGCCTGTGTTTCCTAGTCAAGGATATGGGCGTATTGCTGTTGGGAGGATTAATAAGACCAACTTTACCTATGACCAGCCTCTTGCCTGCTTCTCCATTTTACTTAACTTGGGTTTCCCTCAATATCATTAAGCTTTTATTCCTTGCATAATGGTCTGTCCCAAATACTCTCCCACCTTGGTCTTGCATAACCAGCGTCTTAATAATTTTCTTTGGCCCTTAGCAGGTACTCACTGGGCATACTTATTTAGGCTCGTGGTCACTAGGAAATTCCAAAGTAGCAAGTGTCCACACCCCACCCTAGTAGATTGACTTTGATAGGTTTGACACAGGAACCTGATACCCATCTGTAAAGCTTCCCAGAGGATTCAGATGTAACCAGGGTTGGAAGTTCCTACATTATCACATGGGTCCTTATGAGAAGGTAGGTAGGTAAGGAAGGGACTTTGCCCCATTATGGCCCTGGGCTTACAGCTTACAATCCTGAACAGTCTTCACCCCAGCCTCATTTTCCCAGTTTATACTGTGGTGATAGGCACACCTTGATTGGATAGGTACAGTTATGTGCTTCAGTTTTCTGTGCTTGATGAGGATTTGAGGTATTGCCAAGTGAGGTAGACTGGGCAAGTTTTCAGGTTGTTAAACTTTGGGCATGATATGATTACATACTTTCATTTCTGCAGTCACCAAAAAAGGTTGGTGATGACATCGCCAAGGCAACCGGTGATTGGAAGGGTCTGAGGATCACAGTGAAACTGACCATTCAGAACAGACAGGCCCAGGTACGTGGTTTGAGGGGTGGTTTGAGGGTAGTTTGGGATTCCTAGGTGGAAGGGTTTTGCTGACATGGCCACCACCAACCAGTGGTGAGAGCAATTTTATCTGGGGAGGGATCTTTGACCCTGGACCATGGTCAAAGATAAAGTCTCATATATTCTCACTTGTGTGACATTGGGTCAATCACTTTGTCTCTTCAGGACGTTTCAGACTGAAAATTATTTGAGAATGTATAAGCAAATCCAGTGTCTAGCCCGTGCGTGGTCTCTTAAGAACCAAGTTGTGTGGCAGTATTGTAATTAGAGGGTGGCACAGGTCTTGTTCACATTGAGATTCTTTTTTGCAGATTGAGGTAGTACCTTCTGCCTCTGCCTTGATCATCAAAGCCCTCAAAGAACCACCAAGGGACAGAAAGAAGCAGAAAAACAGTGAGTAGCTTTTTCTCTGGTAAACTGAGGGTTTATGAGTGGTTGTGTCTACTTGTAGTTAGTGCTTGATACCTAGTGCATGTTTTCTATAACCAGGCCTAGGGATGGCTTGGGGACTTGATGTTAAACTGTTACAGAGCCAGGCACTATCAGGTGCCATACAGGAAGGAAATAGGCAGGGTGAAGCACCTGAAAATGATGACCAATAATTAGGAGAGACTGCTGAGCTGGATGACACTCTGAGTCTCTTCTACATAAGATTAGTAGACTTGGTTTTGCCATAGCCTAGCCACCCGCCACTGCACCTGACCAGTTCTCTGTTGGCTGGTGCAATCCAGTGGTGAGCTGATAGTAAACCCCAGCTTAGGAAACAGGGTTGTTCTTCATGTGGATGACTCTGTGCCGAGAGCATGGGAACATCTGGAAATGGCTGAGGGAGGACATGTGGTCTACTCTGGCCTTGGCTTGTGACAAAGCTTTAGCTGTTTTTTTCTGCAGTTAAGCACAGTGGAAACATCACTTTCGATGAGATTGTCAACATTGCCCGACAGATGCGGCACCGATCTTTAGCTAGAGAACTCTCTGGTAAGAGCACGGCACGGGTGTTATTCACCGAGTAGCATTTCCCTTCTCATAGGGGCTGCTATTCTGTAAAACCTAAAATGTGGGGCATAGCGTCCTTTGGGTTTGAAAGAATGCCTTGATCATGGGGAAGATTTTGGGCTGGTTGTGTTCAATCTGGGTATCAAGGATTCTGTGAAGTCTGAATTTAGGGCTCACACAACAAAGTAGAGCTCTGAATTTTGGAATAGGGGAGCAGGGATATTCCTAGTATTTTATAAAATAAGTTATTCCTCTCTTTGGCTGTTGGTGAAACCCAAAGTATTTCCCTAATGGTATCTGAGGATTGTGAGGAGCTGGAGCTGACAGCCCCATCTGATGCCACTTTTTCTTAATTATAGGAACCATTAAAGAGATCTTGGGCACTGCCCAGTCTGTGGGCTGCAATGTTGATGGTCGCCATCCTCATGACATCATAGATGACATCAACAGTGGCGCAGTGGAATGCCCAGCTGTAAGTAACTGCTGCATCAGTTTCATTTGCTTAAAATCTGGGTGAAAGCTGGAGAGGAGCTAATGTATTCATGGAGATGAGCTGGAAAGTTCTAGAAATGGTCAGTAATGGGGTTGAGGTTTTTTTTGTCCCGTCACTGATAGGATTTTTTTTTTTCTTTCCCACAGAGTTAAGAACTGCAAAGGAAACTATTTCAATTAAAGATCATTTATTTGATAACCACTGGACTTTTCGATGTGGTCTCTTCCCTGGGGGAGCTAGCTCCCTGTGGTCAGATGGTGGTTAGTGGGGCCAAGGTAGCAGAACCTGTGGAAGTAGCAGTCCGGGCAGTACATTCCCTCTGTGGGACTAGCTCAGGAAAGACATCTAGAAAGCAAGTCTCAGTGCTTTTTGTAGAGACATTCATGGCGCTCTAAGAAATCTTGGCCGGAAGGAAAATTTGTAATTCAGCATAAGTAAATGGGATGAAGCTCTTCATTCCAGACCAAGTTCATCATTGGAGAGTTGGGGCCCAGGGCCCATAATTCAAGATTCAATAATTGGTATTTATTTTAGTGCATAGCTGGGGGTCAGAGTCACTGATGGAACAAAGAAACCTGACCTTATCATGACTCCCTGACTGGTCCTGAGGTTGTGTGAAATGGGGGTAGAGTTCGTGTCTAAAGTGAGCTGCAGTTCTTGTCCTGCCATTCTCTGAATCCGTTGATCTTCCAGTGTATATTTTCCGTCTTTCTCAAGTCTTCCTCATCTTCCCTTAGTTCTGTTCTTTCTGAATCACGTTAAGAGCTTATCACTTTCGGTTAAGTGAATGGACACCTGGGCACTGGGACAAGCCATACCTGAATAGCTTGAAGCACCACCTGGAAGGTGGTTCTGGTCACTACCCTAAAGGGAGTTGGGGATGATTAACTTGAGAACTTCATTTTCTTCTATTTGTCACTAGGCCCTTTAGTGGAAAGGATGACCTGAGAATTGGGGTGAATGAAGGGGTAGAGTAAGAATCCCAGGACACGGTACCAAGTCACCCAAGCAATCAAAGCTAGAGGCCTTGGGTGAGGGATGGTTGACACAAGGTCCCCTTATAGGAGAACACTAGTAATGGGAAGTCTATGTCTGAAATCAAACACTTAACCCAGGGCCAAGGGAGCATACTGGAGTTATAGGTGCTAGGATGCGGTCACACCACTGGGATATGAGATGGGTTATAAATATCAAGGGCAGGACCCAGGTCAGTGCCAAGGAGAAAGGAAGCAGGCCAAAGGTAAAAATACTGATCAAAGGAAACAACTTCTCTAGAGAGGGGAAGGATGTGAAGATGACCCACCGGCCTCTGAGCCAAGGTAACATGGCTATCATTAGGTTGTCCCTCCCTGTTAGGGTCTCCACAGGAAGGCATGTGCCTTATGGAGAGGTTTCAGCACCTTCCATCTGATGGCCTCAACCTCACTGTCCTCCTGAGACTTCCAGAGCAGTAACAAGCGCTGGAACAGGTTATAACAGTGGGCACTGCAGTGTTCCCCGAGTTGCAGCCTTTCCCAGATTTCAATGTCTTTAGCATTAGGGAGTGAATCCCTTCCCAGCCCCCAATGAGAGTGCATTTAATGGTTGGCCTTAGAATCCTCCTTACTTGAATTTACTCCTCTAGATCAGATACCTTAGTAGCCCCATTAAAAGAAATGCTCTTTCCTGGCCAATGTACTTGTTTCTTTGGCAGTAGCCCTCATTCAAGGAGTTATTTAAGCTTATGGAAGATGTTAACCCATTTCCCATTTGCCCCAAGGATGAAGACTCACCAGCGGCGCTTGTGGCTGCAGCATTTACCCCGATAACTCACTGTTACGGTCCTAACCTTACCCCCAAAGTTTGCCACAGAATATCTCACTTTTATTATTATTGCATCGCTGTAGTATATCGATATTGTTTGGAAACAAATGACATTCTATTTATAGCATTGTTTTTGGTAGTGGTATTTCCATTTACAAAATACAGTGATTCTCGATTGCTGAAAATGTCAAATCCTAGAAAACGCAGCATTCTTACATGTGATGTTAATGATGCTGGCAGCAAGCTATACTTTTTTAAATGGAAAAGGGTTAAGAGCTCCTGAGTCCTTCCACATGCAGTATGTAGAGCTGACTTTATTAAAGGCGCATGTGGCTCTGGGCTACAGACTAAAAGATGTCTCCAGGTGCTTTCAGGTTACCTGCATTTACCTGTCAGGTCCCTATCCACATTGGGCATGTTCCCAGTCACTCTCCAGCATGGAGTCGCTGATGTCTAATGAAAGCTGAACTACATCTGAAGGCCTTTCCACACTGGCTGCACTGGTAAGGTTTCACGCCAGTGTGAATTCTCTGATGCTGACTAAGAGATGAACTCTGGTTAAAGGCTTTTCCACACTCATTGCATTCGTAGGGTTTCTCCCCAGTATGGATTATGTGATGTCGAATGAGGGCTGAGCTCTCACTGAAAAACTTCCCACATTCATTACACTTGTATGGCTTCTCTCCAGTGTGGGTCTTTTGGTGGATTATAAGATTGGTACTTTGGCTGAAGGCCTTCCCACACTCACTGCACTTGTATGGTTTCTCCCCCGTGTGAGTCCTCTGGTGGTTGGTGAGGTTTGCGCTCTGGCTGAAGGCTTTCCCACACGTGTTGCATTTGTAAGGTTTCTCTCCCGTGTGGATCCTCTGATGCTGAATAAAGGCCGCACAGTAGCTGAAGGCCTTCCCGCACGCGCTGCACTCGTAGGGCTTCTCCCCTGTGTGTGTCCTCTGGTGGTTGGTGAGGTTGGCGCTGTGACGGAAGGCCTTCCCGCACTCACTGCACTCGTAGGGCTTCTCCCCTGTGTGTGTCCTCTGGTGGTTGGTGAGGTTGGCGCTGTGACGGAAGGCCTTCCCGCACTCACTGCACTCGTAGGGCTTCTCCCCTGTGTGAATGCGCTGATGCTGAACGAGGGCCGAGCAGTCACTGAAGGCTTTCTCACATTCCGTACACTTGTAGGGCTTCTCTCCAGTATGAGTTCTCTGGTGTTTTGTGAGGTTTGCATTCTGGCTGAAGGCTCTTCCACACTGGCTGCATTTATAAGGTTTCTCTCCGGTGTGAACCCTCTGGTGCTGGATGAGCGATGAGCTCTGGCTGAAGGCCTTCCCACACTCGCTGCACTCGTATGGCTTCTCCCCGGTGTGGCTCTTCTGATGCTGAGAAAGGGAGGAACAGTAACTGAAGGCTTTGCCACATTCATTGCACATGTACGGTTTCACTCGGTGAGATTTAATGACATCTGAACCCTTCGTGAAGCCCTTCGTTTGTGGTTCACGTTTACAGGGCCTCACTTCCGTAGGAACTCTCTGTTGAGGAGAAAGGACTGGTCTCAGATTGCAGCTTTTCCCCAGGTCACTGTTCCTGTGATTTGACTTCGCAGGGGACACCTCTACACTTGTGTCTTGGCATGATTCCTCAGAAATGTCTTGTTCCGGTGGTGACTGAGATACAATCTTCCGGTCTGAAAAAAATTTAGGCAATTAAAAAGATTCCTGTGGTGGAAGAAAAGATACTTCTGAAATACAAAAGGCTGAAGTTCGGCTGAGCTCTTATGCAGACAGGTTTACTACTTCACTTCCTTTCACTCAGAACGTTACCGATCTCTTCTTTCTGTTCTAAACCCTGTGTAATGACGAGGTGGCTTTGGGTTTTAAGATAGATATATTAGCACCCTTTAGTCCATTCTCCTAAACGCAAAGGGATGAAATTTACCCTAATCCTCCACCTCAGATGCAATATTCGTTTTCTTTTTTTGATACTCATCTGCTTTTGCCAAGTACTGAGTCTTAATAATTCTGTATGGATTTGGGCAATCTGTTTACGAGGTTTAAATAATTCACTTTAAAGAGCTGATAAACAGTGCTAGCAACATGAATATTTTCACTTAAATCAAGATGTCAAAAAATGGTTATTTCTAGAGTGCAGCAGCATAGAATATCTCATGCACTGATACAGCTGCAGAAATTGGGACCACTTTTCTGGAAAACAGTGTGGTTTCTTAATTCTCAGTCCCCATCCCTGTCTGCCCAAACCTGCCATCTCCCTCCCCTCTGGCAATTATCTGTTCTCTATGAGTTCATTTGTTTCATTTTGTTCATTCTATATAAGTGAAACCAAATGGTATTTGTCTTCCTCTGTCAGACTTAACATAATGCTCTTGAGTTCCATCCATATTGTTGCAAATAGCAAGTTTTTTTGTGGTTGAGTAACATTCTATATGTACTACATCTTTACCCGTTCATCTATCCATGGACAGCTATACTGGATATGTCACGGGCTGGTGATCTCTCTCTTGAATATACCATTTCACGCTCTCCTGGATTGTACGATGTCACTACTGAGAAATCTAATTAATAATCTGATGGGTTTTCCTTTGTAGTTTACTGTCTTTTCCCCTGGCTGCCTTGAGAATTCTCCTTCATTTAACCCATTTCCCGTTGGCCCCGAGAATACCTGCCAGTGGCATCTGCAGCTGCAGTGTTTACCCCGAGATGCCTCACGTTGCAGTCCCGATCTTACCCCCAAAGTTTGCCATGAAATATCTTGCTTTTATTATTATTTTCCCATTGTTCTAGTATATCAATAGTTTTTAGAAACAAATGACATCATTGTATTTATAGCATTTTGTTTTTAGTAGTGGTATTTCCATTTACAAATTATAGTAATTCTTGGTCGCTGAAAATTTCAAATCCTAGAAAACAGCATTCCTGTGTGTGATGTTAAAGTGATGCTGGCAGTGAGCTGCACTTTTTTTTTCTAAATGGGAAAAGGGTTAAACTTTTGAGTTTTAATAGGTGTTTTGGAGGTCTTTTTGCATTGAGATAATTATATTTTGTTAGCTTCTTATGCTCAACAGTCTACTTCCTTTCTAGGTTTAGGAAGTTCTCATCAATTATCTGAATAGGCTTTGTTCCCTTCTCCCTTTTCTGAGGTACCCGTTATTCTTATGTTCTTTCTAATGAAGTCAGATAGTTCTTATAGAGTTCTTTAATTTTTTAAAGCTTTTAGTTCTTCCTTTAATCTGAGTCATTTCTATCTTCGGGCTTGCTCATTCTGTTTTCTATCTGGTTTGCTATTTCCAATGATCTCAAATGCATTCCTCATTTCATTTATTGAGTTCTTCAGTCTCCCATTTTGGTTCTTTTTATAGTTTCAGTCTCTTCAGTAAAGTACTCCTTTTGTTCATTAATTTCATTCCTGAGCTCACTGAACTGCCTGTGCATTTTAGGTAGTGGACTCTTGTTTAGATACTGTTTGATCTTGACAATTCAGCAGGATGACAGAGTTCTTTGTTTTCTAGTAGATGGTGATATATAGTGCAAGTTTGTTTTTCTTACTTGTGCTACTTGCACCTCTGAGAAACAGATCTCTGCTGGTCTGTAGTGTGGGGGCACACCCCAACTCCTGTTATTACCGTGTTAGGTGGGGCTGCAGAAGCCACCAAACTGTATCTGTGGACACTGTCCTTATCTTACCCCATCCCATCTCTCCTGTGCATTCCAGTATGCCCACCTTCAAATGCACTGATGTGTGGACCTCTCAGGAACGTCTGTTGGATTACAGGTGTCTGATTTGTAAATTTAAGGGGCGATACAAAGCAGTCTTCTCAAAACTGCCATGATGCTGATGTTACCACCTATATTTTCTTATTTTTAGTTTTGGCCTTTTCCACTGAAAGTCCCTTTAACTTTTTTTTTTTCAATGCTGGTTTGGCTTTTGCTTTTCTGGGAAACTATCCTTCAATTCTGAATGATAAACTTGCTGGGTATTCTTGGTTATTGTTTTTTTCCCCTTTCATCATTTCGAGTAAATCATACCATTCCCTTCTGGCCTGAAAATCAGCCAGTAGTCTTATGGGGGATCCTTTGTACATTACCAGCTGCTTTACTTTTGCTGTTTTAAGATTCTCTAACTTTTGGCATTTTCTTATGTGTCATGGTGTGGGCCTATTTGGGCTCATTTTGTTTGGGACTCTGTGCTTCCTGGATTTGGATGTCTCTTACCAAACTGGGAAGTTTTCAGCCAGTATTTTTTTAAATTGGTTTCCTGTCTCTTCTGGGATTCCTATGATTCGAATGTTAGTATACTTGATGTTGTTTTGGAGGTCCCTAAAACTCAGTTTTTACAATCCTTATTTTTATTTCTGTTGGTCTGATTGGTTGATTTCCACTAACTTGTGTTCTAGCTCGCTGACTCTTTTGCATCAACAAATCTGTTGATTCCCTCTAGTGTATTTTTAGTATTTTTAGTGTATCAGTTAGTCTTCAATTCTGACAGGTTTTTATATTTCTCTTTATCCAAGTTCTCAATGAGTTCATCTATTCTTTTCCTGAGTGCTTTGAGCATCCTCATAACCAGTGTTTTGAACTCCATTTCATTTAGTTCTTTTTTTGTTCTTTTTTCTCCTGTTCTTTTATTCGGGACATATTTCTCTGTCTCCTATATCTGATGCAAATTCATTTCTCAGCGCCTCAACACATGTTGTGGCCCAGAATGTTTCTCCCCGAAACACTCACATGGCTTGCTCATTCTCTTCCTTCAGATCTCAACTCCAGTGTCACCTCAAAGTGGTCTTTCCTATTCATCTGATCTAAAATATAGCTCCTACCCTCTCTATATTCCCATTCTTACCTTGGTACCCCCAGTCACTGTTTCCTTATTAAACGCACTAATGTGTTTCAAAGGGCTTTTGCTTCCCATACTCTCACTGGCTTAGTGCTTACTAATGTACCTGGACAGGTAGTTCTTAGACCATTTCCCTCCAATATCCACGGGCCTTCCCTTTGTTCCAACTGGGAGTTCATGCCAGGTTGGGAAACTGGAAGTCCTATTCAAGTGGGGGAAAAACAAGCTTTAGAGATTTGTCCTAAGTATAAACAGCTACCCAGAACTCAGGGGAGTGGAAACAGGCTAGTTAGGTCATTAATTTCATTCATTCAACAAATATTTATTGAGTACTTAGTTGGTGCTGGGAACTAGGGGATACAGCAGTAAATAAGACAGATAAGGTGCCAGTGTCTTGGTAAAGCATTTCTGGAAGAAGCTACAGAAACAGCCTCAGGAGGGGGTCAAACCAGGAGTCCATAAAGCAAGCTATTTAGGAAGATGGGAACTTACTGAATATGGAGAGAACTGGCCTGAAGGTTACCCCAGCCCTCCTGGGAAATAAAAAAATGGTGAGATGCAGCCTCTGGGGGAAGCAAAATGAAAATGCCTATCTTCCCACCAAGAAGGCCGAGACCTTTCCCTGGGGAAGCGGGAAGGAACAAACATCCCTCTGGGGTGTCGGAACAATTTGGGATCACTCAACACTGGAAAGTGCCACGGGTTTTCAGAACTGAGCAGATTCTATATTTTAAATACTTTCCTTACCCAGTAGGACCAGGTTCCTGGACTTGTCTGGGATTCCCTCCTTGAACTTGTCCCTTGGAGCAGGGACCAAGTGTCTCCACTGTTCGTGGGCGAAAGCCACAGTCACATTGCTGAAGGGCATGGATCCCTGAAACAAACATGTCGTCTTTCCCAGTGACCTTAGGAAAGGAGGTGGAGAGGGGGCGGGAGGCTGGTGGCTCTGGGTAAAATGGCTAGCAGGCCTAGAAAAGGTCTGAAAAAATTCAGGGCTCTGAGTAGTTCAGAAAAAAAAACTTATGTGCTTATTAACACTATATTGGATATTGATACACAAAAATAAATAAAATACAGTCTCACATTTGTAATTCTGGTAGACTTACATATGAAT
>NW_011888876.1:2121313-2123828 GCF_000151845.1 Pteropus vampyrus
TCTCCCCGAAACACTCACATGGCTTGCTCATTCTCTTCCTTCAGATCTCAACTCCAGTGTCACCTCAAAGTGGTCTTTCCTATTCATCTGATCTAAAATATAGCTCCTACCCTCTCTATATTCCCATTCTTACCTTGGTACCCCCAGTCACTGTTTCCTTATTAAACGCACTAATGTGTTTCAAAGGGCTTTTGCCTCCCATACTCTCACTGGCTTAGTGCTTACTAATGTACCTGGACAGGTAGTTCTTAGACCATTTCCCTCCAATATCCACGGGCCTTCCCTTTGTTCCAACTGGGAGTTCATGCCAGGTTGGGAAACTGGAAGTCCTATTCAAGTGGGGGAAAAACAAGCTTTAGAGATTTGTCCTAAGTATAAACAGCTACCCAGAACTCAGGGGAGTGGAAACAGGCTAGTTAGGTCATTAATTTCATTCATTCAACAAATATTTATTGAGTACTTAGTTGGTGCTGGGAACTAGGGGATACAGCAGTAAATAAGACAGATAAGGTGCCAGTGTCTTGGTAAAGCATTTCTGGAAGAAGCTACAGAAACAGCCTCAGGAGGGGGTCAAACCAGGAGTCCATAAAGCAAGCTATTTAGGAAGATGGGAACTTACTGAATATGGAGAGAACTGGCCTGAAGGTTACCCCAGCCCTCCTGGGAAATAAAAAAATGGTGAGATGCAGCCTCTGGGGGAAGCAAAATGAAAATGCCTATCTTCCCACCAAGAAGGCCGAGACCTTTCCCTGGGGAAGCGGGAAGGAACAAACATCCCTCTGGGGTGTCGGAACAATTTGGGATCACTCAACACTGGAAAGTGCCACGGGTTTTCAGAACTGAGCAGATTCTATATTTTAAATACTTTCCTTACCCAGTAGGACCAGGTTCCTGGACTTGTCTGGGATTCCCTCCTTGAACTTGTCCCTTGGAGCAGGGACCAAGTGTCTCCACTGTTCGTGGGTGAAAGCCACAGTCACATTGCTGAAGGGCATGGATCCCTGAAACAAACATGTCGTCTTTCCCAGTGACCTTAGGAAATGAGGTGGAGAGGGGGCGGGAGGCTGGTGGCTCTGGGTAAAATGGCTAGCAGGCCTAGAAAAGGTCTGAAAAAATTCAGGGCTCTGAGTAGTTCAGAAAAAAAAACTTATGTGCTTATTAACACTATATTGGATATTGATACACAAAAATAAATAAAATACAGTCTCACATTTGTAATTCTGGTAGACTTACATATGAATAAATAGAAAACACGTATATACGTGAATGTTAGTTGGGCAGAAACTAACAGCTGCTTGGGAATTAAGAGCCGATATAGAAAAACAAAAACTAGAATGTGTGAGTTTATGAAATGAGGAATCAGGTGCAAATTAGGAAAGGAATATGAAAACAATGTTTCAGAACATTTAATAAGTATCCCCGTGAACTCAGACATCACACAGTATCAGCAGGAGAGCCAGGCACATAACACTACTACCTGTAACAATGTGTCAGAGATGGACAGACCAGTTTATAAGATAATAGAAGAGGAATCCTAGGTGGATGGCAGGCAGGAGGATAATCAGGTAAGACCACAGAAAATAATCACTGAGCTGGTCTTATAGGAGGAAATTCCTCGGCAGGGGCAAGAGAAGACTGTTCAAGGCAGGGGAGGCACCAGGAGCAGAGGCAAGAGTGTCTGATCTGTCATGAACCAAATAACAAACAATTCATAAAGGAAAAACTGTAGGAAGTTCAAGGAGAAGTTCAAAATACAGCTATGAGAGATGTTAATTCAGTTGATAGGTAATACAAAATAAAGGTATGGAAGAACTGAGCAATTTAATAAGGTTGAGCTAATAGTGCTGTCAAACTCTACACCCTGCAGTCACACTACACCTGGGTGTTTTGTGTTGACAAGAGACATAGACTCTGTCCCCGGGGAGCACAGACCAACCAAATGGGCAAAGAAACCAAAGTCACAATTTTGGAAAACCCAAAAATAAGACCCACAGCCAAAACCTTTCAATAAGAAAAGAAAAAAATTAGGGATTCAAGTGATTCAAAAAATGAATTTTTTAAGTATAAGGAAAACAAACAAAAAAACTAATAAAAAGTTGTCAATAAAGAGTAGAACTGATGAGGAAATTTAAGAGTAGACTTTCTAAAAATGACAACAGACCAATACCTAGTCTAGTCAAAAAAGTAGGCAGGGGAAGAAGACAGCTTCTACCCGCAGGATTATACAACGGAATATATCAGAAATTCTGTAGAACATGCTAAATGAAATGGGGGAAATTTTAATCAAATTCTACAATGTGGAAAAGGTTATAAAGCAGGACAAACCCATTTTGGGGAAAATATGTCTGAACATAAACCAATTTTAAGGGGAGGGGTGCATGTTTTCTGTATTCAGGTTTTCTACAATGAATATGAATTCCTTTTGTAATTAAGGAGAAAAAAACCCTTAATAAGAGGCTGCCTCTCAGAGTAAATTTCCAACTCACATGGGGCCCAGCTGGAAGGAGACCAGCCA
>NW_011888876.1:2123878-2142193 GCF_000151845.1 Pteropus vampyrus
TTTTAAGTATAAGGAAAACAAACAAAAAAACTAATAAAAAGTTGTCAATAAAGAGTAGAACTGATGAGGAAATTTAAGAGTAGACTTTCTAAAAATGACAACAGACCAATACCTAGTCTAGTCAAAAAAGTAGGCAGGGGAAGAAGACAGCTTCTACCCGCAGGATTATACAACGGAATATATCAGAAATTCTGTAGAACATGCTAAATGAAATGGGGGAAATTTTAATCAAATTCTACAATGTGGAAAAGGTTATAAAGCAGGACAAACCCATTTTGGGGAAAATATGTCTGAACATAAACCAATTTTAAGGGGAGGGGTGCATGTTTTCTGTATTCAGGTTTTCTACAATGAATATGAATTCCTTTTGTAATTAAGGAGAAAAAAACCCTTAATAAGAGGCTGCCTCTCAGAGTAAATTTCCAACTCACATGGGGCCCAGCTGGAAGGAGACCAGCCACCATTCCTTCCTCTCCTGCACTTTCCTCTTGGGCAAGGGTAGTGTGCAGAGAAGGTGGTTCTGGAGAAAGAGAAAGACAGAATGAGGCATAAAAGTTTACAGCTCACCAACTGGAAGGTCTCACATTCTCACTCTGAGGAGGGGGTTCAAAGGTCATTGAAGGTTCCAGGGCACTGGGGCTGAATTTGCAGACCCGCATTAGGATGTAAATTTTCCCATTTTTCCTACCTTAGAAATCCCATCGATTTAGTCAGACATAGGGAGGTTTTAGAGTACAACAAACTCTCAAGTATCCCAAATCCACCACTTACCTGCAGTGTGCAAATCACGTAACCTCTCTAAGTCTCATTTTTCTCATCTGTAAAATGGGGATAATAATCCCTTGTAAAGTTGTTGCTGTGAAGATTAAAGGAAAATGCAAATAAAGCAATTGGCACAATGCCTAGCATGTAAGTATACAGTTTACAAATATCGCCTATTCTTTGGATAAAGTGTCTCCGTGAATTTAAGACATTTGCCTAATTAAAAGAAGGGGTCATGACCAAGTGGAATTCAACCCAGGAACACAGGTTCGTTCAGTGTATGATCTACATAAGACACCATATTAATACAAAGGAAAAAATTCCACATGGTCATCTCAAACACCAAAAAGGCCGTTTTACAAAATCTGACACTTTCATGATAAAATACATTCTGCAAACTAAGAACACAAGGGAACCGCCTTCACCTGAGAAGGCATCTGTCAAAATCCCAGAGCTAACATCACACTTGATGGCGAAAGCCCAATGCTGTCCCAAGGTCTGAAACAATGTCTGCTCCTGCCACTCCTATTCACTATTGCACTGGATGGTCTAGCCAGGGAAATTAGGCAAGACAAAAGAAAAAAGGCATCCAGATCGGAAAGGAAGAACTAAAACTATCTCCTTGTGACATGATTTTGTATATAGAAAATCTTAAGGAATCCACAAAACTCATGGATAAACAAGGTCACAAAAAAACTCACAGATAAACAAGATACAATATGAACACAATAAACAGACAACCCACTTAAAAATGGGCAAAAGATTTGAATACACATTTCTCCAGATGTATTTCTATATACTAGCAATGAACAAGTGAAAAGTGAAAATAAAAAAATTCCATTTACAAGAGCATTAAAGAATAAAATATCTAGGAAAAAATAAAATGCAAGACATGCACATTAAAAACTACCAATGTTTTGAGTCAATGCAATCCCTATCAAACCCAGATGACTCTTTTACAGAAATTGATAAACTGATCTTAAAATTCATATGGAAATGCAAGGGACCCAGAATTTATTTGATGTTTACAGTTACAGTCCCACGATCTGGAAAAAGAAGGAATTGAAGGACTCGTTCACAATATCAAAACTTTCTACAAAACAGTAATTAAAATATTGTGATACTGGTAAAAAGATAGACATAGATCAATGGAAGAGAACTGAAAATAAACATTTATGGACAACTGAATTTTCAACAAGAGTGCCAAGAAATAAAATGGGGTAAGAATAGCCTTTTCAAAAAATAGTGCCGGGACAACTGTGTATCCCCATAAAAAATAATGAAGTTATTAGACTCCTACCTTGCACCACTAATAAAAATTAACTCAAAATGGATCAAAGACCTAATGTAAAAGCTAAAACTCCTAGGAGAAAATATAAGTATAAATCTTTATGACGTCTAATTGGTAATAGTTTCTTAGCTATGGCACCAAAAGCACAAGTAACAAAAGAAAAAATAAATTGAATTTCATCAAAATTAAAAACTTTGTGCTTCAAAGGATACAAGAAAGTGAAAAGATAACCACAGAATGGAAAAAAAATTTCTCCAAATCATTTATCTTCTAAGGGCCCAGTATCCAGAATATATAAATATATTACAATTCAGTAAAAAGACAACCTACTTTCAAAATGGGCAAAGCATCTGAATAGCTATTTCTCCAAGCAAGATATGCAAATAGACAAGAAGTTCATGAAAAGATGCTCATCATAAATCACTGGAGAAATGCATATCAAATGATAATGAGATATCACTTCACACACACTAGATGGCTAAAATAAGATGGAAAACAGTGCTGATGATGTAGGGTAATTGGAACATTTGATGCTACTGGGAATGTAAAATGGTGCAGCCATTGTGGAAACATTTGGCAGTTCCTAAAAAAAAGTCAGCCGTTTGACAGCAATTCCTCTCCTAGGTATAGACCCAAGAGATATGAAAACATCCACACAAAAACTTGTGCACTCATGTTCACAGCATTATTCATAATAACCAAAACTGGAAACCACTCAAATGTCCATCAACTGAAGAGATAAAATGTGGTATATCCATATAATGGAATATTACTCAGCCATAATGAGGTACCAGGTACATTCATTCATGTTATAACACAGATGAAACTTGAAACTATGCTAATTGAAAGAAGTTGGATATATGTTGTATGATTCTATTTTTATGAAATGTCCAGAATACGCAAATCCATAGGGACAGAAAGATTAGTGGTTGCCAGGGACTAGGGGGAAGGGGGAATAGGGAGTGGTTAATGGGTATGGGTTTCTTTTTGAGGTGAAGAAAATGTAGAATTAAATAGCAGTGACAGTTGTACAACTTTGCAAATATACTAAAACCCACTGAATTTTATACTTTAAAAGTGATTATTGGTCTAATATATGGTGATAGAAGATTTGACTCTGGGTAGTCAACAATGCAATATTGAATTGTACGCTTGAAACTTATATAATTTTATCAACCAGTGTCACCCCAATAAATTAAAAAAAATGATTATAGCATGTGAATTATGCCTCAATTAAAAAAAATAGAGGTGGTACAGTCCTCAGAAACAGAAGTAATAGGTCTGGATACTGGTCTTGGTACAGACCGTATGTTACTGAGCTGTCCCTAACTCCACTCTGTCCTTCCTTTTTAGTAGTATAGAGAGGACAAAACCTGCTTGCGTCTCAGGTCTCTGGGGAAGGCAACATGAAATGCTAGTTGTCAAATCTGACTTTGAAGGTACCCCCTGATCTAAGGGAGGATGACACGAGCCTTGGCAGTTTAGATTAAATGCACATTTGTTCTGTAAGGCATTCAAGATGCTTTCAATACGTTTTATTTGATGTTTACAGTTCCTAGAGGTAGACGAGGTACTTAATGTTATTTTACCCTTCCCTCCATGAAGAAACAGGTTAAGAGACCTGGCAACTATCCCACAACTTAAACGGCTCCTAAACACAACTTCACAATCCAACTGGGTTCGACCCGCCCTCAGTCGTGGGAGGAGCCAATAGGCTCCTGTTTAGAGCATCCTTGGCTGCTTCAAGAGCTGAAAGATCAGAAGCAATAGAGGAGACCCTAAGTACGTCCCATGTTCCTTCCACTTCTCTCAAAGATGCTATTGGTCCACCAAGCAGGTCGGGGTAAAAGGGTTGGATACTCAGGTTATCCAGTCCTGAGCGCCTCAAACATTTTTGACCCCAAAATTCTTCATTCAAAGGATCGTTCCCAAGTGGAAAGGGTAACCGCAGAGTTCTGGTCTGTATTAGTGAGCAAGCTGGAACAAACCGTTCCCTCCACACTTCTCACCTTCCCCCAGCATTTGGGTCTCACCACGCGCCACCGCCTCCCAGCAGGTCTCTGGGTGTCCGCGTCGCTTCACTGTAGCCCCAGCCCCGCCCTGCAGGCCTGCTCCAAACTGCTGGACTCTTCTCTCCGAGGCTGGGTCTGAGCCTGCGGTGCTGGGCCCTGGGCGCCCTGATGGGGCCTGTCCAGCGGGTCTTTCACTGTCTCCCCAGCCGCATAGCCAGGTCTGGGCTAGGGAGCCCGAGGCGCAAACAACGACTGGGTCTCAAGCAAAACGGCGCGTGTAGAAACAGCCGCCGGCTACCGGCGCGAGCTCCAACTGCCGTTGCAGGTACTGCCAAACGCCAGGTCCTGCTCTCGCGCCAAAGGGGGCGCGCCGGAATCGCGCCACTTCCGGTCATGCGCACATGCCTCCCCCGGACTCCGTTCTCCAGAAATCCCTGGGCGCCCTATCCCGGCCAAAGCTTTTTTTCTCTCTTTGTGCTGGTTTTGTGGCCGGCGCACCGTCGTGGACCGTGCTTCCCATAGAGGCTTCCGCCAGTTCTTGCTCCGAGGCTCTGTTTCCCATCATGCTTTTAGCCCATACTTTTCAGTTCTACGGGAACCCTACGGCTGGGCCCTCAGAGGGAAAGCTCCTTGGGCCCGAAAGGTCCTGGGAGTGGCAGTTTTAGGGCAGGCGCAGCTCTACAAGATCTACACTAGTGCTGGGCGCCTGGTATTTTTTCAGTGGTCCATAGTTTTCAGAACCGCGGATGGTCGGGGTTCTCGCCTTCCTGGACTTTCAGGTCAGACCCAAACCAGCCACCTCCGAGGTTCTCTTGAGCCCTTCTAAATTTAGGAAGAATAAAGAAAACGAGGGCCCCTGAGTGTGAACAGGGCAGCCACTGTTGTGGCGGGAATGATTCTGAGACCCACAGAGCCAATCGAGATTAATTATGAGCCTTTACTAGCAGGCCGGCGACTCTACCACGCAGGGTTAGAGGAGATCAGCCCCGAGCTTCCCGAGCAGGCTGCTTATAAGGTTTTTTTACTACATCTTTGAATGAACAGATGATAAGAAGCAGAAGTTAGTCGTTAACTCTTTGTACACAGATAAATGTATTCAGGGGAACTCCCAGCAAACAGGGCCTAATAGACAGTTTTATTACCTTTGCCTTGGAATGTTGCGCTTCCCCCTGGGGCTGGCGCCCGGGGATATCACCTCCCTGCAATTGAGTTACTGCTCTCCCTAGGAGATGTTTTCTGGAGATACCTCCTCCCTGAAACTGGAGAATTTCCACCTTTACACCACAAGCTGGTGGTCTGGCACTCTATTTAAAATAAAGTATAAAATCTTATCAGCAGGAGGGAACTTCAGTAATTTCATGGGCAGGAACACACTTTAATCGTGTTTGATTAGCACTGTTGTGAGAGGAGATTCCTGAGTATTCTGTCCCATGGAGTCTGTGCCAGGGGATACTTTAGTGGGCTCCCGTAGATCATTGATGAAATGTCCCTTGAAGCCTGTTGAAATTCTTCACTACCTAAGAAATTTTCTGACGGCTTACTCAGTTTTAGAGGCATTTTGACGTTAAGAAGATGGAATGCGTTACCTGGGAAGCAGAAATGAGTTTTGGGGTCCTAAGGCTTTTTCGTTTTGTACTGTCTATCCCTTTTGGTTATAGCTGGTCGCGTTTTTGCCAATATGATTCTCTTAACTTTGTGGATCCCCCAAGAATCTGATAATGATGAACTAGAAATTTAAGCAAACATAATCAGTTGGGAGGGTCTATGGGAGGAGCTAGGGCTTATGGAAGTTCTTGGGCTCTACATAATCACAAGAACCATACAGGAAGAACTCTTAAACATTTTAATAAAGCTCTATGGTTCTAACTTGCCCTTCCATTAACTTCCTTTTCCTTTTTATAAATACCCGTCCGTCTTGGTGCACAGGCCAGAGTGTGCACGTGGCTTGCCATGTTTGCATGTTCTGGGTTGCAATCTTTTCTTTTTCCCGAATAAATCCTTTTGGTGATGAAACACCTAGTTGATATTTTCCACTTGACAGATCTTACTGGAATTCACTGTATTAAGTGAGCGACATCCATAGATCCCTTTGAGATAAGCCCTTCTCTACCTTGAGCTGCTGCAATTTTGGACTTACAACTTTGGAGGTCAGAAGTCTGAGATAGGTCTCGTTAGGTTAAAATCAAGGCATTGGTTGGGTTACATTCTTTGTAAAGGCTCTAGGTGACCTTTTCCAGCTTCCAGAGGCTACCTGAATTCCTTGACTTGTGGCTCCTTCCAGCTGGTGCGGTTTCACCGGCACCCTCAGGCCCAACGGTTGCTAACCCCATACTGGCCACTAGGCAGTAGCAGAGGGCTTCCTGCCTTAGCATTGCGATCCCAACCATGGCCACTGGGAGGTAGCAGAGTGCTTCAAGGGTCAACTGATGCACTTCCGCCTGTGGCCACTGAGTGGCGCCAAGGCAGTTTTTGCTTCAGGGTAGCAGAAGCCAGGATTCTCCTGGAAGTTGTTCTCAGGGTGCGCGGTAGGAGATGGAGTGGGTATTGGTGGGCAGTGCAGATGTCTACCCAGTTATCCAGTATAAAGACCAGTCTTTTGTGGGCTGGGTAAAGCACAACTTCTGTTGCACTTGCCTTCTGGGGATGTTCTATCCTGCCCCTCTTCTCCATGGTCCTGGGCTGGGCTCCTGGGGCAGATCAGGACTGTCAGCTGGGGCTGGCTCTTGTCCCTGAAGCAACTTGTGCTCTGATGGGAAGGCCCCAAAGGAGCATAAGGGGACCTCTGAAGAGCACGTGTATCCAGTCCTTGGTACCTATAAGTGGGCGCTAGTAGCAATCGGAAGGTGATATGGGTAGGAGCAGGGTAGAAAGTAGCCTATTAAAAGAAAAATGTGTAAAGATTTCAAATGTCCCTTTACGTGGCACCAGCCTTGCATGCAGCTCCCCTCCCCACCACAGCTTCACCACCAGCTAACATCAGCTGAATGCTTGTTCTGTGACGGCCTCAGTTCTAAGTGCTTTACATAATCATCTTTCAACCTCACAACAATCCTATGCGAGAGAGAGCATCATTGTGCCCATTTACAGATGAATAAACTGAGGCTTAGAGCAGTTAAGTGACTTGCCCAGGCCACATAGACAGTACTACAACCAGAATGTGTACGACCAAGTAGTACAACCAGAGAAATACAAGCAAGTCCACTGGCTCTTACCCACCGTGCTGCCATGGCTCTTGGCCCCTGGAAAGGAGCCAAGCTGGGATCGAAGCCATGGCGGTGTTTTCTGTGCCCACATCTCCCTTGCAGCCGGGGATGCGGGTGACCCAGCCGCCTGCCTTCCCTCTGGTCCTTTACCAGCCCCCATCACAGAGGCTGAGCATAGCCTGCTTGAAGCTCTGTGTCAAGAAGTTACTAAGAGTGGGTAGCCTGTCGCATTGAGTTAAATGTGGACGTGAGTAGCACAGGCGCTAAGGCTGTCCCAGACCTAGACACCTGACGTGTGCTCGAACCTGTCTGAGTCCTGCTCCCTGGTCTTGGGTGCCGACCCACTGAGAAGACACTCTGAGGCAGTGGGGAGTAGGCCCCCCGGACATGGCCAGTGTACTTCCTCTGGGTTGCAGTCTAACGGGACGGAGAAATCGCTTTGGTAATGCACAGCTCCTCTGACTGGCCGTTACGCCTGTAAGGTTTTAGCCTCAGAAACTCCTGGTCGCCTACGCACAGGCCCAGCTCTGGTTCTCTCTCTCCCCGACTCTGGCTTCTCTTCCACCTCCATCGTCTTCCTTACCACCTTTACCTCTGCATCGGTCTCTAGGGCTGACATAAGAAATACCACAGACCGAGCGGCCCAAACGGCAGGAAGTTCTTTCCTCAGTTGGGAGCAGGAAGGCTGGGCGTCCAAGAGCAAGGTGTGGGTGGGGTTGGTTTCCTCGGGGCCTCGCTGCTTGGCTTGTAAGTGGCCGTCTTCTCCCTGTCTTCGCACGGTCTCCCCCTGTGTGCGTCTGTGTCCTAATCTCCTTTTTTTATGAGGACACCAGTCACATTGGATCGGGACCCACCCTCTTATCCTCATTTTACCTTCATTCCCTCTTCAAAGGCCCTATCTCTGAATATAGTCACATTCTAAGGCACTGGGATTTAGGACTTCGGCTTATGAATATTAGGGGGACAAAATGTCCATAACCAGCTCCATCTTTCTCTCCACTTCTCTCTTCTCTCTCTAAATTTACATCTATGTAATAGCAGAATTGTCAATATGCAGAAAACCGGAAACAATCTGAATATGAAACAATGTGAGGTTGATTTAAATTTCGATACATTTATATAATAATCTTAAATTCAGCAACTCTTTGAGCACCTACTCTTTGATACACACCACGACTCCAATGGCAAACACTACATCATCATTAAAAGAGTGAAGAAAGTTTACGCTTCAAGCTGGTGGACTGAGCTTACACCTTTACCTCATCTCCACCTCCAGATCCCATGAAATGACAGTGAAGATGCGTCAAAGGGGACAAATCCTTGATGGGACTGAGAACAGGTTGGGAGGCGTGCACCGGCTCCCACAATTAAAACCTCTTTCTTCATGCCTGAATGTGGACAGCCAAAGCTCACCAGATATTTGTGATAAACCAGCAACACAAAAGAGAAAGACCGAGACAAACAACCTCATCAATGATTCCGGAGGAATCAGAGAACGAGCACAACTTTCAAGAAATGTGTAAATAGTATTATTTATAATAGTGAATCCGAAGCGTTGTTGATGGTGTGGCAGGCGACGGTCTCTCGTACACCGCTGGTGGGAACGCGGTACATCCGCTCCGGAAAACAGTTGGGCAGGATCTTAAAGTAATTAGACATAAACTTATCACGTGACCCAGCAGTTCTACTCCACGCAAAACTTGTATGCAAATGTGTGTATCAGCTTTACTCACAACTGCCAAAAGCTGGAACCAGCCTGAGTGTCCAGTGGAATAAAATTTACCAGTACAAAGAAATGAGCTACCATGCGACAACATGGGTGTCTAAACAGCACCCTGCTGAGTTAAAGAAGCCAGACTCAAAAGACTGTAAACTATGTGATTCCATTTTTACGAAAATCTAGAAAAAGCAAAGGTATAGGGACGTAGTATAGGGATGCTCCTCCTTCGTGCATGGCAGGGCCATCGCTGTTGGGAGGTGGTCAACCACCAAGGGACATGAGGGAACATTTTAGGGTGATGAAAATGACTTCTATGCTGATTGCAGTGGTGGATTCACAGCTGTGTATATCTAACCTGAGTCACCGAACTCTATGCTTACAATTGCTGAATTTTATGGTATATAAATATGCCTCAATAAAACTCATTTTTAAAGTGAAATATGACTCTTCAGAAAAATCCAAAACAGTATTCTCCTACCTTCCCCCTCCCAAAAAAAAAATTATAGGATGCTGTGGAAAAGGAAAGGGGACTAAGAATGAGTTTAAAATGAGTCAAAACAGCAACGAAAAGCAAACTGGGTGGTTGATTACGCAGAATCAGACAAAGCAGACCTCGGAACAAAGACTATGACAAGGGATAAAGAAGGCCATTTCATAATGATAAAGGATGAAATTCTCGGGAGAATGTAACAATCCAAAATGTGCACACACCTGATCACCGAGCTCCGTGGCACAGGAAGCGAAACCCCACAGGGCTGCGAGGAGAAACGGCCACGTTTGCAGGTGATTTCACCACCTCTCTCAGTAACGACAGAATGAGTAGACGGAAAATCAGTGAGGACGGAGGAGCCCTGAACCCCTCTATTAAACAACACGACCCAGTTGACATTTGTAGAATGCTCTGCCCAACATTACGATGTGGTTCTCAGCCCAATCAATGGACCACTATGCGGGCACTTGTGGGAGCGTGGGGCGTCATCAGCACGGACGGTGTGCCTGCATCTGGACTTCCCTTCTGGAAGGCCCCAAGGACTTTGGACTTTGCTAAACCTGACAGCTGTCCTGTGTATTAGCACATTCTACTGAAATCAGAGCAGCTGCTGCGGGATCGTCCAGAAACAGCCTGAGGTCTTGCTCGCCCCACCGCTCCGCTGGGCCACGCTGCACCTCCACTGCCCCGCCCCCCGGCCTCGTTACAAAGCTTAACAGGAGGTGCCGAGGTGGGTGCCCGCTGTGGGTGCCTGCTGGGGCCGCCCAGCCTGGGACATAAGCAAAGCTGGTAATGGGACGGGAAGTAAATCCACAGATGTGCTTGGCCAGGCCCAGTAGTAGAAGGGACAGGAAAATGCCCTTCGCAAGTGTGGCTCACAGAGAGGCCATGCCTGGTTTTCTCAGTCAGATCTTTATTTGGCAAACAAAGTTCCTTCCTGATAATGCGGCCACGTGAGGGGAAACCGTGGGCCATAACTCAGCTTCCAAAAGCACCTCCTCCAGAAATCGAGGCGTCCAGAGTCACTCTCCTCCACTGTCACTTCTGCGTCATGGCGGAGATGGCATGTGGAGGACTGGCCACAGGGCAGCAAAGACAGACACTCCGAGGTGTTCCCTCCTCCTGTCTCAGAGCAGCGACAGGAACTGGACCCGGGGGCTGGGAACCTTATGCCGCAGCTCGAGGGGCTGTGGAGAGCTGGGCAGGAAAGAGGAACCCCGCAGGACAAGGCTCCGAGGGGCTGCGGTCCTGGATCCCAGGTCCCTGGGGTGAGCAGGGGCTCCGGGCTCCGGCTGAGACCCTGCTCGAAGTCACAGGCAGGCTCTGTCCCCTCTGAAGCCCCAGCAGGCCCTGTGGGAGGGGCAGCCGCTCCAGGGAAGGGACTGTCATCGCCCCTCGAAATGCGCTGTGATTTGCTCCAAAGTCTTTCCTTTGGTTTCGGGGACACAGCACAAAGTGAAAAGGACACTGAGGATGCAGAAGGCGGAAGCGAGCCAGAAGGCGCCGTAGGGCCTGAGCACCTCCTGCGGAGAGAGGGAAAGGCTGCGAGTGGACGTGGCAGACGGGCAGGAGCGTGGGCAGGAGCCGAGGCCCCGGTGCACCCTGCCCAGGCTCAGGGCAGCGGAGCGGCTGGCACGGCCATCGCTACCCAGGGTGTGGACATGTGACTTGGCAACGGGCCCACTGTGAGGAAGTGACCGCCTCCAGGTCAGAGACCTACTATCAAGTGACAGTCCCCGGGGTCTGACTCCAGAGCCCACAGACCTGCTTCTACACTTAGCTTTGGCCCTGCCCCTTGGGGGCCCCGCCCCCAGAGGAGTCTCTGGGCATGGCTGAGCTTACAGCAGGTTGAGATGGGGCAGTGTGAGCACACAGGGACACCCAGGGCCACTGGCATCGACAGAAGGGGGAGCCGTTCCCTTCGGTCAGAGCCTGTCCACCCTCCCAGCACAGCCTGTGACCACAGGCCCCTCCCTTCTCAGCTCCTCTTCCTCTGGGAAGCTGCTGGCCCCTCCCCTCCTCCTTGAAGCCCTTCTCTTGGCCTTTGGTACACTCGACACTCCTGGGTCACTGTTAGGTCCCTTGCCGCCTCCTCCCTCCTTTGCTGTTGGTCCCCCGCCAAGCCCCCAGAAGTACTTTCCACCTCCAGGCCTCTCCCTGGCCTCTCCCTGCTGTGCTTCCTGGGGCAGCCCTGCCTGAGTGTGCCCAGGCCCTGGACGGCTTCCAGGCCAGCCCTGGGCGTCCACCCCTCTCGTGATCTGCCTCCTCTTGCTCCAGCCCAGCCTCCTGGTGGTTCATTCTCCCACCACTGTCCCCCGCCATCCCAGACCTTGTCCTAAAGGGGGCCCTGTCCATCTCATTCATTGCTGTCTCTGGCGCCTTGAACAGGCTGGGATGTAGTGAATACCAGGAGACATGGGGGAATGGATGACTGAACGAAAGGCTTGTCTATCTGCTCTGGCACCATACCCCCCTGGCTGGGAAGCCTCTGGGCAGGGACCATGTCTGTGTCAGTCCACCCATGAGAAGGTGGCAAAATGTTGAACTGAACTGATGCTCCCATCAACCCTCAGGGGAAAGTACTGTCACGCTCCATTTTCAGCCAAGGAAGCCGATTCAGAGAAGGTAAGCAGCTCAGCCAAAGTCACACCACGGAAAATGGCCAAGGCCTGGCTGGAGCCCAGGCCTGCTGACCTCAAAGCCAGTTTTCCCGCACAGCCCTACTTCTGGGCCTGTGTCCCCAATGTCCCGTGGGGGAGGCCCACCCAGCTTTCCTCCACCCGGACAGCCTGAAGGCTCCCAGGTGGTCAAAGCCTGGATTCCTCACCTGCCCTGGCCCGTCTGTCTCCCCGTCACTCCTGAACGAGATGGCTGGTGGCCCAGGACGATGGGGTCTCAGCCTGCACATGAGGCCACTAATGTCTTTTGTAATGAAAGTCATTTTAAAACGTACTTCTCTGCTGACCCTGTGAGGGGGAGGTCACAGGGCCTGTACTTACCATAAGGCTGCTAAACTCTTTTGTCACCAGGAAGGCCATGAGCCAGTTGGTGAGGACGCAGACACCGGTGGCCACGCCCTTGACGTGCAAAGGGAAGATCTCAGACATGAGGAGCCAGGGGATGGGCCCCCAGCCCACAGCGAAGCCTGTGGGAGCAAGGCGGGGGTCAGGACCTGCAGGGTCTGGGCCTCTGGCCCGCAGCAGGCCCCTGGGCAGCAGCCTCACTGTGCCACCGGGCGTGGGCTGAGGGCGCCTGCATTCCAGCCTGCGCCCACCAGCGCGGCGCCCACCAGCGCGGCGCCCACCAGCTCTACGCCTTTCCACTGCGCGGTCAGGCCAGGCCCCTCGCTCCGCACACACAGGTCTTTTCTCTATAGACCGGCATAGGCGGCGGGAGCTACTTGGAGCGCTGCGGTGGGGATTAAGTGAAAGGGGCAGAGAAGGGTTTAGCTCGGTGCATGGCACGTGGTCCGAGCTACAAACGTAGAGGTGGGGACCTCTAAGGAGAGGTGAGGGCGGGAGGCCTGGACTCGCTGGGGGCCATGGGAGCCCAGCAGTGACAGGGTGTCCCCATTGGTCCCCCGACAACTCGCCCTGTCTCCCAAGGGTCCCCTCTCACCGGCAATGAAGAGGCACAAGCTGCCCACCGCCAACCAGGCCAGCCCTACACTTGCCCCGGCGGGCTCCGCAGAGATGGGCGCCAAGAGGTCCACGTGCGAGGAGTTGCTGGGGGCCTCTTCGGTCAGCTTGAAGTAGGCACCGAAGGCACTGGTGCTGAACACCATGACCACGCCTGCGGGCGGAGCGTGGTACTGGGCGGGGGCCTGGGGGATTCGGCCCCAGCCCCGGCACCTGGCACCCTGGCCCTGGCTGAAGCCTCAGTGAGGTGTGGCCACAGCCTCCGAGGGGGGGCGGTAAGCGGTATCCAGGAACCCTGACTGGGCAGCGCCCACCCAGCCTGGCCCTCAAACCTCAACAAAGTCCAGAACGCTCCGGGAAGCAGACCCTCCCTGGCCCGAGACGGGGGAGCAGCGACGGCTGCAGCAGCACTGTTTGAACGTCCTCGTCCCCCACAGCGCCACGTGCTCCTGCACCTCCACAGACCACCGCCTGCTCCTCACAATGGCCTGCCATCCCCATTTCAGAGGGGAAACTGAGGTTCAGAGAGGTAAAGTCACTCGCCCCAAAAGACCACTACTAGATCCTGAGTTGCTTCACCTCCCGGGCCCCCGATGGTGCCTCCTTTGCAGGTTCGTTGTAACAGTCAAGGCGTGGCACAGCGATGCCGCCGCTGCAGGCCTGGTCTGGAGCGAGCGCTCAGCGAGAACTCCCACTAAGTCTCTGTCTCGTTCTCAGGGATGCTTGGCCGCCTCCTTCCACAACATGGTGGCCTCGGCAAACACCCCCAGCCTGCAGTGGGGAGCCTGGCCTCGGCCACCCCACCTGCATAGGGCTGAGCCCTCACCCTCAGGCCTCACCTGACAAGGCCAGGAGCAGCCTCCGCCCAGCTCTGTCCATGATGAGAGCCGCCACAGCTGTGAACAGCACCTGGAAGATGCCCACGACGACCGAGGCCAGGCTGCTGTCCTGGGGAGATGGGCCGAGGTGGGTCAGGCAAAGACCCCGTGACTCGGCCACACCCACATGACATCTGGATGAGGCAGGACAGGGTGGAGGCCTCTTTACCTTGAACTTGGCCTCTTCAAAGATAGTCTCTGCATAGAACATGACAGCATTGATCCCTGACAGCTGCTGGAAGACCATTAGTGAAATGCCGATGATGAAGGGCTTGTAGATGCTAGGACGCCTCAGCTGGGCCAGGTGGAAGCCCTGTTCGACAGACATGGGGTGTCAGTGCTTCTCTATACCCTCTCCCAAGGGGCACCCCAGCTTCTTGGCTTAGCCCCACATGGGCCTCACGTCCATAGACAAGTCTGCATCGCTATGGCCTCCTCATTTGTAAGGTAACTAGATCCTCGCCGCCTCATGCCCCTTCCTGATTTTTGGGGGGAGCCACAAAGAGAGAGCACATGGGCAGAGAGCCGGGGTCTTGAATCCCACCAGCCTTGGGCCTGGGCTGAGCCATTCCCGGCGGCCCCACCAAATCCTCACCACCACCACAGCCAGGCACGTGCTAGGACTCATTTTACAGATGAAGAAACTAAGTCCCCACAGTGGGACAGTCCCACAGCAGGTAACTGGCAGAGACTCAACCTCCTCCTCTGCCCTACAACTCCCACTTAAAAATCTGAGTCCTCGAGTCTGTCCTGCATTTCTCTTAGACCTGGCCAGACCTTTCTCTTCTTGGGACAGTAAGATCAAGGCTCAGGCTTTCCCAGTGATCTCCAAGGCTCGGGTCCAGCCAAGGAGTGGGGCTCGAGCAGGCCTTTGCTCGCTCACGCACAGGGCAACACTGCCCCCGCTCCGTGTGTGTGCATGCACACGAGCAGCCTTGAGAACTGGCTGCAAAGGGGCACTACCTCGCCGACCCCCTCCCTCCAGTTCTGCCTCCCAGACTTCACCTGGTGCTCAGCCCCGACAGGGGGCTCTTCCCAGCCCTGCTCGGAGCCCCACAGGAACTGCACGGCGGCCATGGCTTCCTGGCGCTTGTGCTGAGTCAGTAAGAAGCGTGGGGTCTCGGGCATGCAGCACATCAGCAGCAGCATGAAGGAGGGGGGCACACAGCCCAGCACAGCCAGCCAGCGCCACTCCAGGACCCAGCCTGGATGGGGGGTGCCAGAGGTCAGAGCCAGGGTAAGCAGGCCTGGGTTTTCCTAGCCTGTCCCCTCACCAACTCTAGAGACTCAGTTTAAAGGGTGGGGACCTCACTACCTCTGTATGGCTAACCTTGTGTTACTGATATTATCGTTATTGTTGTTGAAATGTAGAGATGATGAGGGTTCAGCATTATGCTACGTCTGCTCAGTAAATGTTTACGTAGCCATTAAACGAGGCACTCGCTATGTAATGACAGGTATGACATAGCACATTTGTGTAAAAGGTCGGGGCAGGAGAACAAATATATATAGTTCTCATACATGCAGACTCTCTGGAAGGCCACCAAAAGACAGGCAAGGCTGGCTTCCTCGGAGAGTACAGGGGACAGAGAATGAGGGGGACCTTTCTCTGAATACTGGATCACAGAAATTGATCAATGAAAGTGCAGGTTATAATAAGCTGGAGATAATGCTATTGGTGTATCCAGATGTCAATGTCTATACATGGCAGGGCTTTGGCACACTACTGGGCAGCCAGATGGCTGGCAGGAGTCTGTAGAGTCAGGAAGGGAAAACCCTGAGCCTGCATATGGACCACTCTACAGACCCAGAGGGTACATGGCCCGGCCCCGCCACGTCAGGCCAGAAGCCACAGCCCCCCACGGTTCTCAGGCTATCCCTTACCAATTCTTATTTGGGGCTGGTACTTTTCACGTGTCACTAATGTAAACCCTCAACAGCCTTGGACTAGGCGGGGTTATCCCACTTAAAGACGGAAAGTGAGGCTCCCGGGGGCGGTGTGACTAGGCCAAGGTCACACAGCTAGTAAGTGGTGGAGGCCGTCCCTTAATCGGGACTGTCAGATTTGAAGCTTGTGCTCTATCTGCCCCAGTTCTGCTGAAAACACACCTGCCTCCGGAAGCTTCCTCATGTTGGCCCAGCCCTGGAAGCCACCTCCTTCATGCTGCAAATCCAGTTCTGCTATTTCTGAGGGAGAGATGCCTGGGCCCGCCAAGCTCCTGGGTTGAAGATTTTGGGGGCGTCCCACCTGTCCCTGGAATCCTCTGTCACTGCACAGTGAGGTACTGACCTAACCTGTTAGCCCTCCTGCCCCACACCCCCGGAATGGGCTTCTGCTTTGGGAAGATGAGGACGTCACCTTCTCCAGCTCTCCCTGGAACTTAGTCACAAGACCCACATAGCCCAGGATCTCAGGGAGGTAAGCTGGGAACCTGGCACCTTGGGCACTGCCTGTGTGACCTCGGGCAAGTCCCCTGACCTCTGTGAACTTCAGTTTCTATTCCTATAAAGTGGCCACGTGCCCATTAACAGGCACTGAAAGAGATAATGTGAAAACTACCTGCCAGGTAGGCTAGGAGGATGCCGGTGACAACCATCAGCTGCACACAGGAGCCGAGCAGCCCCCGCACCTCGGGGTAGGCGATTTCAGAGATATAGACCTGTTGGCATTAAGATGAGAGCCTCAATTGAGGCTACTACAGGCCCGGTGGGCCCCGAATTGCAAGTCCCAGGTCAGCAGAGCTTTCTTCATACCTCCTCGAACCCCATCAAGTGATCTGTAGCGGGTGTTTAAAGGGATTAAGGGCACATACCTGGCTGCTGTGTGGATGGGGATGGGGATGGGGATGGGTAGGTGGGAGCACAGAGCTCAAATGTTCATTGAATTGTACGAATACCCTTGATAAAATGCAGATTCTGATGCAGCAGGTCTGGGGTGGGGCCCAAGATTCTGCCTTTTTAACTAGCTCCAGGTGACACCCAGGCTGCTGGCCCATTGACCACACTTTGAGTGGTGTCCTTGGAGTGAAAGTAGGAACTCTGCCTCAGTCGATATCAGTGACTGCCACTGCTCCCTCTGGGCTCAGGGGCCAGAAAGGCCTTGCCCATGCTTCTAGGTTTTTCCATACTTTATGCCCATGACTTAGGTGTTTTTTTGCCCAATAAAAAAACCCAAAACAAAAAAATCCAACCCAGCTGCTGCCTGCTGCCCAGCAGATGCGGGTGAAATAAGTGGCAGCTGCAAAGGGACGATTAGGGAGGAACACTGAGCCATCGCTGTCAATCTCAGCCAGGCTGGGGTGTGGGTGGTTGATCATCCAAGCCCATGACCAAGTTCACTGGTCACCAAGCAATCCCAGCTGCCAGGGTCCAAGTCCTTCACAAGCCATGCCAGGGCTGTATGTGCAGTCTTTGAATCCTCACCCACCACATGAGGTTCTCACTTTACAGGGGAGGGAACTGAGGTGCAGAGAGGTGCTCTGCCCCAATAAGTGGCAGAGCTGAGATGTCTCCCAGGTGTGTACAGCTCCAAAGTCATCCTGGGCAATGCTGGGTTAGGGGCAGGCAGGCAGAAGCAGAGGAAGCAGCGGGACGGCTGGTGTGGAGCAGTGAAGGGGAGCATCAGGTCCCAGCAGCCTTTGCTCCCGGGGACAAACCAGAAAAGGATTTTCCTATTAAACTGTAGTCAGTAGTCTGAATGACAGGGAATGGGGGATGGGGGTCCAAGCCATATTGTGAGGCTTCTGCTGCCCGTTCACAGCTGCCATCTTATTTGTAGAGCAAAAGAGAGGCCAGGTTAGGTGGCACAATCCTGGGTTTGAGTAATAGCTTCACCACTGACTAGTTGTGCCTGGACAAAGGACTTAAGTTTCTGAAATTCACTTTATCTGCAAACGGGGCTAATAACCGTGGCTCCTTCGGAGGCGAGGCTCTTGCAAAAGTAAGGGAGATAAAGCAGATAAGGGGCACCCAGGAGGCCTCAGCGGGGAGAACCATGCCCCCAGGTCTATTCCTTCTCTTTGTCCCAGGGAGTGAAGCTGGGGGACACTCACCGGAGCCACTAGCGAGGCAATGCCGCAGGCTAGGCCGGTGAGGAGGCGGCCCCCGAGCAGCATCCACACGTCCTGGGCCGCAGTGATGACAGCAAAGCCGATCACGAAGGGCACGGTGCAGAGCAGGAGGCTCAGCTTGCGACCGGCGCGGTCCACCAACCAGCCGCCCAGCACGCCCCCCGCCGTGGCGCCCAGGGTCACGATGGCCTGGGGGTGACCGCCGACTGAGAAGGGGGTGCCAGGGGGTCGTGGCCCAACCTCGCCTTCCA
>NW_011888876.1:2143163-2152529 GCF_000151845.1 Pteropus vampyrus
TATTCAATGTGTGGGTAGGGCGGAGTTTGCAGAATCATCCAATAGGAGTGTGGTGCGAGAAGGAGGCGGGGTCAAAAAGCGGCCTCAAGCTGAGCCGGCCAATGAGGGCGGAGGGCGGGGACTGTATTTGTGCTTGGAGGCGCCTCTGTCTAGCTTTAACCAATGGGGCTAGGAGTCTGATGAGGGCGGAGCACGTGGGACACGCCCAGGGCTTCCTGCTCCAACTCTGGACAGCTGCAACTGTTCTCTCCCGGGCGGGTCTGCAATTTCTGCTGACCCTTACTCCTGACCCCTCCGCCTGGCCCAGCTCTGCCCATTGAGAGCCGCAGGACGGAAGTTCTCCAGATGACTGTCCTGTGCTGCTCTTTCTCCTCTCGGACGCAGAGCCTGGCCCGGCGCTCCACCTGGGCTGTCCGGGGCGGGGCGTGGCCATGCGGCGCCACAGCCCGCCTTCGTGCGGGTCACCACTCGGAGTCCTCAGACTGCTGACAGCTACAGAGCCTGCGACGAGCGGGACCTCCAAGTGCTGAGGACCTGCGTTGGGCGGGGTCCCCCATGCCTCATATGTGTGACTAATCTGTGTTTACACGATGAGCTGGATGCACCCTGTTAAGTTCCACTCACTTCACAGATCATCCTGACTCTTGAATCTTCATCTAAATACCTCCTAACTTTGAGCCCCGGGCAGATGTTAATATCCGGACACTCTACGTGTGCACCCAAGTCACTGCTGGAGGTGAGGCTGAGATCAGGCTCTGGAGAATCCAGCCATTTGTATCCAACACTCTGGGTTCAGGCAGCTGCAGGGGGGTGCGGTGTAATTCTGGAAAGAACCAGGGCTTTGAGAGTAAGAGGCTTAGCTCCTAATCTTTCTCTGGGCCTCCATTTCCTCATCTTTAGGTGGGGATGACAATATCTGTCTTTCAAGAAAGTTTTGAGTAGGGGCAGTGCATATAAAACACCAAACACATGCGAAGCACTCAAATGCTAGCCAGTATGATGATCATGATAGTTGTTTTACCTAGTGCAACCACCTGACTGTACTATCTTTAAAGACTTAGGCAACCTCCCCTCTGTGCTTACACAGCATCTTGTTGCTCGAGTTATAAACTCTTATCACAGCACTTTTGCACTGCTTTGTGGTCACCTGTTTCCTTCTCTCCCTCCCCCGGTGGACACGACCTCCTCCTCTGGATGGCACCCAGTGTTTGTACAGTGGATGCATGCCTCAAGTTCCATGGGCAAACTGCTCAGTTAGATGGTTTATTCTGTAACTCAGTCAGTGGGGTATGTGGAGAGGATGCCCCAGGGAGCCCAGCTAGTACCAGCCAGCCCTCTGAGCCGTGTCTGATGGTATCTGTCTGAGGGTCTCCCTCCCCATGAGTGTACAGCGTTCACTTCTTGACCTTTGTAAGCAGGAAGTGCTGCCATAGCCGTGTCCCGCCCCGCTTTATCGAGCTATGCACCCTCGGTCTGATTAGTAAGGTCCACCTCTTGCCCTTTCTACAATCATTCTTCAGATCTGTGTCGTTGGTCAAATCATGAGGCGGCTATGATGCTGTCTGCATTTGGGAAGAATGGTCTAAAAAGCTATCAGTTTTCCTATTCCAGGTTGAGAAGCAAGAAACTTCAGGGGGAAAGATGACAGGAAAAACACACATACAAGCTCATAAAGCTTCCAGTTTAGTTGAACATGAAAAACACCAGCCAGATCCAACTGACACAAGACACTCAAGCCTGGCTCCGTATGGCGGACAGGGGAGGGCGCACAGCTCCGGGGTCAGAGAACTCACAGGCTCAAACCATTGCCCCTTTCTGAGCCTCAGTTTCCTTATTTGAAAGCAAAAAATAATAAAACCGAATTCACAAAACTTTCTGGTGAGGTCGAGATACAGTGTGTAGTTGATTTTGTGTTTTTTCCTACATATGAAAAGGGCATAACAAAACACAAAAGAAGGGGATGCTGAGGCTGCAAAGACCGTGAGAAGACACATTTGGTTGTAAACGCCCCGCCTGGGTCTACCTAAAAAGCATGGTCTGTACTTTATTACTAATTTACTGTCATACTCTTGCCTCTTTTCTTCCCCTGAAGGGATCCAGGCAGCCTTCAGCTTAGATTCATCTTGTTGGACCATTTGTGGGACAGGTGGGTGGCGGGGGCGGGGGAAGCTCTACTCACAGTATGCGAGGCCCACGAAGAGGCAGGATCCAAACTTCCGTCAAACCTGTCAGATCAAGGTCATGTCACACACAGCTCTCTGCACTTAACAGAGAAGACCTGCAGAACTCCTCAGGGTTGCTTGAACAGGAGAAACCATTTAATGTTTCTTCTGATGGGGAATATCAGCAAGAAGAAATATAATAAAGTGGATTGTCCGACTAAAACCAAAGGTAAATCGCCTTTTCCACACAGATTAAATTTTTTACAATGTCAGTGAAATTAGATTTTCCCCTTCGACGGGTCCTGGCTAGAGGCTGACATTTCGGTTTCATTTACATTTGGCCAAACCCACATTTCCTTCTCACTCTGAGGAGGGAGCAAGAGAAGCCAGATGAATAACAAGAGGAGAGGGAATCATTTAGTTCATGTGAGACAGCAAAGTGGACCCAAACGAGAGGAGGGAACTTGAGAATGATAATTTCGATAACTGTTCCTTGGTTATATGATCTCAGAGTAACAATAAAACCGAACAAAGTAATCTGAAGATTACTTAACAAGCTCCTATACCTTATTATTTTTTGTGAGACACGAGGAAGAAGGAACGGGAGCTTCTAAGATCTAACCACTCGGCTTTTCTCTAAAGTCTACAGGTAGGAATGCAGCTGGTTCCAATCATAGCGAAACAGTAACGGGCCAAAGGTACAGAAAGAAAACTTATTTATAATAAATTTTAAAAGCAATGGCTTTTCTTTATAAAAGAAACACATTAGGTGACATAAATCAAAACCGTAATGAAAAATAATTTTTCCATCTACGTATATAAAACATAAGAAAAGGTTGCCGTAAATAAGAATGAACATTTTTGATTTATTCAAAGTTTCGATCTAAAACCTCAGTGAAATCTACCACCTATATTACAAGGGGACTGATGGTTCCTGAACAGAATGAAACAAAAGTTGAGAAAAATGGCACCAGACATTGGAAAGTGAGCCAAACTGGCCGAGTGTGCAGAAGGTTTGGTCCAAGAGATCACGGACAGGGTAAAAGCCACATCTGTTGAGGAATAATGTTAGAACTGGTTAAAGAGTATAAACCTCCATAAGAAAATTAAAGTTGGTGAACTAGATTCAGCCTGTTTACTTCAAGTCAATAATGTCCTCATCTGAGAAAGTCGTGAGCTGAAACGGGCTGCTGCCCCAGGCTGGGCTGCCTTCTCTGTCGGCCCCAGGGTCTAGGTTGGAGCCCGTTGAGTGGCAGTGCCCCTCGGGATTGGCTTCGGAAGCAGAAGGACTTTCCAAGGAGCCCAACGTGATCCTAGAAGAGAAAAATCATTGGAAAAAGCCATTGCTTCTAGGATCCCAGCAGCTGGGAACACAGCTGGGCCGGGCCTATTATGTCGGGCCGTTTCCGGCTCATCTGAGCTCGTAAGCCCGTCTCTCACACCCCAGCCCCCACCTGTTATGGAGGAGGAGTCACTCCTCACCCCAGTAGAGCTTGGGTTCTGCAGGCAGATAACCCCAAGTCATGGGCTGTGTGTTTTAAAGGCCAATGGTGACACATCGGAGGGGTTTGTGAAACACCATTTACCTTTCTCAAGTGCCAGGCCTGCTAATGTTACTCGAAATCTCAGACCCTCCTGTGGCTCCCATAACCTGAGGATAAGGCTGAAATTCCTACCCAGGGGACCACAGGCCACAGGACCTGGCCCTGCCAGACCCTCCGGCCTTCTCCCAGCCCCTTAGTGCATCTCCGTGTCTCTCTCTCAGCTCAATGTCACTTCCTCGAAGAAGCCCTCCTTGATCTCCTCCCACCAAAGCAGAGCTTCTATCCACCCTACCCCCATCGTTCATTTTCTTTTAAATTTCCTTACAGCACTTGTCACTATTGGGAATGACTTAATGTGCTGATTTGTGTATAGGTTCATTGTCTGTTTCTTCACACTAGAATGTAAAGTCCACGAGGGCAGGGTCCTTGTCACGTACGAGGGGCTCAGTAAGTGTCTGTTAGATTAAAGCATGAGTAGTGCTGCCCCCACTTTGCCAGGCTGATGCTTACTTGATTATAAGACTCAGCTCAGCCTCTCCTGGTGTTTGAGACCCTCCCTGTCCCAGGCCTGGGGTGGATGGCAGCCCTCATTCTTCTGGATCACCTGCCCCCCTGGAATGCTATACTTCCTAGGATGTCCTTCTTGGCCTTCCCCACTGGCCCGTGGACCCCCTGAAGGTCATCTCCGAATCCCCAACACCCAGCTCAGTGCCAGGCACGCCGTGTGTTGAATGAGGTAATGGAGCATGCGTAATGTTGCTTGAGGGACGCGGAGAATCTTAGGGGACAAATCAGTGGGATCCAACAAGTATTCATTGACATGTGATACTGAACTGCCATCCAGAGAGTCTGCAGTGGTTTCTATTCCCACCAGAAGTATTAGAGAGTGCCTTTTTCTTGTCATTCTTACTGAGTATTTTTGTTTAAAAAACCTCTCTGTCAATCTGGTGAGCCAAACAATAAAAGTCTCTTCCTGTATGTTAATGAGCATTTGCTGGATTGCTAGTGAAGTAGCCCATTTGTCTGGGCCTCTTCCTGGCAGGCTGTGGTCTAGGGACCCTCTGCTGAGCTCGGTCAAGAGCATCGTCCATGATCAGACAGGGCCTCGTGGCAGTGCTGTGACCTGAAGGGCTACCGTCCTGAGCAGGGCCGCAGGGGGCTGCTTCCTTTACCTGTCACTGCTGGTTGATCTCATTGTCCCTGGCTTGGAGCCTCCTTGGCTTTCTTCTAACTGCTTCCGGGCTTTTGATTTGGGCTTTGGTGCTCCTTCTGACCTGGGTCCCCCTTCATCGGCGAGGCCTGGATTGCAAGGGAGAATCACGGGTCAGAGGGTCATCTTCACTGGGCTGCCATGGAGATAGAAAATGCCCTTTCCTTCTCGGGAAATTGGGTTGGGAATTGGTGCGTTACTGGGATAGAGTCAGAAAGAAATAAAGTATATATTTCTAAATGATTGTTTTTCTTGTTTGTGGAAGCTTCTATTTTCCCGGTTATAAAAAATATATACATGTTGCCCCCCAAAAGTTAAAAAAATCATAGACTCAGAAGAGTCTCATGAAGGAGAGAGAATCTACAATCCTATTGGTGGAAACTGTAATTCTCCAACTCAGAGGTTCGATTTCAGAAAAGCACAGTGGCTTGTTAAACGGTTAAAGATCAAGCTTTCATAGGAAAGAGTGGGTTAAAAATAGCAACACATGTATTTTCAAAGCACAGCGGAAAGCACCAACTTCTAAAACCAGTGGACTTTGGCAGCGTCAAAGCTTGTGCTGTCAGGTGGACCGAATCCCTTCTCCAGTTTTTTTTCTTTGAAACATGACTGTAGGGCAGGCTTGTGCTCGGGCCACTGTCCTTACAGTTTTGTGCCATGCAGCTCCCAATTTAAGTTTTCAAACCCGTCCTTACTGGCTTAACGCATCACTTCCATTTTTCCGCATTTGGTTTTCACAATTCTGAGCAAAAGCCTAGCCTTTTCACAGTTTATCACGGTGCTTTCTTTTTCTCTGGTCTGGTCTCCCATGTGTAGATGAAGAGAGAAAAGCCTAACAGACATCTTGCATCTGCATCACCCCCACAGACCTGCCCCCACGGTTTAGGGGGCTTCAAAAAGTGATAACTGAACTGCACCGCAAATATGGACAAACGTGATAAATTTAAACTTTGGGATATATAAATATAAAATGTTATCTCAGAACTGTAGGATATAAATCCTTCTAGACTTTTTCTTTTCCCCAGGAAATCATACCTACATAGATACTTAAAATTTAAAAGACTGTATCAGACTAGACATACTATTTACCAACTGCCTTGCCCCACCTTGCCATGGTTTTGGGCAGCTTTCCACTCCAATAAACACAGATGGACACGTCAATGTTGGGGTTGAGCTGCATAGGATTCTTTGGTGGAGGTGCGCTGTAATTTATTTATAAATCCCGTATTAAAGGGGAAGTTTCTTTTTAACTCATCGTTTTTGAGGATGATGAAAATCCAAAGATAAAACCAGCTGGTATATTTACTAACAGGGAACAGAGAGAAATCCAGAGCCATTACCCAGCAGCTCCCTGCGAGTCCTGCTCGCTATTTCTTTAATCTCCATCCGGGACAGGGACAAGGAGTGAGTGACCGGAATGGCGGCAATGCCAACTCCGATGGAGGTGGGCGGGGTGATGACCTTGGAGACTAAGGGCGATTTCAGAGGTCGCTCGATGCTTCTGCCGACAAGGTTTCTGAGCGGAATCTTGTATAGGTTTTTTAACTGAATTTCACCTGAAATATGATTTAGAAAAGAACATCAGAACGTTAAGAAAAGTTCATATTATTCTCGAGAGGCTAATTTCTGGTTCCTCAACCTAATTAGCATGAAGGAAGATTTCATGTCGCTCGCTGATCTCCCAAGTCCCATGAGGAGCAAACAAGTGATGGTGCCTGGCGGCTTTGTTTTCTAAGGGCACCATTTTCATCGGTAAACTGGATAAAATGCACCCACTACTTGTTATGCCTGCAAAGGAGCAAAGAGCAGACAAGACCCTAAGCAGCTGCGGCACCACCAGCAGCACGGCCACCTGCTTGGGGAGCCCTGTGCTTACAGTAACAAGTAGCCATAAAGACAACCGATGTGGCGAGAAGTTGGGACAAGCTGTGGTTGAGCGACCGGGAACCACAGCAAAGGCCTCTGGGATTCGTGGGCAAAGCCAGATAGGGTGAAAGGCTGGGTGTGCTGAGTAACGTGTAGGTTTTATGGCCATATCCCTTCAGCTACAAAACACACGGTGTAGTTAACATCCCTGAAGGAAAAATAACTTTGCTAGGCAAGTCGGAATCTCTCTAGCCCTCAACTCCCTTCCCCCCAATGAAACAAGCTTCTTTTTTTTTTTCATGATGAGATCTTTGTTGTTATTGTTGTTAGCACAAAGTTTCTTAAGAACGCAACCAAAGCATTTGGAATGTAAGTTTTGAAAGATGACTTTCTTAGGCAGTAATTGCATGTTGATACTGGACAACGAACTAGACAAATCAGAATAGATTAAAAATATCTATTAATAAGACAGTAGAAATGGACTTCACCTTCCCCCAGGGAAGAAGGAAACACTGGAGCATCTCGGCCTGGGGGTGTCTGAGGAGAATTGTGGGCACTGGGCCCCTTAGAGCTGCCTCCCGACGAGACCTCATTCACAGCCGTGGTTGCTGTGAAGTATATATCCGACTAGAAAGAAAGAGAAATATTACCGAGCTGCCTGGGGTTGCAGGCCCTGCACCCATGCGCCCTCCTGTCATCACTGCCAACGATGCCTGGGGACGGGGACTCCCGGGGGAAAGCCCCGCATAGCCAGGCCAGACTTTTCCTGAGTACTCAGCTCCCCACAATTTTTCTTATCTATCTGCTGATACACCTTCTGCAAACACAAACACGACACACACTCCCCTAACTTCTCAGCCGCCTGGAGTGTCAGAACTGGAGAGGATATGGGGTCTTAGCTAGGTCTCCTTACAGACAGGAAGCGGGTCACTCACACACTGAGCGAGCACACCTGTGACGTGCTGGCTCCAGTGACAACGGCAGGGTGGTGTGTGAGCCCACGCCGATTTTCAGGGATTTTTCCTACACTTACTATTATCCATGCTCTTGAGGTTATTTACAGCAATAGATCTGAGTGGTGGAAATACTGTACAATGATGGTTCCTGAGCACTGCTTCCCAACTCTGTGCCCGGGGTGTCACCCGGGAGGCTTGAAATCAGTCACACCGCGGAAACTGACAAACGCTACAAATCTGAGCTTGACTGGTGGTTTTGCTGATCGTCTAGACTTAAAGGGATGGAGGAGTGATGAGGATGAAGGTACGTTGAGATTAGTGCTGAAACCGAAAAAAGTTTTGGTTTAATGACTGATCTGTGTGAGGGTGAGGAGCAGTTTCACAATAGATCACATATCAGATTTAATGACAATAACCTACTTGGAAAAAGAATGAATGGACTGAGCCATAACTCCAGCTGTAAAATTTTCCTTGAACTGCAGCCATAGATTGGCTGCCAATAAAAGAGATGGGCAAAAATTAACAAAAGCATTTCGTGAGAGCCAGTTGGCTAAATGGACATGAACATAAAAGGCACTGTCTACTTTATTATTCGTAAATCGTAAGCTGTTTTAATTTTTATGTACAATTCATAATCGATGAATGTACGGATGTATGTACGTGCACACACACGCACATTTAGTTAAACATTTATCATGACACCACAGGGCCATGCTAGCGATTCAAGCAGCTCAGTCCTTGCTGTCACAGAGCAGTCGCCCGTGACCAGATGTGATGCATGTCAGGATGGACAAAGTGCCACGGGGAGTGTGGCAGGGGGACCAGCCCGGTCTGGCAGGGCTGGGGAAGACTGTGCGGGGCCAACTCGGGCAGGGGACTACAGTCGTTCTCCTGGATCATGGACCAGTGACAGAAGACACCCTGGAGGGCCATCTTTTCTTCCTGTGTCCCTCGGTTTTGCTCTAATGCTGGGTTACTAGACGTGGATCACTCAGTCAGCCATACAGAATTCAGGGGATTCAAATTCACACTGAGGATTAGAAAGTGGCAAAGGAAGAATGCCCTACTGCGAGCGCTTACTTTTCTAGACTGTCCTCGGACTGTCCTTCGGTACGACCTAGTCTGATGAGGGGGCGGGTATCTCTTTTCAGCTGAGTGCTCCCCAACTGCCACCAGCACTGAATGACTCTTAACAAGACTAGGGAGAGGCGTTTTTAAGCCCAAAACGCCTCACATGAAAACCCAACCGATGAGTCTTCTCCGTCTCTCCTCTGGCACTTTGACACACAGATGGCGCTGTCATCACGAGCCTGACTGGATGAGACCTCCGGGTGCCCCTCAGACAGAGGCGAAGTCCCACGTGTACTCACCCTGGAGGCCACGAGCTGCAGCTGGGGCAGGACCGCCGTGTGGACCAGGTTCCCGTTCACTACCAGGCGGATCTCGATGGAGTCGGTGGTGAAGGCCAGCAGGTACGGGAAAGCACAGACTGCAAGGCCACGGGCTGCGTCAGCTCCCAGCCCCCCGGCTCGTGGCTGTGGGGGCGCCACGATGGCCTCGCATCCATCCTCCCTCCTCTGCAAACTTCCATCTCGCCCATTCGTCTGGCTGCTTCTCTTCTTCCTTCA
>NW_011888876.1:2152579-2156914 GCF_000151845.1 Pteropus vampyrus
TTTCAGCTGAGTGCTCCCCAACTGCCACCAGCACTGAATGACTCTTAACAAGACTAGGGAGAGGCGTTTTTAAGCCCAAAACGCCTCACATGAAAACCCAACCGATGAGTCTTCTCCGTCTCTCCTCTGGCACTTTGACACACAGATGGCGCTGTCATCACGAGCCTGACTGGATGAGACCTCCGGGTGCCCCTCAGACAGAGGCGAAGTCCCACGTGTACTCACCCTGGAGGCCACGAGCTGCAGCTGGGGCAGGACCGCCGTGTGGACCAGGTTCCCGTTCACTACCAGGCGGATCTCGATGGAGTCGGTGGTGAAGGCCAGCAGGTACGGGAAAGCACAGACTGCAAGGCCACGGGCTGCGTCAGCTCCCAGCCCCCCGGCTCGTGGCTGTGGGGGCGCCACGATGGCCTCGCATCCATCCTCCCTCCTCTGCAAACTTCCATCTCGCCCATTCGTCTGGCTGCTTCTCTTCTTCCTTCACGGGGCATGCCCCCCCAATTCTAAGACAGCCTTCACTCCCAGGACAGCCTCCCCTCCGCTGCCCAGCTTCCGTGCTGGCTCCATTTCTCGCTGCCATCTTTTCCTCCTGCAATCCTGTAACCAGACCTGCGGAGGCTCCCCGCCCGAGACCTGCGAGATGCCCCCTTACCGTCCAGACTACCGCTGACAGCCCCCCGTCCCTCAGCACAGCCCTTCTGCCTGGAAGCCCTCGCCGGGACTCATGCGGCCTCTCGTCAGGTCCTCCACCTCTCGCGTGTGTCCGGCAGGGGCTGCGTCTCACTCCTCACTGTCCCTCACAGTGTCCCTCGGGTTCGAGGGGTTTGCTGAGTTAGTTTTTATAGGTCAGCCCTCCTTCTTGACATCAGTGTCACGACACACTGACCCCCGGGCCCTGCACCTGCCTGGTCGCCCACTGATCCCACTTTTGCCTTTTTTTCTTTTTTTTACTGGCTCCTTCACGCGCCCTCGTCTCTGCATGGCCCGCTCTCTCTGCCCTCTCTCTGGTGAATGCATCCGTTTTCTTGGCTTCACACTCGCTCTATGACACCCCCGTCTTGTCTTGCTCTCTCAAGTGACCTCCAGTGTCGTGGCTCAGAACCTGAAAGCCATTTCCGCCCTTCCCTCTTTTTTTATTATTATTATTTTTTAACCATATCTAATCTGTCAAGAAGCCCGACCAGTCCTTCAGTTTCTTGGGATCGGCAACTCTGCTCTCCTCGCAAGGCTCTATCTATCATGTTTACCTCTCGACAAATTCTCTTTCCTTGAGGAAAACGGTCCTAGCTCAAATATTCTCGGCTCGCTCTCACCGGGCAGATGCCCGGCTGTGGCTCTTGAACCACAGAAACGAGGCACCCCCACTCACGTCCTGACACTTCCGTGGCAGGCGAAGCACCCAAGGTTTTGCGATTCCGGATTTTCGAGCTTCGCGAGAGTTAAGAATGGCGCTGAATGCACTGTGCCTCGCCTCCCAGTCAGTCAGCGTTTTGAGGCTGGGTCTCTTGCTTTCGAATTTTAGAAAGAGGAACGCGAGGCCCAGAAATGGAAGGGCGCTCAAAGATACCCCGGCGCGGAAGCTGAGATCAAACTGATCTCAAATGCTCACGTGCTCAGGCGCTGAGGACAACAACCCGGAGGTCCAGTGAGAGACAACAGTCCCCAAAGGGGGACAATAAAAGCAATTAAAGAAGAACAAGAACACTGAGTACTCATCAGATTCACATAATTTACGGCGATTTAGCAGAAAGCCAGGGGGTTTGCTCCCACCGGGGTTAAAGAGCTCAGACAAATCTACGCAAGGGGGCGCGTGGTATCGGAAAGGTTTCTCTTACCCATGGCAGAAGGAGCCTGGTTCCAGCAGAACTGGAAATCTGACGCGGAGGGCCGGACCAAAAAAGAGCCCCCATTAAACGGACAAACTTTTTTATAGATGCAACTGTCTGCAACGAAACAATAGCGACTCATTTTTGTGAGAGGCAACACTTAGATCGCTGTACTTAGATAAATGAGAAACAGACAACAAGAATAGCATCCTATCTGCTCGTCCTTTACAAAGAGCTGGTACGAATATTGTCACGACGCCAGATTCTGAGGGTCAGGAGGCCCTCGGCGCCAGAGTGACAGACAGGACCACTACAAGGAATCGTAGCTGCCATGTGGGGAGAATCTACCACGTGCCAGGCGCTGAGCTTTAGAAACACTATCTGTTCAGCCTGTCCAGCCTTCTGAAGCAGATACTAGCACTACGTTCATTTTACAGATGAGGAAACTGAGTCAAGGAGAGGTGAAGTAGCTTGTCCAAAGTCTGTCCCCCAGTGCTACGTGGCAGAGGACACGGGTCTGCCCGATTGCAGAGAATGGACGCTCGGTGGTCACCCTCAGGTGGAGGAAGCCCTCACGCACTGAGCCCCACTCAACAGGACAACTCCCCGTTCCTCCCCACATTTTACTACGAAAACCTGAAGCCGTGTGCCTGTATCACCGTGGTGAGCCTGAGCCAGCATCAGATCAAGGCCAGTTGCCTCTGCTGCCCTGTTGCTGGCCTCTGAGCGCCAAACACAAGTCCAGGTGGTTCGCCCCCTCTCGGAGTGAGCAAGTCCACGTGGAAACAGAGGCCCCTTGTACTCCAGAAGCCCATCATGTTTTACTCTACCATTTCTTTTTAAATTCCTATATAAATTGAGATATAATTTATATATTATAACATCTGTCCATTTTCAGTGTGCAGCTCAATGAATTTTAGTCTCTTTCGAGTTGGACATCGTCACGATCTGACTGTGCGAGATTTTCATCACCCTAAAACGCAGACTCGTGCCCACGAAGCAGTCGCTCCCGTCCCTGGTGCTGGAATGGAAAGCTGCACCCTCTCTGGGAGAGGGGCGGATGTGGGAGCAGAACGGCTGATGGGGACCCGTGAGGTCAGGCAAGAATGGTGGCGGGGGACAGGGTGGGGACAGCAGCAGCCACGGCCCACCGGAAGCTCCAGCCCAGTCAAATCTTTCTGGAACGTCCCGCCCCCTTGGGGCTTAGGGACTCCTTTGATGTGGCTACTGTGCCTTGCAAAACAGGTATCTTGCACTGTCTTGTAACTATGTATTCAGCAAAGTGAGTTATGGGGGAAGAAACAACTAACTCGAGTCAGTATCGTTTGATTTTGCTACAGCGGATTCACTAGGGGAGAAAAAGCAGCCTCGCTCTCAGCTAAAGACCTTGCTTCCCTAGAAAACAGATGCCCGGGGTCTGTCTTCGCGTGGCCCCCGCCTGCCATGCCCTCGCCTGCCTCCTCCTGGGACTGGATGCCCTGAGGCTCGGCCAGTCCTCCTTCTCCCATGCTGGCCCCTCTGCTTTCCCTCCTGGGAGCCCGCTCTGGCGATTCTCCCCTGTCCTGCATCACCCCGTTGCCTTCCGCACTGGATCGTTCCTGACGGCCTTACGACATCGCTGCTTATGCCACTTTCTAGAAAAACTAAACCCATCTGAGCTCTCGTCTCCCCGTAGCTATCCCTCCCTTCCTTCCTCTTTCCCCCGGAGAGCCAGATTCTTTGAAAGAGCCGCCGTCTGGTCTCTTCTCCCTAGACCTCTTCGCCATTCCCTCGTGTCCTGTGCGGTCAGGCTTTCGCTCCCACCGCTGACCCAGAGACACCTGCTCCGACCCAGGTTTCCGAATGCCCCGCCCCTCATCACCTTGCACCCCCGAGAGCAGCTCTCAGACCCTGGGTCCCCTGGTCTGAGACAAAGGACACAGCAGGCCACTCCCTTCGTAAACACTGCCTTTTGGGACCCGCCTCCCCTTGGTTTGCTTTTCTGGCCTCCCCTCAGTCTTTGCTGGTCCCTCCTGCCTCTGCCTCTGCCTCTGCCCTGCTCTCTGTCTCTGAAATCTCTTTAGTCTCCTGACTCTAAATGTCACTTAATGCTAATGAGGCCCAGCGGCTATCTCCGCCAGCCCTTCCCCTGAGCTCTGGACTTGAACGGCCAGCTGATCGCTCAGGGTCTCCATCTGGCCGCCTACCAAGCTCAGATGCATCACCGGCTTCTCGACCGCCCCCCGACCCTCTGGGTAAATGGCACTCTCCGTTCGTCCAGCTGCTCGTGCCCCAAACTGCAGAATCTTCCCTTTCTCTTCCTCTCACATCCCACATTTGACTCGCCAGCAAACTATCTCGGTTCTCATATTTAAAACAGCTCTGGGATCGGACGGCTTCTCAGCCCCTGCACTGCTGTCGTTCTGGTCCAAGCCACTGTCCCCTTTCATCGGCTGAGCGCAGCCACCTCCTAGCTGCTCTCCCCACCTCCACCTGCTTCAGGTAATTCTCAGCCGGAGTTATCCCTGCA
>NW_011888876.1:2156964-2164111 GCF_000151845.1 Pteropus vampyrus
GGAAGCTCCAGCCCAGTCAAATCTTTCTGGAACGTCCCGCCCCCTTGGGGCTTAGGGACTCCTTTGATGTGGCTACTGTGCCTTGCAAAACAGGTATCTTGCACTGTCTTGTAACTATGTATTCAGCAAAGTGAGTTATGGGGGAAGAAACAACTAACTCGAGTCAGTATCGTTTGATTTTGCTACAGCGGATTCACTAGGGGAGAAAAAGCAGCCTCGCTCTCAGCTAAAGACCTTGCTTCCCTAGAAAACAGATGCCCGGGGTCTGTCTTCGCGTGGCCCCCGCCTGCCATGCCCTCGCCTGCCTCCTCCTGGGACTGGATGCCCTGAGGCTCGGCCAGTCCTCCTTCTCCCATGCTGGCCCCTCTGCTTTCCCTCCTGGGAGCCCGCTCTGGCGATTCTCCCCTGTCCTGCATCACCCCGTTGCCTTCCGCACTGGATCGTTCCTGACGGCCTTACGACATCGCTGCTTATGCCACTTTCTAGAAAAACTAAACCCATCTGAGCTCTCGTCTCCCCGTAGCTATCCCTCCCTTCCTTCCTCTTTCCCCCGGAGAGCCAGATTCTTTGAAAGAGCCGCCGTCTGGTCTCTTCTCCCTAGACCTCTTCGCCATTCCCTCGTGTCCTGTGCGGTCAGGCTTTCGCTCCCACCGCTGACCCAGAGACACCTGCTCCGACCCAGGTTTCCGAATGCCCCGCCCCTCATCACCTTGCACCCCCGAGAGCAGCTCTCAGACCCTGGGTCCCCTGGTCTGAGACAAAGGACACAGCAGGCCACTCCCTTCGTAAACACTGCCTTTTGGGACCCGCCTCCCCTTGGTTTGCTTTTCTGGCCTCCCCTCAGTCTTTGCTGGTCCCTCCTGCCTCTGCCTCTGCCTCTGCCCTGCTCTCTGTCTCTGAAATCTCTTTAGTCTCCTGACTCTAAATGTCACTTAATGCTAATGAGGCCCAGCGGCTATCTCCGCCAGCCCTTCCCCTGAGCTCTGGACTTGAACGGCCAGCTGATCGCTCAGGGTCTCCATCTGGCCGCCTACCAAGCTCAGATGCATCACCGGCTTCTCGACCGCCCCCTGACCCTCTGGGTAAATGGCACTCTCCGTTCGTCCAGCTGCTCGTGCCCCAAACTGCAGAATCTTCCCTTTCTCTTCCTCTCACATCCCACATTTGACTCGTCAGCAAACTATCTCGGTTCTCATATTTAAAACAGCTCTGGGATCGGACGGCTTCTCAGCCCCTGCACTGCTGTCGTTCTGGTCCAAGCCACTGTCCCCTTTCATCGGCTGAGCGCAGCCACCTCCTAGCTGCTCTCCCCACCTCCACCTGCTTCAGGTAATTCTCAGCCGGAGTTATCCCTGCATGTGTGATTCAGACCATGCCATCCCTTTGCTCAAAATCCTCCCTTCGCTCGTCAGAGCAAAATGCGAAGGCCTCATCTGACTCGGTCCCCTCTGCCGATGTCATTGTATCCACTCGTGCTCTCACTCGCTCTCTTGGTCATCATCTCAGGGTCACCGTGAACGCACCGGGAGAGGGGGCCTCCGAATCAGACCGAAACAACTTAGAAAAAGTAAGCGAAGGGCGCCTCTCGGACCCCGGAGCTGTGGGGCGCGTGCGCACTGGCCGTGCCGGCGTCCACGCCTGGCACGTCCCTAACCTATGAGCTCACTGCGGTCCCTGCTGGTGGCTCTCACTGTTGTGTCACTACAGCCTCCAGGGCGCCTGGCACAGAGAAGGTCATTCATCGGGGTTAACAAGGGCAGCCTGGATGGGGGGCCGGCGTGAGGGACAAGACACTTAGAATGTCACTGCACTTCCCACAGCGTGTGACCTTCGCTCTGTTGACTTTGCCCAGCCAGCAGGTGGACAACAGGGTGACAGATACTATTTCTAATTTTAAAATACATTTCTCCGAGAAAAAGTCCTTTTCTGCATGTGGAAAAATCTATAGAGGTTAAAAACTGGGTTCTGAGTTAATACTCCGGTGAATCCGGACTGAGAGAGGAAAAATAAAATCTGCTGTGCCTGGCACGGTGGTACAGGCTTTACGTGCACAATCCCATTCAACCCACACAACAGTCAGGCTGGTGTTCTTCACGTTACTCGTCTGGAAGTTAAGCCTTTGTGAGGTTACATGCAGTCGCGTGGAGAGTAAGTGGTTCTATGGCAGCTTTTCCAGTTTTTCTTGTGTGATTATCTTTACAACATCGTCCGCAGAGTTCACCCTTAGTGCAGAGACTTACTATTTGCATTAAAGGTGAATCATGACTCTGTGCTCAGGTCACAGCCATATTTTCTTTCTTTTTTAAAGCAAAGACTGACCCTGGTATTCAAGGTAAAATAAGAACGTCATCAACGTATCGTCCAATTTATACTTTCTCCCCCATTGAAGTTTACCTTGCAAATACATTTTCCTCAAATAACATGTAACTAGAAGGCATAATATCTATTATAAAATATTTAAATCTTTAACATATCTGAGATAAAAATTTCCCTCTCTAAAACTCGGAGTTTATAGAAGTTATTTTTGTTGTTGTTGTTGTTGTTTGTTTGTTTGTTTTAATAGAAAGGAATTGACTTAAATGATAAAAATAAGCCTCAGATTTGGGGGCGGGGGGACAAAATCATTCTACAGCACCCTACAGAAAAGGGCGTTTAATTGTACAGGCATCTGTAACCGAGACAAGAACACGGAATAGAACAAGCAAGTAAGTGTGCACTGCGTGTGCGGGGGAAGGAGTTACAGAAGTGACCTGGGTACCTGGGGTTGTTCACCAGGGACCCGCCAACCTGCTGGGAGACGGAAAACCCAAGACAGATTCCTGACGCCCAGAAGAGGAGGAAGTGACACGGTTTGGGAGAGATCGAGGCGGGTCTGGGAACCTCTGGGGCTGCCAAGGCCCTGACCCACGTGGGAAACCTAAAGGTACAGAGGTTGTCTCTCCGATGGCCTGGCAGACCTAAGGAGACAGACCCACGTGGATCTCATCCTCAGATGAAACCAGAAGATTGAAGCCGCCAAGAAGATTGTAACTGCCAAGGGGCTCCGCCAGACAAAGAGGCCGCTGGAGCCACGCCTGGACCACTCCATCCGTGTGCAGGAGGGCTGCCTGCTCCAGTGGGTCACTTCGTGTGTGGCAGAGAGGATGTCATGCTCATTTGTTTCCATGCCTCCTCTTCGTTATGGGATTCACTCTCCCGTTCTGAAAACCTGCTCTATCTTTCTGTTCTTAACTTCTCTCCCACTGAAAACCCCTCCCATCTTTTTAAGAAGTTAAAATAAAAATCTACATCGGTTTTTAAAGCATTCTGCCACGAGTTTTTCTTAGATTTTCCACTAAAGTAAAAAGACTACACTTTAAAGAGATTAGCATCTTAGAGAACTGACTTCAAACATGTTGACTCCTATTCTCCTTTGTCCCCAGGAATCTAGGACAAAGGGCAGCAGTGGCATCCGGGAACTATGCTGGAGCGTGGGTGGTGTGGCCTGTTCCTGTCACCTTGCCCGTGTGGCCCTTCTCATCAAATGGCCTATTAAAGACCGGTCCTTTTCAGGAGGGTTTAGATAGCTCTGTGGCCAAAACAGTGTAAAAGAACAATTTATAAATGAAGAGGCTTCTCCCCTGTGACTTCACCTTCTCTTAACTTACGCCCCATAAATCTCACATTTTGAAAGATGTTTACCAAACCATTTTTTTCTACTGATAATTAGCTTTTCCATGCTTATTAATCAAAGATTAATTAATCGACATATCTGCCCCGTGTGATATAACCAGCAGTACCCACTCTAAATCGATACAACTGTAGGCTTGTAGGCTGAAAAAATGTTTTCCTGTTTTAGTTAGACTGGGCAGCTTTATCCAGGAAAATGACTTAGTACTTTTTGCCTGAAGAAAAAAAAATCCCGTCTTAGTGTAGTACAATATTAATTTTGAAATTAGCTGAAAATCCTTAAAGAACCTATTAGGCACCTTGGGTTTGCACGAAACCCACCAGGCCACGTGACCCAAACTAACCCAGCTGAGGTGGGATACGCAGGTTGAGGCTGATTTCATTAACACCTGAGAAATAGCAAAAAGTAGAATAGTAACTGTGGTTAAAATCTGGGGAGGCTGGAGTCAAGAGGGCCCCAAATGTGAACCCCGAGTGTGCTGCTTTGCAGCCACGTGATTTTGAGAATGGCAGTTCACCTCTCCGGGCCTCAGCTGCCTTATCTCCAAACTACAGATGATAACAGTACCTGAGAATTAAAGAGACAATGGCTGGAGCACACTGAGCACAGGCCGTGGCACACAGAAAGGACTCCCTAAATGGAAGCCACTGTCACCGCTGTATCCCGGAGACGGGGCCACAGGCAGTGTCCTGCATCGTCTCACCAGGAGATCTGGGGTGTCCTGGGAGACCCAGGTAGGAATGTAAGTTTTTGATGTTCCCTGGAGAGCAGTTAAGGATGCAGGAAACAATACATCAGGTAAGTCTAAGGTTAAGCCCCTTTAAATGGCCCGGGAAAAGAAGAGTTGATTTTAGGAGGTAAAGAGGAAGACACATCCTTCACTCACAGTTGTAACACAGGAGCAGGCCAGCTTCTCCGTCTTCGTACACATCAATAACTGCAACGAAATTAACCTGCAATGATAACGGGCAGTGGTAGTGGCAGGCTGGGCACGGACGCGCTCACAGACCTCCCCGAGGCGCGAGTGTCTGGCGGTGGCCCTTGGCTCTCTGTAAACGCAGGTGCTGGGGGGTCACTGCCACTCACCGGCACCCAGGTGCCGTCTTGGGAGGCCATGATTACAACGCACGGCGGGTGGAAAAGAAAGGAAGGGCTCTCCCTTTCTTTCTCCCCTGGGACTTCCTCACCGTCTTTTTGTCCCTTTGAGAAGCCCCGAAGGCGGGCATCTGCTCTCCTTAGAAACATGACTCGTATTTGTGTGGCGTGATCCAGGCCGCACGGCTTGTGGCTTATTCATTTCACCCTGAGTCGACCCCGGCGAGTAGACGGCATTACTCCCATTTTACAGATGAGGAAAGTGAGGCTCGGAGATGTGAAGTCGCCCTGGTCCCTTGGCTAGGAAGCGCCCCAGCCAAGGTCTGAGTCGGGCCTCGGAGCCGGTTCCCACCCCTGCACTCAAACGTGGAAGGTCCCTGAATCTTGAAATCGTCACCTCCATTCTCCCTCCCCGCTTCACCTGGGGCAGGGAGCATGACACAGCGAAAAGCGAGTCAGCAGAGCCAGGCGTGTGCGATCTGGGCGAACCCCCCTCTCTGGGCCCCAGTTTCTGTGTTTGAGAAAAGGCCGCTCTGCCGGGTGCTGCCCTCGGTCCTTCGTGATTTTCAAAACCCTGACCTCCCCCCGACATCACCTGCTCCTTTCAGTTCCTCGCGAGCATCCTCAGCCTGCACGTCTGGCCTCCCACACTGGCAGGGGACCAGCTGGCTTTGAGCTCAACGGAAGTTTCCTTCTCCCCCGCCCCTCCCGCCACTGGAGGCCTTCGGCCAACGCGTCTCTCTGACTGACTCTCCATGGCCTCTGACATGTGACATCGCCTCCCTCCTGCCCTTCCTCCCACTTCAGATGACCCTTCCATTGCCCGGCTTCTCTTTCTTTTAGAAAAACGCCCACCTTAATAGCTTCGAATTTTACGCTGTCCCCACATCTCTGAGTCGATGACCTCAGGCACATCTCCTCAGAGCTCCAGTCCATGTCTCTAAGTACAACACATTCCATATCCAAACACGCAGGAGGCCGTAGAGGTGTGTGGGGGGCGGGGAGAGGGGGGATAGGAGCAAGTCTCTGCTCAGACAGACCCGAGCTCAAATCCCGCCTCTGCCACTTGGTGCCTCTGTGGTTTGTGGCACGTGGCGTAATCCCCGGCCTCAAGTCTGCACCTGTGAACTGGCACGATGATGTTATTTACTTCGCCGGACTGTGATGAGAACTCCATCTACAAGGCAAAGCTTCTTGCACAGGGCCTGACACCCAATAAGCACTTGGTGAAGGTTGTTATGTTTCTCTGGAACATGGTGAGCTTCCTTCCAGACCCCCTCCTTTTTGTTAGCAGACCTATCCCTGAAGTGCCAGGGGCTCCCCACTCACCCACGCCCGACAGCGTCCTCTTCACTGTCCCTCAGGCATCGTCTGCCATGCCAGGGTAGGCCCAACCTCCCCAGGCAGGAACATGTGCCCTGTCTCCTGGGGCTCAGCGCATGTCTCTCCAGACCCTTCTCTGCACTGCCCAGGACGGCCACAGGCCCTCTGCCCAGCCAGCCCTCCTCCTCACTGCTGTCACCAAGACGCAGCCTTCTCCACACAGTCTCACCGCTCTGTCGAAGCCCAGGCTGGCCACCCTCAGCCAGGGCCTCTGTCTTGGCTCCAGAAGTCCCTCCAGTGGAAGCCCTGTCAGTACCTGGCACTGTAGTAGGTGCCATGAAGCAGACAGAAATGAATAAGGCGTGGTTTCACCTTTTAAGAAAAAAAGCCAGTACTTAAAACAAGGCATAATGGGCCAAATGCCATAACCAGGACTTGTGGAAACTTCAAGGCAGGGGTGGGAGACAGTGAGGCCCAGAGGTCAAGAGCACCAACTCTGGGATCAGAAAGACCTGGGGTCTGCATCCCAAATAACTCCCCCACTGCTATATACCATGCCCTCCACTGAAACTATCTGCGTGACGTGCATCCCTGTCAGGAGCTCCCTGGTTTGTCTGTTTCCTGGCACTGTTCTCCCCACTAGCACAGAAGCTTCGCCAAGCAGAGGCCATGCTGTGCTGCTGACGGCGATGTCCTCCGCATCTCGATCGGGCGCCGAGTGAATACTCGCTGAATGCACGACCGAATCCCGGCTGTCACTTTAGCCATATGTGTACTTGGCCAGCTGTTTGACCTCCTAGGACCTACGTGTCCCCATCTATAAAATGGGGGCTGATAAGAGCACCTATCCCCACAGGGGCTGAGGATTCTGGGAGGCCATCTCCGTAAGCACCAGGCGCGGGGCCTGGTACCTGTAAACGCTCGGTACCTGTCGGCTGGTAGGTAGTGTTTTTTAGCTATGAAACCAGCAAGAGTGGGTACAGTAGTACATGAGGGTCTAGCCCTCGAGCCTTGAAAGGAACTTTCCTGTCCCCATCACTTTGACTTAGAATCACTTCC